>NW_026652276.1:135731580-135782097 GCF_009828535.3 Hylobates moloch
ATTAAACTAAAGAGCTTCTGCACAGCAAAAGAAACTACCATCAGAGTGAACAGGCAACCTACAGAATGGGAGAAAATTTTTGCAACCTACTCATCTGACAAAGGGCTAATATCCAGAATCTACAATGAACTCAAACAAATTTACAAGAAAAAAACAAACAACCCCATCAAAAAGTGGGCAAAGGACATGAACAGACACTTCTCAAAAGAAGACATTTATGCAGCCAAAAAACACATGAAAAAATGCTCATCATCACTGGCCATCAGAGAAATGCAAATCAAAACCACAATGAGATACCATCTCACACCAGTTAGAATGGCCATCATTAAAAAGTTAGGAAACAACAGGTGCTGGAGAGGATGTGGAGAAATAGGAACACTTTTACACTGTTGGTGGGACTGTAAACTAGTTCAACCATTGTGGAAGTCAGTGTGGCGATTCCTCAGGGATCTAGAACTAGAAATACCATTTGACCCAGCCATCCCATTACTGGGTATATACCCAAAGGACTATAAATCATGCTGCTATAAAGACACATGCACACATGTTTATTGCGGCACTACTCACAATAGCAAAGACTTTGAACCAACCCAAATGTCCAATAACGATAGACTGGATTAAGAAAATGTGGCACATATACACCATAGAATACTATGCAGCCATAAAAAATGATGAGTTCATGTCCTTTGTAGGGACATGGATGAAACTGGAAATCATCATTCTCAGTAAACTACTGCAAGGACAAAAAACCAAACACCGCATGTTCTCACTCATAGGTGGGAATTGAACAATGAGAACACATGGACACAGGAAGGGGAACATCACACACTGGGGACTGTTGTGGGGTGGGGGGAGGGGGGAGGGATAGCATTAGGAGATATACCTAATGCTAAATGACGAGTTAATGGGTGCAGCACACCAACATGGCACATGTATACATATGTAACAAACCTGCACATTGTGCACATGTACCCTAAAACTTAAAGTATAATAATAATAAAATAAAAAATAAAAATAAAAATAAAAAAATGTAAACACAAACACACTTCTAAATTCAAACTTGCCACATACCTCAATGAAGAATAGCAACTCTGGCAGGGCTTGTAGGATTGTGAAAATTGTTTAAAGAGTTTACAAACAATTAAAAATTCACTCTAGTATATGAACAATATAAAACCTTTATCTTTAGTTACATGAATTGCCTGAAGTACTCTAGATTTATTCCAGAATTACAACACTTTTTAATTTCTGCCTAGCAACAAAATGAGTAACTTAAAAGCAAGGGAATTGTTCTAATCAAGGACATAACCTCCCATAGTAGAAAGCAGTTTTCCCTAATTTTTTTTTCTTGTTAGAATAAAATAACCAAAAATAGATATTTTAATTCTGAACTGAATTATCTTTAAATATTTTTTCCATGGAGTTCACAGTACTTGATGATTTCAGTCTCACACGCAACTTTTTAAAATCAAAATATAATTAGCACATTCATTTATTCCAGATGTTGACTACTTGCTCTACATCTGGAACAGACTGGAACAGAGTGGACTATGTACTGGAGATTAAAAACATGAATAAAATATGATCTCTGATCTCAAGAAAGAAATGTCAAAGTCAAGAAATAATAAAATAAAGCATTACATAATACATGCAGTAATTAAAGGTAAGGTATGAACAAATTATCTAGGTATAAACAAGCAGAAGAAGCCAACACAGCAGGGCTTCACAGAGAAAGTGACACCAGCAGAGCTGGGCCTCAGAACAAGCTTTGGCCGCAGTTGATAAGACATCAGTCTGTAAAGGCAATCTAGGCAGGAAAAACTGCATGTGCAAAAAAGCATGGCTAAACTTCTAAGAAATGCTTTAGATTTTTCTCTTACACTTTAGAGAAGGTACACAGCTTTAATTTTGTAGTTGTAAAACAAATTTCTTAGTATAAATTAAAACCATATAACATGACTTCTTTCTCCTTATCCTTAGCCAAGTGAAATTTTAAACTTATATTTAAAAGGTGGGCTCAGAGTGTTTCATTTTTGTTATTATTACTCCATGTAAATGTGAGAATGAAAAAGGGCACCAGTATTTGTTTGGTAATAGTCTGTATAAGAATAAACATAAATAAGTAAACACATGATTTGGATAATGTACAATACGCAAATAATATATGTATAAAGGAATGTATGACATAGAACTCATTTCTTTACTAATAAAATCACAGCATGTATGCCAGAAAATGAATTATCTTCACATTTCATAAACAAAAGCATGCTCAAAACTGCTTAAATTTAGCCTTTATGTTTATGGACACATTATGTATAAAGCAGTTTTTTATATATAGCAATCACCACAATGGTGAAGACAGTCTGACCACAACAGGACACAGCAAACATCAAAGCAAATCCCAGGTGCAGGTCAACTGGAAATAACCTCAGCATCGCAATCTCAGAGAGCTTCTCACATTTAGCAACAAGGGGTCAAAGTCAAAAAGAATCAGCAGCATCTGCCCTGACCATCCCTTAACATGGAAATATGCCCCTTCCTTTTTTTTAACTATGTCATGATATTTAACCTTCAAACTCTTCTCATCATTTCCCATGAAGAGTTGTTCCCAACTGTGAAGCAATATAAATGTGAATAGTTTCCTCATCTGCAAAATAAACTGCAATTATAACACTCTAAGAAAAATGCCTGGCACATGGTAAACACTCATGAAATGGGTGAAACCTTCAACTGATAACAGTTGATTACATAAGATGTGTCAATCACCAACATTTGGGCTAGCACACTAGCATGTATTTATCTTGTAACTCACCTAGCAAAGAGTTTCACAGAAGAAGCCCACGGTAAATCCTAACTAACTAAAAGGCTTCTGTAACTACTTCTGAATACTTGCGCATCTCCCAATGCCACACGTGGTTCGTAAGTTCTGGCTTGGCCAGTTCAGTTACTGCACACTATAAAAATAATACCCTAAATTTACAAAAATGGCTTTCTTACCAGGAGCTTAAGGCACTTTTAAACAACAGTTCATTACTGACAATGACAGGGTCAGGCAAATATACAACCACATTTTCAGGGAAATCCAAGGCTAAGACTATGAACCTTATACCAACAAAGTCAGTAAACGGCAAAGCAAGGACTAAAACTCAGAAATTTTTCCCTGAATTTGAAATTTTTTTCCAGCCCAGAATGTATTTCCTCAAAGGACAAAAGTAAAATGATTTACATCAATTTTCCAAATATTCACTCAGTAAGTATGTAATCTATATACAGTCGTAATTAAACACTTATAAAAGGAAAAATGTCAAATCTTTTCTTTATTAATCTGCACCAATGTATCCTTCTCTGAATGTCTAATTCTAAATCTTTTGCTTTTTTTAGGGAGGTTGGCTCTATATTAAGTACAATTATTTTTAAACCTACTACAAATAGAATAAATTAAAATTGTATACAAAATTTAATGTTTTTATCCTATGACCTTTTTATACTTCTGTTTATTTCCTTTGGCCATTTGCTTTTAATGTGCAACCAATGAATAATGGTTTTTTTAATGCTTTGCTTTTAAAAATGCAATCTTCCAAAACCTCAGCCAGAAATGTCCATTTCAAAAAGCTTACTCCAGCCAGTTGGCTTGGTCAATGACATATTTGCAAAGTGAAAATGCAACCCATAGTGATTTTCTGCAGGTCAGATGGAATTACTTGGCATACTCAACATGGTTTCCAGTCCATGCCTCAAGAGGAATGTCCTTCAGCTAGCAAGTGTTTCTTTTAAACATCAGACTAGCTACTGTTGTTTGAACACTAGTGTTATCTCGGCATGGTTAGAATACACGTGCATGCTGAGAATTATAAACATTATTCTGTATCAAAATATTGAAATGTATTTGTATTATGAACATTACATGGAGTCCACATAAAATTTAAGTAATCAGCAGGTAGTGTTTGAGGAGCTAAACATATGTAATGTTAGTCATTTCTTCTGTTTACGAAGTTGCTTTAAGCTCAAAACACTTCGTAGATATAATAATGGCTCATGTGAGCAGAAATGCTGAATGTCAAAAAAACTTTAGTGTTAATAAAAATTAGAAACTGCAAATAATCTTAAATTATGCTATAGCAAATGATTAATAATACACAACCTGTTTAGCAAAACCAAAAAATACCATAAATACATCAACATATGAGAAAATTTCATATAACTTTCTTATATGAAATTTCAATATATTTATTTAAATACATTTAAATATATTTTAAAATATATTTTAAAATATAAATTTCAATAAAAAGAAAGTGTCAAATTTCACCAAATATATTCCTTGCTCTTCCATGGGTTGTATTTTTAGTTGGTTAATTTTTTTTTGTTTTTGGAGACGGAGTCTCACTCTGTCACCCAGGCTAGAGTGCAATGGTGCAATCTCAGCTCACTGCAACCTCCGCCTCCCGGGTTCAAACGATTCTCCTGCCTCAGCCTCCTGACTAGCTGGGATTACAGGTGCATACCACCACCCCTGGCTCATTTTTTTTGTATTTGTAGTAGAGATGGGTTTCACCATGTTGGCCAGGTGGGTCTCAAACTCCTGATCTCGTGATCCACCCACCTCGGCCTCCCAAAGTATTGGGATTACAGGCACGAGCCACCACGCCCGGTTGGTTAACTTTTTTTTTTTAAGGCAATCCCAATTTTACAAAACAATGAATTTTTTAAAAGGCAATTTGGCCCATCCAAGAAACTCTTTCCTTCATACCATATCAATAGGCTAAGAAAACACAAGTATTTACCTCATCAAATAAGGTCAAGATTCTCCCACAAACTATGACTATGTGACAAAGCCAACCACTGTAAACTTTTGCTAATACTATAACTGATTTTCAATGAGTTTATTACCTGATTGCCTTTATACTTCCCACAGATTTCTTTTTTTAAAAGATCAGGAAATGTTTTCACAATTAAAAGGCAATTCTTTTTTAGCCCACTGGTTTGTTACCTTGATTGGAATATAGTACCTATCCTTTTTTGTATGGAAAAGAATTACTTTTCTTTGTGCAGACACACTAATCCCTTTCCTTGGCATACAGAAAACATAAAGTTCGGCTTGTTTTTTTGAAGGATAAGACTGAGACCTAGGTTTGGGAACAAAAAAAATTGTGTGTCAACCATGAGTAAAGAATTTCTGCTACTAATGGAAGAACCATTCTATTTTTAAAGGCAGTGTTTAGAAGGGAGTTAGTCTTATTAAAAGCAGAAGCATAAATGTCACTACACTGGCCAAAAGAATAGTGTGTACATTATGACACTGTATATTTAACAAGAACACTGAAAGCCCAGCGGCCTAGTGTCAGAAGTATGCATTGCCTTGTAAGGGATCAGAGTTCAAGGTCATTAAACAAAGCCTTTGATCCTCAAATGGCCAAGCATAAGGAAACTACAGATGGCAATAACAACCCTTTCCCTGCTGAATGCAAGAATCAGCATTCAGACTTCTCTTTTAGGTTAGTTTCCTAAACATGGTATTTGTAAGACAAAGGAAAATTCAAGAAAAGTGGCAGAGTAAAAATCTAAGTAAAAAAAATCTTAGACATATTTTTACATGTTTAGTCATAAAATTATTCTAGAGCTTCTCCTCCTTCAGCTTCTCTGTCATCACGAGATCTACTTTTTTAGCTCCCACATGTAAGGGAGAATATGTAATATTTGTCCTTCAGTGCTTGGCTTATTTCACTTAAAACAGGCACTCCCAGTTCCATTCAAATAGCTGCAAATGCCAGGATTTCATTTTTATGGCTGAATAATATTCCTGTGTGTGTGTGTGTGTCTCTGTGTGTCTGTGTGTGTCTACGTGTGTGAGTGCATTTCTGCCCAGACCAATCTCCCAAAATGTTTCTCCAGTGTTTTCTTTTAGTAGTTTCATAGTTTCAGGTCTTAATCTATTTTCAGGTCTTAATTAAGTTCTTAATCCTTTTTGATTTGAATATTGTATATTGCAAGAGACAGGAGTCTAGTTACATTCTTCTGCATATTGTTACTCAATTTTCCCAGCACCATTTATTGAAGAGACTGTTTCCTCATTGTACATTCTTGGCATCTTTGTCAAAAATGAGTTGACAGTAAACATACAGGTTTATATCTGGGTTTCTACACTCTGTTCCGCTGGTCTATGTGTCTGTTTTTTATGCCAGTACTATGCTGATTTGTATACTATAGCTTTGTTGTATATTTTGAAGTCAAGTAGTGTGATGCCTCCAGCTGTGTTCTTTTTTTTTTTTTTTTTTTTTTTTTGAGACAGAGTCTCGCTCTGTTGCCCAGGCTGGAATGCAGTGGTGCAATCTCAGCTCACTGCAAGCTCTGCCTCCTGGGTTCTCGCCATTCTCCTGCCTCAGCCTCCTGAGTAGCTGAGACTACAGGTGCCCGCCACCATGCCCAGCTAATTTTTTGTACTTTTAGTAGAGAAAGGGTTTCACCATGTTAGCCAGGATGGCCTCAATCTCCTGACCTCGTGATCTCCCGCCTTGGCCTCCCAAAGTGCTGGGATTACAGGCATGAGCCACTGCACCTGGCCCAGCTGTGTTCTTTTTATTAGGGATGCTTTGGCTATTTGGAGTCTTTTGTAGTTCCGTATAAATTTTGTTTTTTCTATCTCTGTGAAGAATAATATCAGTATTTTGACAGGGATTGAACTGAGTTTATAGACTGCTTTGAGTGGTATTGATATTTTAGCAATGTTATTCCCATCTATAAGCATGGAATATCTTTCTGTTTTGTGTGTGTGGCCTCTTTAATTTTTTTCATCAGTGTTTTATAGTTTTCCTCATATAGATCTTTCATTTACTTGGTTAAATTAAGTCTTAGGAGGGCAGAGCAAGATGGCAGATTAGAAGCCTACAGGCAGGCTTCATCCTCCTGGCAGGAACACCAAATTTTAACACCTATCTGCCCACGAAAAAGGACTGACACAAAATCAGATGAGCAACCACAGTAGCAGTTTTAACTCCATATCACTGAAGTTTAACTAGTTTTAACTTCAAATCACAGTACAACCAAAAATCAGATGAGCAACTATGGTAACTTCATATCACTGAAGAGGGCCGGAGACACAGTCTTGAATCACAGATGCCACCCCTCCCTCATACCCCAGTGTAGAGTCTGTGCACTTCATGGAGGGAAAGCACAGTGACTTGAGGACTTTACATTGAACTCAGTGCTGCCCTGATATAACAGAGAATAAAGCCATGGTGGGCTAAGCCAGCACTCATGCAAGGAGGGAGCACCTGGACCAGACACAGCCAGAGGGGAATCGCCCATCCCAATGGTAGGAACTTGAGTTTCTCAACAAGCCTCGCCATCATGAACCAAAGTGCTCTCGGATCCTAGGTACACATGAAAAGCAGTTTAGGACACAGGTATGCAATTCCTAGGCAACTCCTAGTGCTGAGCTGGGTTCAGAGCCAGAGGACTAGGGTGGCACTTGAGCTAGGGAGACACAATCCAGGGTGGCTGGGGGAGTGGCTGTGTCACTCCTACCCCAACCCTAGACAGTGAAGCTTATAGCAATGAAAGTGACTCCATCCTCTGCTTAAGGAGAAGAGAACGAGGAGTAAAGAGAACTTTGTCTTGTATCCTGGATACCACCTTAGCCACAGCAGGATAGGGTACCAGGCAGCGTCATGAGGCCCCCATTCCAGGACCTAGCTCCCAAATGACGTTTCTAGACACACCCTGGACCAAAAGGCAACCTACTGCCTTGAAAGGAAAGATCCAGTCTTAGCAGATTCATTACGTGCTGACAAAAGAGCCCTTGAGCCCTGACTAACCAGCAGCAATACCCAGGTAGTACACAGTGGGCCTTGGGCTCTGAGACATGCTAATGATATATGTGACCCAGCACATTCCCAGCTGTGGTAGCTATGCTGAAAGACTCTTTCTGTTTGAGAAAAGCAGAGGGAAAAGTAAAAGGGACTTTGTCTTGCACCTTAGGTACCAGCTTGGCCACAATGAGGTAGCTCCTGGGGTCTCCAAGTCCAGGCTTAGGCTCTTGGACACCATTTCTGGACCTGCCCTAGGCCAGATGGGAGCCCACTGCCCTGAAGGGTGAGTCCCAGGCCTGGCAGCGTTTACCACAGCTGTCTGAAGAGACCTTGGACTTTAAGTGAACATGGGCCAGAACCCTTCTGTGGGCCAGTGGTGGTGGTGCCCACAGGAAGAGGCTCCTCTGCCTGTGGAAAGATGGGGGAAGAGCAGGAAGGACTTTGTCTTGTGGTTTGAGTGCCAGCGGTAGAATTGAACATCAAGCAAATTTCTAAAATCTCTGTCCCTGCCTGGGGCCTGGGGGCTCTTGCCATCCTGAAGGGAAGGGCACAAACCTGGCTGGCATCAGCACCTGCCGATCGTAGAACTCTAGGGCCTTGAGTGAACATAGGAGTAGCCAGGTAGTGGTTACAGCAGGCCTTGGATGCCACCCAGTACTACACTGGCTTCAGGCCTGACACAACACAGTCCCCAGTGTTGGTGACCACAAGACTGCTTGCATCACCAAATGCCTAGTTCCAGGTGGCTCAGCACAGAGAGAGACAGACTACATTCAATTGAGAGAAAGTAAGGGAAAAGAATATGAGTCTCTGCCTGGTATTCCAGAGAATTCCTCCAGATCTTATCGAAGGCTACCAAGGCCGTACCTCTACCAGACTGCAGAAACCACAGCGATATTGTGCTTGGAGCTAAAGTCCCTTTGAATACCTGAAAGCCTTCTCAAAGACAGGCACAAACAAGCCCAGACTGCAAAGACTACAATAAATACCTAACTCTTCAATGCCCAGACACTGACAAACATCTACAAGCACTAAGACCATCCAGGAAAACAGGATCTCACCAAACAAACTAAATAAGGCACCAGGACTAATCCCAGAGAAACAGAGACAGAGAATTCAAAACAGATGTGTTGAGGAAATTCAAAGAAATTCAAGATAACACAGAGAAGGAATTCAGAATCCTATCAGATAAATGTAACAAAGAGATTGACATAATTAAAAAGAATCAAGCAGAAATTCTGGAGTTGAAAAATGCAACTGACATACTAAAGAGTGCATCAGTCTCTTAATAGTAGAATTGATCAAACAGAAGAAAGAATTAGTGAGCTTGAAGATAGCCTATTTGAAAATACATGGTCAAAGGAAACAAAATAATAAAATGAAGCATGCCTACAAGATCTAAAAAACAGCCTCAAAAGGGCAAATCTAAGAGGTATCTGCCTTGATGAGGAGGTAGAGAGGGGTGGTAGAAACGTTATGCAAAGAGATAATAACAGAGGACTTCCCAAACCTAGAGAAATATATCAACATTCAAGTACAAGAAGGTTATAGAACACTAAGCTGATTTAACCTAATTAAGACTTTCTCAAGGCATCTAATAATCAAACTCCTGAAGGTCAATGATACAGAAAAAATTGTAAAACCAGCAAAAGAAAAGAAACAAATAATACACAGTGGAGCTCTAATACATGTGGTAACAGACTTTTCAGTGGAAACCTTACAGGCCAGGAGAGAGTAGCATAAAATATTTAAAGTGTTGAAGGAAAGAAAAACCCTTACCCTTCAATAGTATGTCTGGCAAAAATATCCTTTAAGCATGAAGGAGAAACAAAAGATGAGAGATTTCCTCAACACCAGAACTGTCCTACAAGAAATGCTAAAGGAGTTCTTCAATCTGGAAGAAAAGGATGTTAATGAGAAAGAATAAATCACCTGAAGGTACAAAACACATTGGCAATAGTAAGGACACAGAAATATTACAAAACCATAATTGTGGTGGGTAAACTACTCTTACATTAAGTAGAAAGACTAAATGATGAACCAATCAAAAATAATAACTACAAAAAATTTTCAAGACACAGATAGTACAATAAGACATAAAGAGAAACAACAAAAGTTAAAAAGCAGGGGGATGATAACAATCAAAAATAAACAAAAAAAAAAGCAGGGGAATGAAGTTAAAGTGTAGAGTTTTCTTTTTGCATGTTTGTCTTTTGTTCATGCAATCAGGGTTATACTGTCATCAATTTAAAATAATGGGTAATAATACAGTCTTTGCAAGCCTCACAGGAACTTCAAATCAAAAACATACAAGAGATACACAAAAAATAAAAAGCAAGAAATTAAAACATACCACCAGAAAAAGTCACCTTCATTATAAGGAAGACAGGAAGGAAGAGAAGAGCACACAACAACCAGAAAAAAATAACAAAATGGCAGGAGTAAGTCCTTACATATCAATAATAACATTAAATGTAAATGGACTAAACTCTCCAATTAAAACACAGAGTGGCTGAATGCATGAAAAAACAAGACACAATGATCTGTTGCCTACAAGAAACACACTTCACCTAAAAAGATCCACATAGAATGAAATCAAAGGGATAGAAAAAGAGATTCCATGCAAATGGAAATCAAAAAAAGAGCAAGAGTAGCTACAATTATATAAAACAAAAGAGAATTCAAGACAAAAACTGTAATAAGAGACAAAGAAGGTCATCATACAATGATACAGGAGTCAATCCAGCAACAAGGTATAATGATCTATACACTCAACACTGGAGCACCCAGATATATAAAACAAATATCACTAGAGCTGGCTGGGCTCGGTGGCTCGTGCCTGTAATCCCAGCACTTTGGGAGGCCAAGGCAGAGGAGTTCAAGACCAGCCTGACCGACATGGTGAAACCACGTCTCTACTACAAATACAAAAATTAGCTGGGTGTGGTGGTGCACACCTGTGATCCCAGCCACTCAGGAGGCTGAGGCAGGAGAATTCGCTTGAACCCAGGAGGCGAGGTTGCAGTGAGCCATGATTGAGCCACCGAACTCCAGCCTGGGTGACAGTGAGAGACTGTCTCAAAAAAGAAAAAAATACACATCGCTAGAGCTAAAAAGACAGAACTCAACACAATAGTAGCTAGAAATGTCAACACCCCACTTTCAGCATTGGACAGATCTCCTAGACAGAAACTTAACAAGAAATATTGGATTTAATCTGCACTATAGACCAAATGGACCTAAGAGACATTTACAAAACATTTCATCCAAAGGCTGCAGAATATACATTCTTCTCCTCAACATATGGATCATTCTCAAGAACAGACCATATGTTAGGTCACAAAATGATTCTTAAAACATTCAAAAAACTTGAAATAATATCAAGCATCTCCTCTAACCATAATGGAATAAAATAAGAAATTAACAACAAGATGAATTTTGGAAACTATACAAATACATGGAAATTAAACAATATGCTCCTGAAGGATCAGTGTGTCACTGAAGAAATTAAGAAGGAAATTGAAAAAGTTCTTGAAACAAATGAAAATGGAAACACAATGTACCAAAACCTATGAAATACAGTGAAAGCAGTACTAAAAGGAAATTTTATAGCTATAAGTGCCTACATCAAAAAAGAATAAAAACTTCAAATAAACAACCTAATCATGCATCTTAAAGTGTGAGAAAAGCAAGAGTAAACCAAACCAAAAATCAGTAGAAGAAAAGAAATAATAAAGATTAGAGCAGATATAAATGTATTTGAAATTAACAAAACAGTAGAAAAGATCAATGACACAAAAAGTTGGTTTTTTAAAAAGATAAAATTGACAAACCTTTAGCCAGACTAATAAAAAAAGAGAAAAGACCTAAATAAATAAAATCAGAGAGGAAAAAGGAGACTTTACAACAGACAATGCATAAATTAAAAGGATCATTAGGAGGTACTATGAGCAACTATATGCCAATAAATTGGAAAGTCTAGAAGAAATGGATAAATTCCTAGACACATACAACCTACCAACATTGAACTGTGACAAATGCTGCTGAGAACGTGGAGAAAAGGGAACCTTCTAACACTGTTGATGGAAATAATTAGTACAACCACTATGAAGAACAGTTAGGAAGCTCCACAAAAAATCAAAAATAGAGCTACCATATGATCCAGCAATCCCACTCCCAGTTATATACCCAAAAGAACGAAAATCAGTATATCAAAGAGACATCTGCACTCCTATGTTTCTTGCAGCGCTGTCCACAATAGCCAAGATTTAGAAGCAACCTAAGCTTCCATCAACAGACAAATGGATAAAGAAAATGTGGTTACAGATATACAATGGAATACTATTCAGCCATAAAAAGAATGAGATCCTGTCATTTGCAACAACATGAATGTAACTGAAGGTCATTATGTTAGGTGAAATAAGCCAGTCACAGAAAGACAAACTTCACATGTTCTCACTTATTTGTGGAGGCTAAAAATTAAAACAACTAAACTCATGGAGATAAAGAAAGATTATTACCAAAGTCTGAGAAGGGTAGTTGGGTGATGGGGGAGGTGGGAATGGCTAAATGTACAAAAAAAAAGAAAGAATAAATAAGATCTAATATTTGATAGCATAATAGGATGACTATAGTCAGTAATAATTTAATTGTACATTTTTAAATAACTAAAAGAGTCTAATTGGATCGTTTGTAATACAAAGGATAAATGCTTGAGGTAAGGATACTCCATTTACCCTGATGTGATTATGCATTGTATGCATATATCAAAATATCTCATGTACCCCATAAATATATATCCTACTATGTGCCCACAAAAATTAAAAATTAAAAAAAAAAAAAAGAATTTTCCTGAATTCAGAAAATAATAGTGGTCACCCACTTCCCCCACCCTCCTAGAAAAACCATAAAACCACACTGAATCCATACCTTCTGCATTACTAGGAGAAAGAACATTTGCTGCCTTCACTATATGTAGAAGAAAAAAGAAACAAATTCCATGGCACTTCTACCATCAGCCCACTGCTACTACCACAAACTTCAGGGTATTGAAAGTGAGGAAAGAAAGGCTTATAAGATTCTGTGAAAAAGAACAGAGGAAAGCAAAGGACTTATGGAAGGCACAGACCCAACCACCCCAGAAGGAAAAGGTGAAACAATAAATGCAAAAATTCTCAACATGGGTTGGATCTACAAGTTCAAAGCTCTGGCTACAGAGAAGGAATTTGAAAGGGCACAACACCGGAAGTAGCAGCCTCAGGGAACATGAATACTTAGAGGAATTTGCTAGGAAAAAAAAACAGAGACAGAGGTTTGTTTATCATAGGGAAATGGTCAAAATCAATTCTGCAGCTACTTTAGATGTATTATAGAAATGAGCAAATGATTATGTGGCTTGATGTTGAGAGCCAGATATTCACTTAGAAGAAACATATAAATACTGAATAGCGGATGGCAAAAAAGAATTATGTAGGGATGAACTGAAGTTGGATATACTGGTAGGAATGCATGACTTTTAAATTATATCTATGGGCTGGGTGTGGTGGCTCACGACTGTAATCCCAGCACTTTGGGAGGCCAAGGCGGGCGGATCACTTGAGGTCAGGAGTTCAAGACCAGCCTGGCCAAAATGGTGAAACCCCATCTTTACTAAAAATACAAAAAATTAGCCAGGCGTGGTGGCGCACACCTGTAATCCCAGCTACCCAGGAGGCTGAGGCAGGAGAATCGCTTGAACCCAGGAGGTGGAGGTTTCAGTGAGCAGAGATCACGCCATTGCACTCCAGCCTGGGTGACAGCACAAGACTCCATCTCAAAAAAAAAAAAGTTATATCTATATATATAAGTGTACACATTTATGTGCACATGTGCATTTATGTACATGTTTATGTACAGTATGTACAGATATGTATATGTGTATATACCTGCACATATTTCCTAGCATTGTCCCTGAAAGGGGCTAAAACTAAAGATACAATAGTAACAGGATCACACCTAGCATCTATATCTTGGTCTCTAATACTATTTAGATGGCTGCAGCAGGATAGGTATCAGATTAGCCTGGAACATCTTACTATGCTAGAAAGTAAAGAAATGCTAACCAAAGGAAAAAAAAAAAAAGAAGACATGTCACAAGGACACAGGAGCCAGCTTAAAGAGGCTCCCACTGGCCAAATCAGGGACAATTTAAGCATCAAAATTATTAGGTTCAGTATTGAATTAAAACTAACAGAAAAAAATTGAAATTCATGAATCCACATAATAAGCAGACAAATAAATAGGGGAGAAGAAAGATCTACTGCTTACAGTAGAAGATTGAAAACCAATTGACAAATGTGAAGGAAGTGCCAATTTGGAAATCATCATTTTGCAACCACCACAGTAAAGATTATTGTAGGCAAGAATCGCTAATGGGTTATCAATTCAAGGGGAAATGTTGATGAAAAGCAAAATATTTACATTTTCTTATTAGTTGCAAGGCATAAAACACCAGTAATTAATAATTACACAGTGGAGAATTCAGGCAACAAGCTTAACCAGAAGATCAAAATTAATCATTAATGAGGATGCTTCTATGTGATAATATAGGAAGAATGCAATATCACCTATTCTTGACAGTATTTTGGACAACAATGTATAATCTTGATTTAATCACAGGGAAGCAAGAGACAAAATGAGAAAAAAAATTTAATGGTATGGGAGACTATATTCTTCAAAAATGTCAATGTCATAAAAGACAAAGAAAATTGGAGGAAATTTTCCAAATTAAAAGAGGCTAAAAGACATGATAATTTAATGCAATGCCTATCCCTAGAGTAGATTCTGTAATAGTTAGGATGGAAATGTAATCATTGGGATGGGAAATAATGTGCTACAGGGCACATTATTATATTATATTATTAGACCAATTGACAAAATTAGAATTTGGATGATACAGTAGATAAAAATGTTATATATTAATGTAATTTTGTGAAACTGGTAACTGTACTGTGGTTATATAAGAATATTTCTATTCTTGAGAAATACATACTTACTTTCACACTGTTCAGGGCAAAATGTATACACATGAGAGAGAGAGAGAGAGAAGGAGACAGAGCAAGTGAGAGCAAGGGACAGGAAAAAAACATAAAGCAAATAAGGTAAAAATATTAACAACAGGCAAATCTGGGTAAAGGGATAAAGTTACTTCTTATTTTTAACCTCAGAGAAAAAGAAAGGAAATATAATCATGTCTTAGCTGTCAGTAATGACTACGGTGTCATAATAATGTAAATTTTTATGTCTATTACAGAAAAGGCCAAGCTGCTATAACAAAGATATCCCAAAATACAATGGCTTAAATTAGATAGTTTATACTTACTTTGCTAACTATAAAGACAGTTTCTTCTCTTAACCATTCCCACACTTCTATAAGTAACCCCTTGCTTTAAAATCCCTTCATTTGAATCATCTGCCATGAATCTATTTCCTGCTGGGTCATTAACTGATACAATACTTGGGGATTTGCAGAGATTTGGGGACTGGTTTGCTCACACATATTTGATGAATGCGCAGATGACCTCCCTGTCAGGAAAAAAATGAAACAACAAAATATGGGACATGCAATGAAATCACAGTTATTAAAATTATCACTGCTGCAATGTGGGATGGAGTGCCAGTGAAGGACAAAGGTTTGAGATAGGTGACTACTGGACTTAATTTTTTGATAACAATAATCATTACAAAGATGGCTGAGTGGGCTATCTGCTTTAATTAAACACTTACAAAATAAAAAAGATTGAGACTTCCAACTCTCAAATCAAGACAGAGGTAGAGAACCCAAAAGCTTCTATGATGACCATTTAACAGGGTGACATTTCACAAAGAAAAAGGAAATACACGAACTTTCTAGGGTTCATTAATCCCTGAGAATGCTAAACGCCACTTGATCCACTGGTCAAAATGAGGCATATGGAATGCCAGTAACAAGTGAAGCCTTGGCTCAGGTCTTTCTCACAAGTCCAGTGGGTGCATAGACCCATCCTGCCATTATTTTCCCACTTGTTGAATGCCCAGTTGAAACAGACATATTCATTACCTGGAAGAATCCCTGTATTAGCTTCTTGTCTAATACAGGTCACTGTGCAGGCTATTATGATAAAAAGGGCTAACTGGAATCCCAAACCCCACCAAAATGGCATGCTAAATCAATACCCATCACTAAGAGAACTGCAGTGACTAGTGATACTATCAAACACTTGAAAAATGCAACAAAAATGCATCCTCATTGGATATCAACTTTGACCTGTGAAAGAGCCAGATGGATCTTGGATAATGACTATCATAAACTTAAGAGAGATTCTAATTACACTGCTGCTATTCAAAAATATAGTATATTTACTGGAAAAGGTCTACACAGCCCATGAAACCTGGTACAAATCTATTTACCTGGCAATTACATTTTTTAATCCAAATTAATAAAAACAATCAGAAGTGTCTCCCTTTGACTGTCAAGGATAGCAGTATACCTTCACTCTCTTGCATTTGGGCTATTTCAATTCTCCTGCTCTTTGTTATGAAACTGTGCTCAGGGATCTTGATTGGTTGATATCCCAAGGAACATAATGATGGTCTACTACATAAATGACATTATTATTAGTCTTGATAAGCAAGAAGTGGCAAGTACCCCAAAAAACCCCAAAAGCTGTGATGTTTTCAGGTAAGTCTGGAGCATGTAGGGATATCTCCTCTAAAGAAAAAATGTTGTTTCACCTTGCACTGCCTACCAAAATGGAAAATGCACAAAACTCAGAGAACCTTTGTGAGTTGTGGAAGCAACACATAGCACAATCAAGTAGAGGTGCTAGTTTTAAGCAGAGCCACAGCAAGAAAGGGCTCAGCAGCTGATATAGGTTGCAATGTAAGCTGACCTGCTTATGACCCAGCATACCCAGTGGTACTTGAATTATCTATGGCAGATAGGTCAGCTGTATATAGCCTCCAGTAACTCTAAAGAGAGAGCCTCTCCACAAACCCTAAAGTCTTCTCTCAACAACTATTCTCCATTTGTGACGCAGCTCCTCTTTCCACTGGGCCATGGTACATATGGAACAACCAGCTATAGGACAAGAAGTGACTACATGACCAGAGATGCCCATCAAAAAATGGGCTACTTGATCTACTGAGTCATGAAATTGGGTATGTGAAGCAACATTTCATCATTAAATAGAAATCAAATATATGAATAGGAAAAGAAGACATAAATTTAATGAGCACTAGTGGCTTAAACTCCTATAGTATTTACCCTTGCTGCTTCACTGCCTCTTTCATGCCTCATGAGGAGTTCCCCAAAACCAATGAACAGAAGAAAAAAAATACACAGACCTGGTTTACAGATGGGTCTGCATGATATCCTGGTACCTGAAGTCAGCTAAAGTATCAGTTTCCCACTCAGGGGAGTATCCTTAAAAAACAGTTACAAAAAGAAATTTTCCAGTAGATTTAAATTTGAACAATATATCTGGTGGTCAGTTTACTGGGAATGGAAGATGACCTGGGATTTAGATTTACACTGATAGGTGGGCAATAGCTAATGGGTTGGGATTAAGTAATTAGAAAGAACAAAACTGAAATACTGGTTAAAAAGGAGGTCTAGAGGGGAGGTATATGGAAGGATTTCTCATAATGAACAAGCACTGTGAAAACACTGGAGAATATGGTTCCCAGGAAAAGAAAGCTTCCACCAAGGAATACAGCCATGGTTCTACTAAATTTGAAGCAGAGAATTCTCTGGTCGAGACTCCACCACATAGGGGTGATAAGCAGAGAAGAAGGTTAGTGTACTAAAGAATGATTGATCCTTATTTCTAAGAGGAAACTAGATGGCTGCTTTGCAATAAAAACAGGTAGGCTATGTCTAAAATCCAAGGGATTCATTGGGCTGCCTCTTAGCACAGTGTTCCTATCTGATAAAATCAATGGGAAACTACAGTAACCCAGTAAACACAGGCCCACTAAAGACTTAAATCCTTTTGGGTATAAAAGTAAAGAATTGTGACCAACCAAAGTACTGGAAAAACTAAGAGGACCATGAAATGGGTAGTGGAGAGAGGAAGTTATGATTATCAATGTCAGTCTCTTGACTAGCTACAATGGTGGAGACTGTTACAGCTAAGTATATTTTATACTAGTCAATTATTTCTCCCAATACACCTCTTTTCCTGCCATCTTGTATGAGGGTAGTAGTGATGGCTACATGCAACTTTGGTTTCAAACGGAAATATTGCTGAAATATTACCTCGTGACAATAAGGTAACTGATTGGACTTCGTGCCTCATCTGTTTGGGGGTGAGAGGTTTTCATCCGAATGAAGAGTAGGAGGAAGGACCTTTCTCCATGGCCCTCTCTCTTAATAAGCCCTCAAAATAATATCATTTCCTCCTCCTGTCCCTTCACCTTAGAAGTGATAATAGCTTCCACTGCTGATAATCTGTGTGCTTCATTATTTGTTCCCTTAACCCTGCCTACACTTCTATCAGTGATCCCTTCACTAAAATATCTTTTTTTTTTTTTTTTTGAGATGGAGTCTGGCTCCGTCACCCAGGCTGGAGTGCAGTGGCGTTATCTCAACTCACTGCAACCTTTGCCTCCCAGGTTCAAGCGATTCTCCTACCTCAACCTCCCAAGTAGCTGGGATTACAGGCACTCGCCACCACCACCGGCTAATTTTTGTATTTTTGTAAAGACGGGGTTTCAACATGTTGGCCAGGCTGGCCTCAAACTCCTGCCCTCAGGTGATCCACCTGCCTTGGCCTCTCAAAGTGCTGGGATTACAGGCGTGAGCCACCATGCCCGGCCTAAAATATCTTTTAATCATCCAAGATATGTTATATTTCCTGCTAGGATGCTGACTGACACAAACATACATGTGGAAATTAGAAAAGTAGTGTTTGTTCTGGCCAGGCATGGTGGCTCACACCTGTAATCCCAGCAGTTTGGGAGGCCGAGGCAGGCGGATTACCTGGGGTCAGGAGTTTGAGATCAGCCTGGCCAATATGGTGAAACCCGGTCTCTACTAAAAATACAAAAATTAGACAGGCGTGGTGGCACACGCCTGTAATCCCAGCTATTCGGGAGGCTGAGGCAGGAGAATTGCTTGAGCCCGGGAGGCAGAGGTTGCGGTGAGCCAAGATCATGGCACTGCACTCCAGCCTAGGTGACAGAGCGAGACTCTGTCTCAGAAAACAAAAAAAAAAAAAAGAAAAGAAAAGTATTGTTCCAATATTGCAAAAATAAATAAATAAGGATGGTTAATTTCTAATACTTGTTACATGCAACCTACAGAGCAGCATTTATCATACCATAGTCTGCTGAACTCCTGTGGCTCCTATATGAGAATTATCTGGGGTACATTAAAAATGCATATTCCTGAGCTATACCCCAAACTTCCCAAATCTGAATTTCTGGAAGTGAGGCCTCAGAAACAACACTTTTAGTAAGCCCAGAAAAGTCTCTGTACACTAAAATGCAAGAACCACCGTTCTAGAAAGCAGGGTTCTCAAAGGGTGGTTCTCCACACCAGCAGTATTGGCATCACCTGGAAACCTGTTAGACATGCTAACTCTGGGGCCTCATGCCAGTCCTACTGAATCAGAAACTCTGAGAATGGGGCCCAGCAATCTGTGTTTCAATAAGCCTCCCAGGTGATTCTGGTAGACACTGAAGTTTGAGAACCACTATTCTAGAGTTTTGTCTCATCTCTCTAAAGCAAATGTGTAGTTTTTATCAGCCAGCATGTATTCCCAAATTCTGTGTGATTCAAATAAGACTAACTACCTTACCAACCCCTATCACCTACCAAACAGCTGAGGACTTAAACAAGACGTGGGCCCACAGAGTATACCATCCTCTGACATTAGTGGTGGGCTCCAGAATTAGCGTATGACCCAAGCTGGGCCACTTGGAGCCCTTGGCAAATCCTTGTTGGTCAGAGTTATTGGGGGAGCCCCTTGTTTTCCACTGGAGTTACTAAGCTGGAGGCTGACAATGGGTAAGGGAAACCAAGCACGGGATTGAGTACTTTATAGACATTATCTCAGATGCTGATTCTTTCTCCAGGTAAGTTAAGTTTTGGATGATAACGGGAGAGCCATGTTGATATGGTTTGGACTTGTGTTCCCCCTCACCATAAATCTCATGTTGAATTGTAATCCCCACTGTTGGAGGAGGTGCCTGGTGGGAGGTAACTGGATCATGGGGGTAGACTTCCCCCTTGCTGCTTTCACGAAAGTGAGTGAGTTCTCATGAGATCTGATTGTTTAAAAGTGTGTACAGCACCTCTCCCTTCTCTCTCATCCTCCTTATCCAACCATGTAAGACGTGCCTGCTTCCCCTTCACCCTCCACTATGACTGTAAGTTTCCTGAGGCCTACCCAGCCTTCCTGTACAGCCTACAGAACCCTGAGCCAATTAAACCTCCTTTCTTTATAAATTACCCAATCTTGGGTAGTTCTTTTTAGCAATGTGAGAATGGACTAACACACATGTATAATAGTAAATGGCTCATATTCTGTCACAAGATAAACCAGGCTTCCTAACTAGAGATAGAAAATTGGAACCTGAGATTATTAACATCTCTAACAAACACTGGTTAAAATGCTCATATAGAAGAAGTTCATGGGCAAGCACAGTTTTTATCTCTTCTTCCTCCAAAAATAATACTAGAATGATAATAATCATAGCATCTGCCAAAGTTAAGAATGCCCCCATCCTCTGAGCAAAACCAATACTATTGACAGCAATGAAAATGAAATTGTAGGAAATTGAGACAGAGCCCTGTCGAACATTGCCACTCTCCTTATAATTCCCAATTATTATGCCAAGTTCTCATATATTACTCACCCTGATGCCTACTACATGCCCAAATGTGGGATTACTCAACTGTCTGAACATTCACTGGGTCCCAGAGGTGAAATAACTCACTCAACCATGGAGGCAGACAACCAAGCTTTTCTCATCCATGACTTACAGCCGAGCTTCTGTAATCATGACCTGGCAACCATTCTGACCCCCTTTCCTTTTTCACACAGGACAGAAAATAAGAGCCTTTGGAGAAAGCCAATCACATATTCTTTTACCTGACTAGTGACTCTGAGGACAAGTTTTTCTCTAATATTTCCTAGAAACATTACATCAAAAGAGCAGGCATGACTTCCTGCTTTAAGGTGGTGAATTAAAGACTGTATGTCCCTTTCTCTCAAATAAAAAAAAAATTACCCCCAAACAACAAGGATAAAAGAAATAAACATGAGCTTCTTCAAAGAAATCAGACCTGTGGTAGCCTACCCGCAATCTGTGAAAATGGAAAGTGAACAAGAAGAGGTAAATGATACCGAAAAGTAGAGTAAGGTCAACTTTAAATGCTTAGAGAGAAATACATTGACTCACCCCACAGAATTCTGAAAAGTCTCGGGAAGTAAAAGCACTAGGTACCACAGAAAGTGGGATAACGTAGGATCTGAAAACAGAGGAGCTGTTTAAAAGTCTATAGAATTTGTGCTCGCTTTGGCAGCACATATACTAAAATTGGAACAATACCGGAAAGAAAAAAAATTAACAATAAAAATAAAAAGTCTATGGAAATAAACAGATACCCAGGATCCTTCCTCCACAGGAAATGAAAGCACATATTCTGAAGAGGGTGAGCTAAACAAGGAACTCCAGATTAGGGGGACACCAGGCACAGAAGAGCATGGGAATGGGGCAGACACCTGAAAATACATGAAGAAAAAGTCTTCATCCTGATAGTCAACCCAAAACCTCCTTCCCCACCCAGGTCCAGGATACATTATGCCCATGGTCCCCAGAGAGGAGTGAAAAAAACCTCTAGAGTAAGAAAACAACCTCAGGAGAAAAGACATACAACTACTGCTATTTCAGTCCCCAATAAAATAGCCAGTTATCCCCTAACTGTCCTAAAGTAAAAGTAAAGCCCACCAGTTGACAAACCCAGGCCCCTGTCTCCAGGGACATACAGCTTACAGTCAGCCTTTATTGTATGACTGTCAAATAGAAATTGATATCCAATAAAGCTAAGCCAGCTGTTCAAAAATCCAACCCACTTTCACAGTGCTCAATTTTTCTACTGATTCATCCTCAAATAAAAACTGATGACCAGAAATGTGAGGAAAACCTGCCATAAGAAAAGCCCAAGAAAAACAAAAGAGCAAAACAAAATTACTCCAGAACAAAATGAGATCATTGAAAAGAAGAAAATTGGGGATTGGGGGGGATTCCTTGTCTTCAGATGACAGGAAGGTCTCCAGGAACTAGAAAAAAACTGACAAATTCAATAGTATGAGTGAAAGCCAGGAAAACTTTCAGGAATTGTAAGGCAATATAAATAAATATCTGTGTTTTAAAAATCCACCAAGATCATCTTCCTTTGAGTAGCACAGGACATTGGATTCATAAAAGGACACTGGACTTATGTGATCTTAGTACTCTACAATGAATAATATTTACATAATTCAAACAAAGTATGTGTTTAATTTTTAGAATCATGAGAAGTCATGGAAGATTTAAGTTATAGTTACAGACCAGCATGTAAACATTATCAACTTGGACAATGTAAGAATAAAGGTAGAACGGATAGAGGTTGAGAGACTTAAATCAGAGAGAAATAACAGTAATGATAAAGATAGCCAATGTCTTCATTTTATAAAATGTAGAATCAAGGTGTTGAAAGTTGGTAGAACAAGAAATAGAAATTAAGTATACTGTTTGAACGTGCACAGGTGACCAGCAACAGAAATGAAAACAGTGATATAATTGGAAGGAGGATAAGAGAAAGGAAGTGTCAATAATCAAAACTTTTACCACTGTGGTACATCAAAATCTAAATAGGAGAAATCCAAAACTAGGGTGTGATCACACAATCTAGAGATAAGGAGTTAACCATCAGAAAAAATAAAGCTATCAGTGACTCATATTAGAAAGTAGGGAGAATAATGGGGAGAGTGAGGCCTTCATATGCTTGTCTGTACTATTTGACTTTTTATTTTTATCAAATTAACTACACATGGTTAAAAGTTATTTTGAATGTTTCTGGGCTCTTGCAAGGCTTAAAATAAATGGTTTATTTTTAAATGTATAACAATATACTGTATCTTGCTAACATACTTCTAACATCCCTCTCCTTCTAAGATCTTGTTGCCTAAAAACTTCATCCTTATTTTTCTAGCAGCCCTACAGCAAATTGAACCATATTTAAAGAGTCTTTTTAAATTATCCCACCTTCACTTAAAATTGCACATAAATGTGTGTGGTGTATAATCATTTTTAAGTTTTCAAGTGAGAGGAGGAGGAAAGGAAAGTGAGTAAGTATAACATTAAAAAAAAAATAGATTGCTGAAAAGCCAAAAAGTTGAGGACTGACTTCTACACTTCTAGCTTGCTTCAATAACTGTGTGATAAAAACAAAGAGCTCAACTATTCCATAATAAGCCCTATATAAATCCTAAAACTCTACCATGATATATTAGCCTTTAAAAGCCAGAAAAACATAGCTATTGCCAGTTAATCTTGAAACTGGGGGAAATTTACAGGAAATATGTTTCAGGCATATTAGAGGTCCCTAATTTTAGTGTCTTCATTAACTGAGTAACCCATTAGGCCCAATGCCTACTAACCTACATCATTTGTCAAACTTACATTTATTCCAGTATAATTAATACAAACTAATTCCCCAACAGATAATCTATTCTAAATATTGACATCAAAACAATATGGTTTTCAGGAAGTTGGGCAAGAGAAGCAAAGAAAGAATAAGGGATGAATGATGGAGCCAATTTCCCGAGTTTAAAAAGAATTTGTCACCATCTTTCAAAAAGAAAAGAACCATTGATTGGGTTCCCAAATTATATTATGTGTTGATCAATTCAAGAATAGCCTAATACTGCTGAGAAAACCACAGAATAACAGAATTTTGAATAATCTTTCATTGAAAGGCAAAAGTTAAACATCATATTCCTTTAGAGAACTAGCAACAGTAGACATACTAATAGTGCTAGGCACTGTTCCTAATATATCAGGACCCACATTAAAACCACTGCTGAAGTCTAGAAATGGTCATAACAAATCTTTCAACCTTACAGCATAAAAGTCAGTTGATAATTTCTTTGTCTAACACCTAATAAAATTCATTCTTCCAAAATTGTGGAAAAGCTAAGCACAGTCCTCCCTTATTATAAAGTTTCCTGTTACAAGGTTGCATGGTTTACACATATGTTATACTTTATTATTGAAAAAGAAAGTCCTCCTTATAACACACTCTTTGTTGTAATACTCAACATACTTTGCCTCCGGGCTAGATATATAATGAAAGCAAAATGAATTCAGACAGATTGTTGAGGAAAAAAAGCTAGTTTCTTTTTAGTATTCTTTCTAAAGTCTTTTTTCTTTCCTTGTAGCTTATCATCATCTCAACATTTTGTTCCCACTTAACATTTTCCTTTTCTTTTTACATAGTTCTCTGGGTAAATGAAAGATGATAGATTGTTAAAAACAGTTTGTATCACCTTGGAAACATGTACTTTTAATATACAAATTCTGCCTTCCAAAACCTTATATAAATTTCATCTTTAGGACAATGAACTGTATAAGGACTTAATCAACCAGCTGAAAAAAGCCATATGAAATCTTAATTTTCCACTCACACATTTTATATTCACAGTCTCCTAAAATCATGAATATAACTTTCCAAATTAAATTTAGGATTACATCTCAGTTATTGTTTCCATATTAAATAGTACTGTCTTATTTTAGCAAAGATCTAGAAATGCTGATTTAAAAGGTTCATGTTCACAAATTTCAATAAAAGAAAATTTGATTTTAAAATCCAGCTCACTTTTAACTTAGGTAGAAACATAATTGAAATAGTAATATAGGTGAACTTGTTCTGATGCCAAGCTTTACCATTTTTGATATTCTAAGTTAGCCAGAAGTGAATGAAATTATGTACAACATGAAATACTGAAGATACAAATTTAGTATCTTTGAAGGTTGAGGTAAACACATATAATATGATTCTTCTACAAAAAGCATGTCTACCAATATTAGAACTCTATTCTCAATATTCTCGGATGTCATAAAATTTTACAACAGTGAAAAAGATTGGGAATTTTTTAACAGTGTAATTTAAAAAGCATTTTACACTTGTATGATACTTTTATTTTTGTATCGTCCATATAAATAATTATATAAAGATCTTAATAGCTTTATTCATATTGGCCAAAAACTAGAAACTACTCAAAAGTCCATCAAAAAAAAAACCTCCTTAAATTTTATATATCTAGTATATCCTATAATCAGAGTACCAGTGTACTTTAAAAATATATTTGACATGCTAGTAGTCAACACAAGCATTTGCTTTTCCTATTAAGCATTAATATATATCTTCATTTTGTGCTACAGAATTTAAACCTCAAAGCAAGTTTCCATGTAGAGACTGGAAAAGGGTGGCTGAATCAACTTAATTTAAGAGAGACGTGGGGGAAGAGCACATTGTTCATTTCTCATGGCAATGTGTTGTGTAGATGCATTTTTTAAACTGCTGGAAGCCTTTATATTGCAGTGCCACTTGAATAAAGTAGTTCATGGTAGCCATTTTCCTTCTCAATTGAGTAGGATATTTAACAGCTTCATTACTCCACTATTTAAAAAGGGACAATGATGAAATATATATATGGATCAAAAATGGTTGTCAAATCCTATCAAGACCACCACATTTAACCATCTTGTCAAAGGCAGTGCTAACCACAAGCATTACCTTAAAGCTTTTCCAGTCTTGGCATTTAGCTACCATGAAAGAAATTATTTTTTTCAAACAACACTAAGAAACTTCAAATTTTCTTTTTAGTCTTTCCCTCTCTTAGCAATAGCAGGCAAGGAGGTATTTAACCAAATTTTGATAGTGTATGTATAACAGGAATCAGAACTTACCTTTTAGAAAAAGTAACAACTTTAAATGATCATGTAAAAAACCAAAAATCTGCAGACTACTAGGAACTCTCTTTATAACCTTCCCCCAGGAACTAAGGGTTTTATGCAACATAACATATAGGAAATCACTATTTGAAAGTAACATTATTTTATAGGTCTTGGACCAGAGATTTTATAAATGAATGCCATGTATATGAGAAAACTCAGCACAGGATGAGAGTCAATCCTATTATCCCCTTGATCTTCCGACTTCTCACTGTGGATCCATAAAGGATCTTAAAAACAAATGAGGGAAGTTCTCCAATATTATAAAACACCTACACTTTAATGCCTAGGCAAGGAACAGCAGCCAGTACACCACAGAGATTCTTCTCTAATATTACGCTCTAACATTTCAACCACATGTATGAGAAAATAAGGGCCATATGGTTCACTGGTGACACAAGGGCTATCAAAACATTATCCATTGATTCCCTGTGAGGAAAACAGTGTTAATCTTTTATTAGCACTAACACACCCACACAAAAAAAGCAAGGCTGTGTTCTGGCTGTTCATTCACCCCAGCTGAGCATATCAGTTCACTCTCTGGATGGCAATCAAAGAAACCAGACAGCTTTGGGAAGCACAGCCTCTCGGCAACCGCATGTGGCCACTAATACATTTTCTTGGCAGATAAGAAAAAGGCTCCAGTTCAGACAATTAGAAGTTATTTGAAGGCTGAGGATCTGATTATCTAGGATTGTCTCAAGATGTAGCAAAATCTCAGAGTGGGGAGGATGCTTTTTTTTTAATTTTTTAAAATTAAAATTAAAAAGATGTGGTAAAAGGTGACTGACTTATCCTTCAGTTCACTATTTTCTTTGGCAGGATTTTTATTCCAAAGAATTCATGAATTTTTATTTATGTGACAATATAATCCCATACAAGCTTATAGAAGTCATTTTATGATTTAAAAAATATTCCACTATGCTCATATATATTATTGGTAAAAATCCATTCACTTCCTTTACTAACAATTATAGTCCAAACATGCTGAACCTTTTATATACAGTATTTTTTTCCACCTCAGTCACAAACGTGAGACTACTGTGCTGTCAGACCTTGTAATGTATACCATGCCGATATTATATCTAGACTCTGACCTTAAATTTTCCTTGGTAAAAATTCTACTTTTCTGAACTTCCATTTGACTGAAAAAACAATCAAAGTAGGAAAATTGGAAGAATTAAAGGAAAATGAATTGTCACAGGACACAGACAGAAGATAAAAGTGTTACAGATGAAAAGATGTGTCTTTTACACTAAATATTAGAGAATTTAAGTAATTTTTTAAAACAAAAACATTTTGATTTGTGGACATTATCACAAATACTCAATAGTTCTGAATACCACATTCCAAGCTAAAAAGTAGGAAGAGCAATCTATAGAAACACAGTTGCAATTAGATAAGAAAGTGTATTTCTACTAGATAACTTACAAACAACATGCTGTATCACCAGCATACTGACAAATAATGTGACTAAGGGTGAACCCAGGAGGCCCAAGTTACTCACCCTCACTTTACCACTATGGGAGACAGTGACTACAATGACCCATGCCTTGTAATAGATATTTTAATTTGTTTGTTAAAGAGGAAAATAAAACTTAGAAGTTGGCTAGAATAATGGAACTGAGCTAACGTGTTCTAAAAAAATAACCCCAAAGTCTAAAGTATATAACACATCAGCCCTGCCCAATCAAATGTCTATTTTGGTTCAATCATTCAACAAATACTTATTTAGCACCCACTATGTGCCAAAGACTGTGAAAGACACTAGATATGCAGTGATGAACAAAAGATACAGTCCCTGCCCCCTCAGTAAGCTTATAGAAAAACCTCCCTCTCATTCCTTTCTCAGAATACATAGACCTTCTCTCTAACTAGCAAGGCAATTAAATAAGAGTTACTATATTAGGAAGAACATGAGATTTGGAATCAGATAGCTCTGGGTTCAAATAAGATAGCTATGCCTAGATGTGTCTGGAGAAACACCTTTATCTTCTCTGATCTCCAGTCTCCCAGTATGAAAAAATGGTGATTATGTTATCTCACTGGGCTAAATGCAATATCACAACATATAGAAGAGAATAAATACTAGCTCTCTCTCCACATAGTCTTCTCTATAAATAAATATAAAAATTCCTGCTAGATAATCAAACTCCAGGAAACAGAAACATCAAAATTCTGCATGGAAGAGAAGTTTCTAAGCTTAGAAGAAACAGAATAAAGTGTACTAGAAAGGAATGATCTGACCACATTAAAACACTTACACAATTTAAAAGCCAATAACAATCTGGAAAAAAGATATTCACATCAAATACAATGAAATTAATCTGTACTAAATAAGTCTACCAGAATTATTCAAACAACTGAACTGTTGAATCCACAGGAATTTTTATGATAAACACTCATTTTTCAAATCCAGCATTGGGATTAGTTTTAAAGACCCTTTAAAAAATGTAACTTCGTGGATTAAACAAATAAATAAATAAGTAAATTATAGAAAATAGCAAACATACACCAATGGCAATGAAACGAAAGAAAGAACACAACTTCATACCACAATCTTTAAAATATGGTGACCATAAAGCAGATGTTTCCAAGAATCTTCAGGGCTAGATTTGGTGCATTCTGTGAAGCTGCTAAGACCAAACTCCACACAAGGAGGAAGAGGGGTGAGGCTGTGAATAAACAAAATTCTGAAAATTTCACTAAAACTCTCAAATTTATAGGAAGACAAATCCAGGAAGGGGAGGGGGGATGTAGACAGCCCAGAGAAATGGAAATGCCCATAATACCATAAGTTCTACCTTTACCACATTCCTTCTGGTCAGAAAACAAAAATACAGATTTTATCATTTTGGTATTTTTTTCTGCAAAAAGAAAAAAGCAGGAAAGGCCATAGACCATAAAAAATAGCAGCCAAGCTAAATAAATATTTCCAGCAATTATGATGAGTAGGAGAAGTGGAAGACAGGCGAGAGGAGGAACTGCCACGTGAAGCCTCACACACACCCACGGAGGACCAGAAGAAAAGTAGGGGGTGGCGAATGGAAACAGCTTCTAATGAAATACAAACAGGGGAAGCAACAAATGGCACTGATTCAAGGAAACCTGATGAATAGTAAGAGAAAAGATCCAGAATCTAAGAATATCTCTCAACCTTCCAAGATAACAGGTTACAGACCAACCAGGTAGTGTGACAGTAATTCAAGATGCTTAGCAAAATCACAAAAGAGAGGGTTGAAGCCAAATCCTACAGTAAGGCTACTACAGACAACCCTTCTTCCTCCCCATGTCTTCTCCACTGCCCCTAGATAGGTGATAAGCAGACACACTGCGTGATATCCAACCCTCAAAACAGTATATCAGGAAGGAAAACAAACTCTTCTCTGATTGGGTAGGAAAGAAAGCAAGAAAAATTCACCAGCACCATAAAAAAGCAAACTGGCCCAAACAGAGTGGGCCAAGCTAAGCTTGATTGCTCAAGCAAGGTAAAGAGGCTGGCCTGGCAAATCCACAAACATACTACAAAAAAAAAAAAAAAAAGGCAGAAAGAGGGAGAAGGGAAGACAATATGTGAAAGACAGATGAAGAAAAACAGAACCAAGAATCAGAACAAAGCTCTCTAAAAACATTTCACACTACTGAGCAATTTAATAAGAATATGAATTAAATAAAACAAACACATAGTGACAAAGTGATATGGGAGGCTAAATAACAAACAACAAAAAAAAGAACCCAAATAAAACCCTAACAGACAGATATATAGATATATATAGGAGATACCACATTATAATTGAGGAGCAGTTTGTTAACAAGTGAAAAATGGTTATGGTATCATTTACCAAATCTCCAACAACCAGTGGGTCATGTGACCAGTGGGTCACAGCAGCCCAAATCCACATAATATGGATAGGATGTAAAAGGGATAGATCTAAAATGACTGTAAGAGACTACTTGCTATGGTCTGAACGTCATCCAAAATTCCTATGTTGAAAATTAATTCCCATTGTAGTGGTATTAAGAGGTGTGGCCTTTTGGGAAGTGATTAAGTAATGAGAGCTCCACCCTCATGAATGGATTAGTGCCTTGTAAAAGAATGGAGGGAAGTAGCTTAGGCCCTTTGCTCTTCTGCTCCTCTGTTCTTCTGCCATGTGAGGACACCAAGGTGGTGCCATCTATGAGGAACAGGCCCTCACTGCACACTGAACCTGCTGGCACCTTGATTTTGGACTTCCCAGCCTCCAGACCTGTGAGAAATAAATGTCTGTTCTTTATAAATTACCCAGTCTCAGGTGTTTTGGTATAGCAACACAAATGGACTAGGACACTACTACATGTCAGGAAATCTCAGGTTTAATGGAATGAAAGTCATTTATGAGCACTATTCCAAGTATATAGACTGAAAAAGTAACCTGAAAAGCAAGTTAGAAAGAATAAGCAGAAGCTTATATGCAGTTCAAGAGGTCTTTCCCAGAATATAAAATGTGCACAGTTTTTATATTATTCTATATATTTTTGCCATCTTAAAGGAAAGACAAGTTTTGATTTCAAGTGCACGAATTGCAGGTGAAATGTATCATCACTAAATATTTAGGAATATCTTATAATATGCCACTTTTCCTATTTGCAGCTTGACCCAAATCACACAGGTTTTTTTCTGTCTTCTAGTAAATCCATATGTTTTTAATTAATACAAAATAAACACCAATATTGAATAAATTACTCAACTGACTTCAAGATATATGCATATAAAGTAAAGGCTTTTCCATTTAACATTTATTGTCATACCTTGCTTGCATTCCATTATACAGCACCAGACTTGACATGATAAACATGCTTTTCACTGGTTGGGCCCTTTAGGTGGTAAGATGACTAAATTCCAGAAACTGTAAAATTACTCTAAAATTACTCTGGGTTAGCTCAAGTTGGAACATTCTGGATTATATTCTACTGTCCACATATATGTTTTCAACGGTTGCGTTTGGGAGGTAGTGCTCAATCATTTACTTTTTTTTTTTTTTTACTGGTACATATGTTTTAAATATGCCTCTGTGAACAAGACTACTTTTATAACAAAAGTATACACATCCTCATGTGAAGAATACTGAAAGTGAGGAAAAGATAAAGTAAAAATCCTGACTTATATTATTTCAAGTTTCAATCTCTTCTGTAAATAATTTGAGACACGTCCCCAAATTTAAATATCTATGCATACCAAGCCAAAAATCATGACAAATGGTTTTGCAAAGATTCAATTAAATTCAACTACAACAAATCCTCAAAATACACACAAACATTTCGAGCAATTATCCCCATACACTGTACCAGAATGAGGTTGCATTCAGCCCAGGACAGAGCGCATCCTTTAACTGCTTAGGCCCTGCCTTCTCCAATTCATATACACACCTGAGGGCACATTCTCAAATCACCACTGGCTGGCCTCTCCTGTCAGTTCTAAAGTAGTACCACAGGGAGGTTCTAGGAGAGAAAGTGAAACCAAAAGCAAGGTGGATATTTACAGTTTTTTGGCCACCCAGCACCTATTTCACTCTCTTTCATTAATGCTATAGAACCAGGTTAAAGGTGACCCCTTTATATTTTGACCCCATGTTGTTTACTTCTTCATTCAGACTAACCATTAACTCAAAGCTCACGGATACCAAATTCAAATTTTTATATCAATTGCTTTAAACATAGCCCAAATAAGGATATTTTCAGCCTGTTTTGCATACCCTGAAAAACTGCACCTAACAGCCACTAGCTATAGGTAAAACAAACCCTGAGGGTGTAAAAGACTGTATGTTGCTGCTGCCCTCCCCAGTCCTGCTTCTCAGCAACCTGGACACCTAAGCCCCACTCTGAGTCCTCTCTCCCCAGAAAGCTCCCCTGACCTCTGCCCCTTCCAGGTCAAGGCCACCTCACTCTCTCTGGAAGGTCTCTTGCTGTAAGAGACCTCCTCTTGCATGCAATCCTGCCAAAGCACCAGGCAAACAAAGCTTATTGTGTTCTACTGCCATCTGATAGCCATGTTGTTTTTCTTGATCACCTCCAAAGTCCTCAGATTCACCACAGTTAATTATTCACTGATATTCCTCTGGAAATCCACCCCTCTCCCCTCTTCACTCTTACTCTTAGGGGTAAGAGGACTTCCCACACCTGTGGCTCAGGCTCAAGTTTAATCACATTCCTTTGGTGGCAGTGATTGGTTCAGAGATGGCCCAACCAGAGCCTATGAGTTGGAAACAGACTTTTGTTGAGCCTTCTAGGAGGATGGAAGAACCTCTTTTACATGGACTAGAATGTGACAAGTAAAGATTTAAAGCTGCTATAGCCATCATGTAACCAGGAGGAAATAGCCTATCCAAGGAAATGGAAGCAAGAGATGAAAAGAGAGAAACCAGATCTGATCACAGAGAAGGCTCAAGTGATGTTAGCCAGTCAACTTCCTATTCTTGCTTAAGCCAACTGTCAGTTGCAACCAAGGGAGTCTTCAGTTTTACCAAAGACAAGGTTGGAAAGAAAACAAAAGTACATCTAAATCCACATGAAAAAGCAGAATTATGGCCTCTGCAGGAAATGGGAGGTTTGGGTTTTTGACGGTAACATTTAACTCTTGAGTTGTGTGTTACCAAGTAAGCTCAAAATATAAATATTCCCACGTATCCTCTAATAAAAATACAAAAAGTTAGCCGAGCGTGGTGGTGGGTGCCTGTGGACCCAGCTGCTCAGGAGGCTGAGGCAGGAGAATGGCGTGAACCCAGGAGGCGGAGCTTGCAGTGAGCCAAGATTGCGCCCCTGCACTCCAGCCTGGGCAACAGAGCGAGACTCAGTCTCAAAAAAAAAAGAAAAAAAAATCCCCATGTAAAACAAAGCTCTATAATCAAGACAAGAAATTTTTTAAAGGAAAGCAAAGAAGTTTAAGATGTTGATAAAGATAAAAATTGAAGAAAGAGCCAGTCATGGTGGCTCATACCTGTAATCCCAGCACTTAGGGAGGCCTAGGCAGGCATACTGGCTGAGCCCAAGACTTCAAGACCAGCCTGGGCAACATAGCAAGATCTTGTATCTACTTTTTTTTTTTTTTAAAAGACAGAGTCTCACTCTGGAGTGCAGTGGAGTGCAGTGGCTCGATCTTGGCTCACTGCAGCCTCTGACTCCTGGGTTCAAGCGATTCTCCTGCCTCAGCCTACTGAGTAGCTGGGACTACAGGCACATGCCACCACGTCCAGCTAATTTTTGTATTTTTAGTAGAGGCGGGGTTTCACCATGTTGGCCAGGATGGTCTCGATCTCCTGACCTTGCGATCCGCCCCCCTCAGCCTCCCAAAGTGCTGGAATTACAGGCATGAGCCACCACACCCAGCCTCTATTTTTTTTTAATTAAAAAAAAATTGAAAGAACCAGATGGTGGTGTAATGGTGATAATTTCTAATAAAGTATTTCTTTTCCTTTTCTTTTTTTTCCAAAGGGTCTGACTTTTAATCTCATGAAGTATTAAACAGGCTTTTTTCCCATAAACCACATATTTATTATGAAAAGAAGGCAATAATTCAACAGGGCTATAAGGCACAAATTACAGGATGAGAAACAATGTTTTAAATTATAGGCACATCATAATCCAAACAACATAATTTTAAAAATAAAAATGGGGCCAGGCACAATGGCTCATGCCTGTAATCCTAGCACTCTGAGAGGCTGAGGCAGGCAGATTGCTTGAGCCCAGGAGTTGAGACCAGCCTGGGCAATACGGCAAAACCCCGTCACTACAAAAAATACAAATAGCCAGGCATGGTAGCGCACATCTGTAGTCCCAGCTACTCAGGAGGCTGATGCAGGAGGGCTGCTTGAACTCAGGAGGCAGAGGTTGCAGTGAGCTGAGATCGTACCACTGCACTCCAGCCTGGGTGACAAAGCTAGACCTTGTCTCTAAAACAAAACAAAACAAATAAAATAAAATAAAAGTAAAAATGTATTCAGGTCAAATTTTTTCAGCAAAATACTATCTATGAAAGGCATGTGGTTTATCAGATTAAGATTTCACCATGTGTTCTCAAAGACTTCTCCCTCCCTTATAAAATATTTTCCCCTCTGGCTATGGCCTTAATTGCACCTACCTTCGTGCCTAAACCCCCCTTTACAAAGCACCTTTCCTTTGGGATTTCCATTTCTTCTCTATGGATTCCTCATTCCAGTGCAACATGACCAATGTTCCTACCCTTCTGTTAAAATTATTCTCCCTAAAATCACCAATGACTTGCAAATGACCAAATCCAACATTTTCTTTCCAGTACTCCAGCTGCTTAACCTCTGAACTCTCAAGTCCTTCAGTGCCTCTTGGAATCTCTCCCTTCCCTCTCCTTCCATGACACTATGCTCTTCTGTCTCTAAATTTATATTCCTTAATCTCTGTGCTAGTTCCTCTTCTTATCCCTACCCTTAAATTTGTCATTCTCAACAAACATAGTCATAGTACTCTTGAAGAGCACTATATCCTTCTCCATTAAAGATCAGCTAGTAGCTAAAGAAGATAATTGTCCCTTACTGAGGGCTTTATGCTGTAAGTTAAAAAGTCAATTTAGTAGCCTAAAAATAGCAAGGTTTTTAAAGCACTATAAAGTCTGAAAAGTAGTCTTGAGAGGAACAAACTATCCCAGAAGGAATTTGAATGGTTCAACCTTTGGGCAACGAAGGCTAAAGACCATACTGAAGACCATAAAATTGAAACTGGGAATTGCTAATCTCTGGATTAAAGAGGATAAAAATGAAGGGCTGGAATAAAAAAGGTAACAGCACACTCCCCACTCTCATTTACTCCCCTCGCCCCCGCCCCTCCCCCCACCCCACCCCACCCCCACCCGCCACACACACACACACACATTCACTCACCTACAGGGAGCTGCTCTAATCCCGGGGCATCGTTTTGTACATATTCATCTCTATCATGATTTACCTCATTATATTATAGTTAACTCTTCATCTTTATTACTCCTAGATTGTGAGCTACTTGAGAACATAAACTTTTTTCTTTTTTCTTTTTTTCAGACAGAGTCTCGCTCTGTCGCCCAGGCTGGAGTGCAATGATGCAATCTCGGCTCACTGCAACCTCCACCTCCCGGGTTCAAGCGATTTCTCCTGTCTCAGCCTCCCAAGTAGCTGGGATTACAGGCACCCACCACTGCGCCCAGTTAATTTTTTTGTATTTTTAGTAGAGATGGGGTTTTACCATGTTGGCCAGGCTGCTCTCGAACTCCCGACCTCAAGTCTCCACCCACCTCAGCCTCCCAAAGTGCTGGGATTACAGGAATGAGCCACCATGGCCAGCCCATAAACTGTCTTTTCTTTATCTGTCTATTCCAAGAAAACTAACACAGTGCCTGGGCACTCAGAATTCTTAGTAAATATGCATCGAATGGATGGGGGGATGGGCAGACGGAGGGACAAAGAGAGATGATGTAAGGGAGGAACAACACACCAGACTTGCTTCAGTCCCTGAAAGTGCCCAAGCACCTACAACAAACCAACAATTCCTTCCCAGTGTCCCTGTTACACACTTGAAAGATTCCTATATATTATAAGGTTCATCATCTTTTCACAGCCAACAAGGCAAATTTAGGGTAACTGAGGACTTTGGGTCAGTTACTACAGGGACTCTAAATCAGACTATGAGTGAAGGAAATTCTAGCTCAAATATCTTGATACTACATAGACTACAAGAAGTATCTTATGTTACTAAGTTAAGTATATGCAGCTGTTGACCTTAAAACAATATTTTTTTCTTCACCACTGGCTTTCTGTGAATCAATAATATTTTGAAACGGCAAGTTTGTCTTAACTAGGTAAAATACCATATTAACAACCATTGGAAATTTTAGTAACACAAAGAAACAAAAGTAAGTGAAAATCTGGCAAAAATATCATTTTGTTCTGTTTTCAAAAACAAGTAGAGTTCAAATTACCAAAACAAATAAATTCCACCAATATTACTAATATATCTTAAATCTATTAAAATCTACCTTTTCGAAATTGATTTAGTATATGTCCAAACTAACTTGTTTGTCTATGCTTATGCTGCTCACTAAATTTTGCAAGCATTAATTTGTCAAGAGCATAAAAAACAAAGATAAACTAATATTTTATTAGAACCCAAAATCACATATTCCTTCAAAAAAGCAGCTTGGATTTAAATTTTAAAAAACAGCAAACATTGTTAACTTCAAACACACTTCCCCTCTGCAAAAATAAATAAATAAAAGCCCAATACAACCAATTAATATTATAATTTTTGGAGGAATTTTTTATTTTTTTGGACTTTTCTTACAAACCAAAGCACCAACCAGAAAAATAAAACTGAAAAAGCAAACATATGACCCAGAACTTACTTAACATATTTCCCATAATCTATCAAGAATCAAAGATATGCACTTAACTTTAGCGAAACCAAACTACACTCCATTCTGATAGGAAAGTTTTTTCTGAATTGGGGAGGAGGTAAATTCACTCACGGCCCAATCAAGGAGGCAGTTTAGTGTGACTAATACCAGAAGCTTCCAGATGCAGACAGGCTGGGTAGAAATCCTCCCTCCACCACTCACAGTTACTTTTTCAACCTGTAAAGCTCTTAGAACACTGCCTGATACAAAATAAGCATTTTGCAGACATAGGGCTATAGCACACCTCTAGATCACTGCAGCTTAGCATTACCTGGAATATTGTCAGAAATTCAGAATTTAAGGTCCAATTTCAGACTTACAAGAGTCAGAATCTGCATTTTAATCACGATCCCCTTATAATTCAAATGCAACTTAAAAGTTTAAAAAAGTTAAAAGTTTGAGAAGCACAGCTAGAAAGCACTTTTATATTATATTGTTATCTGTTATAATTAACTGTCTTTTAAAAACCCACCCTGTTGTGCAACTCGAAGAAGTTACATTTATTTTTAATAAAAGGCAAAGCATTATTATGGGATCAACATTCCTCCATTAGTGATTTCTTGCCATACCTTATTCTAAGGCAGCAGCAACTAAGGCCAAAACTTATAGAGGATTGCCATCTAGTGTTAGTTCATTTTGACACACACACAAAATACTGCACCCCTCTTCTCCCACTGCCTTTCCATACTTTAAATAACACATTTGCTTAAAACTGTGTTGGGTTTTAGTTTTGTTTAATTCTTTTATCGAGACATGACATGATTACCAAACAATAATTCCATAAGATGCCATATGAAATAGAGGAAAGTAGAAAACAAGGATTTTTAGGTTTCTTTTTTAAATAACATCAACTCCAGGGAAGCTTTCCAATTAAAAGAATCACCCACTCGCTCCTGGAAAGGTGCACATTAAATACCCATTAAAGACATCAGGCTTAGAAAGTGGGCTTTCTTATGAAATGTACACGTCTTGGAGTCTTACTTTCTTCTACCTAAGTTCTGTACTTTTCACAATTTATACAGTATTTAAGGAATAAAGCTACTTTCATATTGGAAAAAAAAATTTTACAAGTGTCTGACTTAATAATTCAACCTCTCCACTCTGTACAATCAGAAATGCAGATAAAGATTTATGTAAAAAGATGTTCATTCATAGCTTTGTCAGAAGCATCGGAACCAGAGCAACTCCATCTTCAATAGTGACTGGGTAAAATGAGGCTGAGACCTACTGGGCTGCATTCCCAGAAGGTTAGACATTCCAAGTCACAGGATAAGACAGGAGGTTGGCACAAGGTACAGGTCACAAAGACCTTACTGATAAAACAGTATGTGGTAAAGAAGCCAGCCAAAACCCACCAAAACCAAGATGGCGACCAAAGTGATCTCTGGTTATCCTCACTACTCATTATTGCTAATTATAATGCATTAGCATGCTAAAAGACACTCCCACTAGTGCCATGTCAATTTACAAATGCCATGACAACATCAGGGAGTTACACTGTATAGTCTAAAAAGGGAAGGAAACCTCAGTTCTGGGGAAATTGCTCACCCTTTTCCAGGAAAACTCATGAATAATCCATCCCTTGTTTAGCATTTAATCAATAAATAATCATAAAATAGCCAATCAGCAGCCCTCAGGGCTGCTCTGCCAATGGAGTAGCCATTCTTTTATTCCTTTACTTTGTTAATAAACTTGCTGTCACTTTACTCTATGAACTTGCCCTGAATTCTTTCTTGTTTGAGATCCAAGAACCCTGTCTGGGGGTCTGGATCAGGACCCCTTTCCAATAACATTTTCCTGGTGAACCATGAAAGAACAATACAAAGGAGATGCTGACCCAAAGGAAATAGACTGCAGAACCCATTGGCCGACTTTGGTCAAGTGGTGGATTAGAGGCCCAACTTAGAAGATTTAAAGTCTCTCCTACGACAGAATGGGTTAAATGCCCTCTTAATAAAAAGTAAGGATTCTCGACAAACTTGGGTTCGAGACCCAACTTAGGAAGGTTAGAGTCCTTCTTAAGATTTAGGGGGTTAGAAGCCCCTCTCAGTAAAATCCCTTTTGGTTAAAAATGAATTTGGCATTATGGGGTGTTAACTGCTATTCTCTTTGGATTAATCTGCCTTGCACTCTTTGCTGATGGCTGTGGGGGGATTAGGCATGTACAGGATCACCGGATATGGGGAGCTTCTTTTCTCCCCAAAAGCGGAAACTTGAAAGCTGATGGGACTGCTGGAAAAGATTCCTTAGCAAATGACAAGCAACCACCTGAACTTTTGTTTAGTGTCACTGCAATGCGTGGGTCTTTCTCTAGCTTCCCCTAAGCTCCTCGTCTTCCCACCCCACTGCAGGCATGCTTTTCTCCCTTCCTTTTCCTCTCTCTCTCTCTCTCTGTGCAAACTGCTTGTAGGAGTGGTAAAAATCACTACCTCTTGAAATATTTTAATTAATGAGAAAAAGGATTTGTGAGGCTGGTCTTAAGCTATAGCGACTCCGGGGAACTTTCTGCTATAAATGTTTTTTACTGTATTCTGTCATAAAGAGGGGTACCTTAAGATTGAACATGGGCTTAGGATACATGGGCTTAGGACTGTTCAAGCTAGCCCAGCAAACTAGTCAGCTACAAACTTTGCTGCAGGTTCCTGAAGCAAACAAACAAAAAAACTGGATGAGGTTCCCCTCTTGTCTTGTTTTATGTCCTTGGGAGCTTGACCTTTTAAGTACATGGCAGTACTTTCTCTTGTTCTCAGCCATCTGGAGGACAGGAATTTTGGAGTTTACGTCAGAGCTCTAAAAATTATCTCAAGCAGTTAAAAGACTTTGCAAGCTCAAAATTGACTGCTCTTGGCTCTTTATGGGAAGGGCAATGGAAACTGTCCAGTGCTGTAATTTAGTAACTAAGGCTTATTGGTGTCACCTGTGAGGTTACTTTTGGTAATGTTTAAAAGCCAGAAATATTGTCTGTTTGGCCTGGTTAAAGTAGGGTAATAAGAGGTTTATAAGGAATTTTTTTTAAGGAGCACTATGGTTAAAAGTCAGATTACTTAAAAGCAGATATCCAAGTTACACATACATTTTAAAGGCCTTTATGTTCTTTTCCCTCTTCCTGGATTGTGTTTTTCTGGAAAAGAGGTTTTTTTCTTCTCAGTCAACTGAATTGTTTTTCTCCGTTTTGTCTTCTTGACATTCTTGATGCACACGAGAGGACCTAAGATAATATCTAACAGCTTGGGACACCTTGGGAAAAATGGAGGAGGTGCTGCAGATCCCATTTTGGGGGGAAAAAAGACTTCTGTTTCCCTCGTGGAACCCTAAGAATTGAAAATAGATAGATCCCTCTCGTATTTTTTACTTTTGGGGGTATTAGAAATTACTTCACATTATGCAAGAAATTTCATGTGTAATAACTATGTAGGAAATACACTTTTGGGGATAGCTAATGGAAGTTATGAGAGGACACTCAGCTCTTTCCATGTTTGGATCAGAGAAGCATGCTCTTGGCCACCTAGAAGGTATGGAAATGTCCCCATCCCCTACTAAGAGACAAGACTCCCATGGGAGATGGGCTGATACCCATCCCTTTTTTGGGATCCAGGATCTGGTATAAAAATGGAATCCTTAATTTTGGGGGATCTGTTTCGCCTTCCACCTATACCTGTTTATTAGGGCTAGAAACTGAATGCTTTAAAGGGAAACTTAGAAACTGGCAAATGAAAAATCTTATAACTATTGGATCTTCTTTTGTCTGTGTATCTATATGTGTTGTGTGTGTGTGATGTTTATATATATATATATATATATAAAAGTTCTGATTAATTGGTTTAAAAATAATAAGCACTTAAATATTGTCAAAAAATTAAGACTATAATGCCTTTTAGTTCACGTGACTTAAGTAATCTTTGGGAAATAAAAACACAGCTTTAAAGATTATTAGTAAAATAAAGACACTTGGTCTAAATTAGGCAGGTCAGATATTAGGTTTGATAAATGCTTTAAGGTCATAAACTGCTTCTTTGACTCTTGAAAATTGTTCAACTTAACTGCTGTGGAGCCATTAGATTTTAAGTAAGGCCTGGTTACATGTGGAGTTAGCCACATCCCCTAACTATACATGAGAGTCAGACCTTATCTGTACTTCTGTCTGGGGCCCTAGGCTCCACACCTAGTACATAATTAAAATCATGTACTTACCAGATTTTTCACCAAAAGTAAGTTTCTAAGAGTTAACAGTGTAACATGTAATTGAGACTACTAGAGAGTTTTATATGCAAGATGTGTCAGGAAAATGAAATGTGCTTTTGAAAAAAGACTATAAGAAGGCATGGGAATGTGGATTTTTTTCTTTTTGCCTAGTTTAGAGAGTTAAAGGATTTTGTTTTGTTTTGTTTTGTTTTGTTTTGTTTTGTTTTTTGTTTTGTTTTGTGAGATGGAGTCTCGCTCTGTCGCCCAGACTGGAGTGCAGTGGTGTGATCTCAGCTCACTGCAAGCTCCGCCTCCCAGGTTCACGCCATTCTCCCACCTCAGCCTCCCGGGTAGCTGGGATTACAGGCGCCCGCCACCATGCCCAGCTAACTTTGTTTTTGTATTTTTAGTAGAGATGGGGTTTCACCGTGTTAGCCAGGATGGTCTCGATCTCCTGACCTCGTGATCCACCTGCCTCGGCCTCCCAAAGTGCTGGGATTACAGGCGTGAGCCACCACACCTGACCAAGGATTGTTTTAAGTTAGATGGGAAAAAGCCGAAGGTTTGAACAAGTTGTGGAAGGTTGGTGAAAAACTAATCCTGTAAAAGAAAATTCTGTGTGTGAACATATCAGCTAAAGTTAAAGGTGTATTATTCTGTTTTTCCATAAATTGAACATTGGAATAAAAGCACAACAGGTTTTTCTTAGAGCACTGATCTGCTTTTTAACAACAACAACAAAAAAAGGTGTAAAGGGTTATATGCAAGGTTTATAAGAATCTTATCTTATGATCAAACTAAAATTGAATAGATTTGTCTATAAGGTTTTATTAAGAATTGGTTGACATCAATAGTGTACTAATGCAAAGGTGAAAACTGGCTTTCTGTCTCGAACAGGATTTTCAAGTTATATTAAAAATAATAAAAGATTTGGCTGGGCATGGTGCCTCACGCCTGTAATCCCAGCACTTTGGGATTTCCAGGTATAAAGAAGTATATAGAAATGTCTCACCTATTATTCTCTAGAGGTTTGCTAGGGCTGTTAGGTTCAATTTCTCATAACAGAAATGTCCCGCCTATCCTTTAGTTCCACCTGCAGGAGGTTCCTTGCACCCTTCTTGCACTTCGTCCACTCTGGCAGCTCCCCTGGAGGAGATCTAAGTCCCTCTTGGCATCAGCATGCTAGTACAAATCCCACGGCAGGATCCGCCCTAAGCCATATGAGGTGACCACGGAATCGCAGCTAGGACCCACTCACTCTGCACAGCTGTAGTACTTTGTACCATTCACACAAGCAGCACCGCAAGTAGGAGTGCTTGTGATCATTCACATGCACATTCAGCCCCCTGAATATCCCGACCACCAAGGAAATACTTTGTCGCCTTTATGACGTTTCTTACCTCGCTCTGTGCACAGAGTTACCTGGTCACCATGGTATGTGAGGATCCTTTTTCCCAGGTTGCCAGCCCGGGTTTATTTGTCACACCAGGTGGATCCCCAGTCTCTCACCCTGAGGCCACCAAAACAAGGCAGTGGGACATGTCTCCCCACGAGAGGCAACTGGAGACCTGTTCTCCAGGGGAGAATAGACTCCCATACGGGCCACCAGATTGTTACAAACAAATGCTTCTCCCTCGGTGCCAAAAAGAATAACTAGCGCTCAAAGAATTTTTTCGGCCAGGTGCAGTGGCTCACGCCTGTAATCCTAGCACTTTGGGAGGCTGAGGCAGGCGAATCACAAGGTCAGGAGATCGAGACCATCCTGGCCAACATGGTGAAAACCCCATCTCTACTAAAAATACAAAAATTAGCTGGGCATGGTGGCATGTGCCTGTAATCCCAGCTACTTGGGAGGCTGAGGTAGAAGAATTGCTTGAACCAGGGAGTCGGAGGTTGCAGTGAGCCGAGATCACACCACTGCACTCCAGCCTGATGACAAAGCGAGACTCCATCTCAAAAAAAAAAAAAAAAAAATTTCTCAGCAAGGCAATTTTACATCTATAGAAGGGTGCAACTCACAGATGGAGCAATGGTGAGAGTACACTTGAACAAGGGAGGGGAAGGGATTCTTATTCCTGACACAGTTAGCCCCTGCTGCCATGTTGTTCCCCTATTGGCTAGGGTTGGACCACACAGTCTAAGCTAATTCTGATTGGCTATTTTAAAGAGAACAGGGTATGAGCCAGAGTGGCAGGGTAAGCAATTTGGCAGGAAAGACGGTTATGGAACAGGTAACTAAAGGTGACTTAGGTCAGAGCAGGTGACCAGGGCTGACTGAGGTCAAAGCAGGCAACCAGGATAAGTCAGGACAGAGCAGGTGACCAGGGGAACAGATGTGAACTACTGATTAAAACTGGTGGAAAAGGCTATTTACTGAAACTACAAGGAAGTTAAACTTTAAAATGGAGGACAAACAACTGAACATACTGACATACTGATTCTTTGAAGAGAAATTTAGAACTCACTGTATCCAACAGGGTTAACTTGATCTGATAATAAAATAAAAAGTATACTGCAATCTATATAATAGTGGTCCCCAACCTTTTTGGCATCAAGGACCAGTTTTGTGGAAGACAATTTTTCCACAGACCAGGAAGGGGGAAGATTTTGGGATAACTCAGCACATTACATTTATTGTGCACTTTATTTCTATTATTATTACATTGTAATACATAATGAAATAATTACACAACTCAACACAGTGTAGGATCGGTAGAAGCCCTGAGCTTGTTTTCCTGCAACTAGATGGTCCCATCTTGGCATGATGGGAGGCAATGACAGATGATCAGGCATTAGATTTGCATAAGAGCACACAACCTAGATTCCTGACATGCACAGTTCACAATAGAGTTTGCGTTCCTATGAGAATCTCATGCAGCCGGATCTGACAGGAGGCGGAGCTCAGGCTAATGCAAGCGATGGGGAGTGGCTGTAAATACAGATGAAGCTTTGCTCGCTTGCCTGCCACTCACCTCCTGCTGTGAAGCCTGGTTCCTAACAGGTCATGGACCACTACGCGTCTGTAGCTTGGGGGTCGGGGATCCCTGCTATATAACATTTGATGTGATCTAAAGAACCACTGTTATGCTATCAAAAAACACTTTTATTTGGCCAAAGCATTTTTTTCTCATGTCATAATTTTTTTAGGATGTATGGAATTTAGCAATTTGCTTTTTGGAGATTCGGTAGGGAAAAGTGAATTGAAAATAGCTAATTAAACAAGGGAGGCCTAGGTTCCCTAATCAGGTCAGATATTTTTTCAAAGGACAGTAAAAATCAGTTCTAAAAGCTGAGGAAGCACTTCACTGACAGACTCTCCCCTCATCTAAATTTCTCTCCATCTAACTCTAGATACCTCCTTATCATTCAAGTAATCCAAACATTCATTCCTGTTACTCAAGCAGTCCTCCAACCTAACCACGTGTTTTGTTTCACATCACTCCAGTTACACAAAATATTTATTTGCACATCACCACCAAAAATATCCCTGATGCTGCTTGGTATACCCAAATTCAACTATTCCTTGTCTTTATCTGTATGTATTAATACAAAAAAACTGAGTTCACACAAATGAATAATACTTCCAAAATGAAATCATTTTCTTATGTTGCTAAGGAAGAATACAATGCAACAGCTAAACAATAAACTCATAAAACATGAGTCCAGGAAGAGCTAAGATATTATAAAATCCCTAGTTACATGCTCTGCAGGTGGCGCAGGAACATAGATACATATGCACACAGAGTCACACAATCACACAGGTAAGTGTCACCACCTGGCTTCCTATCCTCAATCCAGCAACACCAGCTCCTCTACCACCCTGTCACAGTGCACAGAGAGAAGTTGGTTTGGAAATAAGAGCCTTCCCATGCCAACAGCAAGAGTGTACACAAGCAAGCACCAAGCCTTGGTGAATCTGGAAGCTCTGGGACTGAGTGGACACAATGAAGGTGGCCTTTGTGCTAATTAGAAAAAGACACCCCTCTGCCAAGGTGGGAGGAACCCAGTCTCACTGAGCCAGTACTAGATAAAGGTGATGCCTTTCTGAAACATACAAAAAGCACCCCTTCTTCTGGGTAGATTTACTCCAAGCCAGAAAGCATGGCTCGATGAGCAGGATCAAGTCTGTATTTCAGCCCCACATCCCCCGCTCTTCCAGCTGCCCTGTGCAGAAATGACCCACATGACCCTGTGCAGCAGCCCCAGATATGGGTAGAGTGGAGAGAGGTGTTTGCAGCTTTATCCTGCCTGTAGCAGGTAGAGCAGTGACTTCCTGTCAATGAGGTCAACCATTTTTTCCACTGAGAGAGACAGTCAGGTACCACAGTTCCATCACACACAAAAAAAGCTCAGTTTCAGTCAGCTTATATATAAAAGACAAAATCTGCAGAAAAGGCAGTTTTAGAAATGTTTCTATAGACCATATAAAAATGTGCTGGTTATATAAAAATCAAAGACATCCAATGTTTAAAGTTTGGTTTTTTTTATTATTTTGATTGGGTATTTGGTCTCCTAACCAAGTACTAACCAGGCCCGACCCTGATTAGCTTCCAAGATCAGACAATATCAGGGTGGTATGGCCACAGACTTGCTTGGGCATTTGGATACAAAGGTTTCAATAAAATGTCTATTTTAACTCTTTCTGAGAGTCAAACCACTTAATCCTCTGTTTTATATGACCAAATATTCTAAATCTGTCACTTGAAATAGCATACTCATGATTAAAAGCAAATTACCTTTTACACCACCAAATGATCCATAGGTCATATTGCAGGCTGTTCTCTGAAGATTATGTTCATACATCAATTTTATCTGATATTGATTCCCATGTTCCACATTACCCAAGGTTCCTAAGGAAAAAAAAAAAAAAGGATTACTTTGTATTTGTGTACACTAAAAAACATTAATTTGTTCTCATCCACTACTCCAATTCTAAGTAATTTTAGGGAAATTATAATGGCAAAGCACTAAAATATGATGTATTGTGAAAAATTAGCATACTGATGATACACAAAGCCAGTACAGTTAAAACAATTTACATCTCAGCTAAATTACACCATTAGACAAAATACTACCCTGGGGACACTTTATATTCTATTTTTATTGGACAGAATATATCTGAGTAAAGTGTAATTATTTAAATAACAACAAAACCCTCTAATTTCAGATCTGAAATAAGTTCTCTGCATTTATAAACACTAATAGAGCAAAGAAATGACTCAAAGTGTCTAAGAAAAAAAAACCCCAACACTTTCAAGCAATTAATGTTCCTGCCCCAACTCTCAAAATATTCAAGCCCCTAATTATATTCTAATTTAATTAAGAAATTTTCTAAGCTTCCCTCAACAATAGGAAAATGTTTTTTATTTGAAGTCTGCCAAGAAGAATCTCCTTCCAGGGTGGAGCCAAGATGGCCGAATAGGAACAGCTCCGGTCTCCAGCTCCCAGCCCGAGCGACACAGAAGACTGGTGATTTCTGCATTTCTGCTTGAGGTACCGGTTTCATCTCACTAGGGAGTGCCAAACAGTGGGTGCAGGACAGTCGGTGAAGCACACTGTGCGCGAGCCGAAGCAGGGCGAGGCACTGCCTCACTCGGGAAGCGCAAGGGGTCAGGGAGTTCCCTTTCCTAGTCAAAGAAAGGGGTAACAGACGGCACCTGGAAAATTGGGTCAGTCCCACCCTCATACTGCGCTTTCCCAACGGGCCTGGAAAACGGCACACTAGGAGATTGTATCCCGCACCTGGCTCAGAGGGTCCTATGCCCACGGAGTCTCGCTGATTGCTAGCACAGCAGTCGGAGATCAAGCTGCAAGGCGGCAGCGAGGCTGGGGGAGGGGCGCCCGCCATTACCCAGGCTTGCTTAGGTAAACAAAGCAGCCAGGAAGCTCGAACTGGGTGGAGCCCACCACAGCTCAAGGAGGCCTGCCTGCCTCTGTAGGCTCCACCTCTGGGGGCAGGGCACAGACAAACAAAAAGTCAGCAGGAATCTCCAGAGACTTAAACATCCCTGTCTGACTGACAGCTTTGAAGAGAGTAGTGGTTCTCCCAGCACGCAGCTGGAGATCTGAGAACGGACAGACTGCCTCCTAAAGTGGGTCCCTCACCCCTGAGCAGCCTAACTGGGAGGCACCCCCCCAGAAGGGAAAGACCGACACCTCACTGGGCCAGGTACTCCTCTGAGACAAAACTTCCAGAGGAACTATCAGACAGCTGAATTGGTAGTCTCACAAAAATCCGCTGTTCTGCAGCCACCGCTGCTGACACCCAGCCAAACAGGGTCTGGAGTGGACCTCTAGTAAACTCCAACAGACCTGCAGCTGAGGGTCCTGTCTGGTAGAAGGAAAACTATCAAACAGAAAGGACATCCACACCAAAAACCCATCTGTACATCACCATCATTAAAGCCCAAAAGTAGATAAAACTGCAAAGATGGGGAAAAAACAGAGCAGAAAAACTGGAAACTCTAAAAAGCAGAGCACCTCTCCTCCTCCAAAGGAACGCAGTCCCTCACCAGCAATGGAACAAAGCTGGATGGAGGATGACTTTGACGAGTTGAGAGAAGAAGGCTTCAGACGATCAAACTACTCTGAGCTACGGGAGGAAATTCAAAACAATAGCAAAGAAGTTAAAAACTTTGAAAAAAAATTAGAAGAATGGATAACTAGAACAACCAATGGAGAGAAGGGCTTAAAGGAGATGGATGAGCTGAAAGCCAAGTTTCGAGAACTACGTGAAGATTGCAGAAGCCTCAGTAGCAGATGCGATCAACTGGAAGAAAGGGTATCGCAGATGGAAGATGAAATGAATGAAATGAAGCGAGAAGGGAAGTCTAGAGAAAAAAGAATAAAAAGAAATGAACAAAGCCTCCAAGAAATTTGGGACTACGTGAAACAACCAAACCTACGTCTGATTGGTGTACCTGAAAATGACGGGGAGAATGGAACCAAGTTGGAAAACACTCTGCAAGATATTATCCAGGAGAACTTCCCCAATCCAGCAAGGCAGGCCAACATTCAGATTCAGGAAATACAGAGAACGCCACAAAGATACTCCTCGAGAAGAGCAACTCCAAGACACATAATTGTCAGATTCACCAAAGTTGAAATGAAGGAAAAAATGTTAAGGGCAGCCAGAGAGAAAGGTCGGGTTACCCACAAAGGGAAGCCCATCAGGCTAACAGCTGATCTCTCCGCAGAAACTCTACAAGCCAGAAGAGAGTGGGGGCTGATATTCAACATTCTTAAAGAAAAGAATTTTCAACCCAGAATTTCCTATCCAGCCAAACTAAGCTTCATAAGTGAAGGAGAAATAAAATACTTTACGGACAAGCAAACGCTGAGTGATTTTGTCACCACCAGGCCTGCCCTAAAAGAGCTCCTGAAGGAAGCACTAAACATGGAAAGGAACAACCGGTACCAGCCACTGCAAAAACATGCCAAATTGTAAAGACTATCGAGGCTAGGAAGAAACTGCATCAACTAATGAGCAAAATAACCAACTAACATCATAATGACAGGATCAGATACACACATAACAATATTAACGTTAAATGTAAATGGGCTAAATGCTCCAATTAAAAGACACAGACTGGCAAACTGGATAAGGAGTCAGGACCCATCAGTGTGCTGTATTCAGGAAACCCATCTCACGTGCAGAGACACACATAGACTCAAAATAAAGGGATGGAGGAAGATCTATCAAGCAAATGGAAAACAAAAAAAGGCAGGGGTTGCAATCCTAGTCTCTGACAAAATAGACTTTAAACCAACAAAGATCAAAAGAGACAAAGAAGGCCATTACATAATGGTAAAGGGATCAATTCAACAAGAAGAGCTAACTATCCTAAATATATATGCACCCAACACAGGAGCACCCAGATTCATAAAGCAAGTCCTGAGTGACCTACAAAGGGACTTAAACTCCCACACAATAATAATGGGAGATTTTAACACCCCACTGTCAACATTAGACAGATCATCTAGACAGAAAGTTAACAAGGATATCCAGGAATTGAACTCAGCTCTAAACAAAGTGGACCTAATAGACATCTACAGAACTCTCCACCCCAAATCAACAGAATATACATTTTTTTCAGCACCACACCACACCTATTCCAAAATTGACCACATAGTTGGAAGTAAAGCTCTCCTCAGCAAATGTAAAAGAACAGAAATTATAACACACTGTCTCTCAGACCACAGTGCAATCAAACTAGAACTCAGGATTAAGAAACTCACTCAAAACCGCTCAACTACATGGAAACTGAACAACCTGCTCCTGAATGACTATTGGGTACATAATGAAATGAAGGCAGAAATAAAGATGTTCTTTGAAACCAACGAGAACAAAGACACAACCTACCAGAATCTCTGGGACACATTCAAAGCAGTGTGTAGAGGGAAATTTATAGCACTAAATGCCCACAAGAGAAAACAGGAAAGATCCAAAATTGACACCCTAACATCACAATTAAAAGAACTAGAAAAGCAAGAGCAAACACATTCAAAAGCTAGCAGAAGGCTAGAAATAACTAAAATCAGAGCAGAACTGAAGGAAATAGAGACACAAAAAACCCTTCAAAAAATTAATGAATCCAGGAGCTGGTTTTTTGAGAAGATCAACAAAATTGATAGACCGCTAGCAAGACTAATACAGAAGAAAAGAGAGAAGAATCAAATAGATGCAATAAAAAATGAAAAAGGGGATATCACCACCGATCCCACAGAAATACAATCTACCATCAGAGAATACTACAAACACCTCTATGCAAATAAACTAGAAAATCTAGAAGAAATGGATAAATTCCTCGACAAATACACCCTCCCAAGACTAAACCAGGAAGAAGTTGAATCTCTGAATAGACCAATAACAGGTTCTGAAATTGTGGCAATAATCAATAGCTTACCAACCAAAAAGAGTCCAGGACCTGATGGATTCACAGCTGAATTCTACCAGAGGTACAAGGAGGAACTGGTACCATTCCTTCTGAAACTATTCCAATCGATAGAAAAAGAGGGAATCCTCCCTAACACATTTTATGAAGCCAGCATCATCCTGATACCAAAGCCAGGCAGAGACACAACCAAAAAAGAGAATTTTAGACCAATATCCTTGATGAACATTGATGCAAAAATCCTCAATAAAATACTGGCAAACCGAATCCAGCAGCACATCAAAAAGCTTATACACCATGATCAAGTGGGCTTCATCCCTGGGATGCAAGGCTGGTTCAACATATGCAAATCAATAAATGTAATCCAGCATATAAACAGAACCAAAGACAAAAACCACATGATTATCTCAATAGATGCAGAAAAGGCTTTTGACAAAATTCAACAACCCTTCATGCTAAAAACTCTCAATAAATTAGGTATTGATGGGACGTATCTCAAAATAATAAGAGCTATATACGACAAACCCACAGCCAATATCATACTGAATGGGCAAAAACTAGAAGCATTCCCTCTGAAAACTGGCACAAGACAGGGATGCCCTCTCTCACCGCTCCTATTCAACATAGTGCTGGAAGTTCTGGCCAGAGCAATCAGGCAGGAGAAGGAAATAAAGGGTATTCAATTAGGAAAAGAGGAAGTCAAACTGTCCCTGTTTGCAGATGACATGATTGTATATTTAGAAAATCCCATTGTCTCAGCCCAAAATCTCCTTAAGCTGATTAGCAACTTCAGCAAAGTCTCAGGATACAAAATCAATGTACAAAAATCACAAGCATTCTTGTACACCAATCACAGACAAACAGAGAGCCAAATCATGAGTTAACTCCCATTCACAATTGCTTCAAAGAGAATAAAATACCTAGGAATCCAACTTACAAGGGATGTGAAGGACCTCTTCAAGGAGAACTACAAACCACTGCTCAATGAAATCAAAGAGGATACAAACAAATGGAAGAACATTCCATGCTCATGGGTTGGAAGAATCAATATCGTGAAAATGGCCATACTGCCCAAAGTAATTTATAGATTCAATGCCCTCCCCATCAAGCTGCCAATGACTTTCTTCACAGAATTGGAAAAAACTACTTTAAAGTTCATATGGAACCAAAAAAGAGCCCGCAT
>NW_026652276.1:135787097-136107495 GCF_009828535.3 Hylobates moloch
TATCTGTATTTTATACATATAGAGCAAGAACATTAGGATTAAAATATGTGTTGGAAAGAAAAAGGATTCAGAAAGCAATTTTTTCCATAAAGAAGCATCATTCATTAATCCAAAATGTAAAAGTTAAGGAAAATTTTAAATTATCATAAAGCAAATGCAATAGTCCTCAAACTGGGTAGTACTCAATCACTAGAAATATCTAAAAATACATGTATGTGTACTTATTTATTTATAAATTTATATAGGAGCATTTATTTGTTTTGGGTTTGTTTGTCCAGAAGAATTTACCAACATACACTGAGATCGTAAGAATATATTTTTATTTCCATTTTAGAATTGAAGCACCTTAAGTTCAAAAAAAATTTACAGAAATTTCCCCCAAATCATACAGTATTCAAGGTAGAAAAGTGAGTATTCAAACCAGACTTTTAGAACCTAAACCAAATCTTTAGAACCAGGCATTATGTATTGTATCCTGCTGCCCAGTTGTCCACCATGTAACAACTTTCAGAGAATCTGGTCCTCGCACCCAGTAAAGATTTTACTGTCCATGGATCCTGTCAATGACAATTTCCCCAACAAAAACAGCTTCAAGAATATGTCTTTTCCACTGCAGGGTACCAGAATATGCCACCTCAAACAGGACTCTTTGGCATATGGATTATTTTGAGCTAAAGGACATAGGGAATTAGCCAGAAGAGCTCTAAAAACAAGTCATCATTTAAAAAAAGAAATCTCCATTTATAAAAAAATGTCTCCCTCCCTTGTACCAGAAAGAGGAGTACCCTTAGCTCTTTTCAATGGAGAAGGCCTCAACTTAAATCACCATAACAAACTTTACTAAGCAACCCTTGTTTACCACACTTTTTCTGGTCACCTTCCCATAACTTGCCTTCTGTGTACAGAAGCCCAAAACCCATTTTCTTTTATTTCATCTAAAATGCTATGTTAGCCCAAGGTCCAACTACCCTTTTGAGTCACTCCTTATGGAATATTCCTATGTGTACATGAGCAATGCATATGTTAATAAATTTCTGCTTGTTTTTCCTATTGTTAATTAGTCTTTGGCCAGTCTAATTTATAGAGCCCCAGCTGGAGAACCTAAGATGAGTAAAGATTTTTTTTCCCTCTTTTTTGCCTTTCTCAGCCTGGCCAATCATGGTAGCTGACATTCAGCCAATCATAGGCAGCCAACTGATCAGACCATGTTCAAGTAAGGTAAATGCTAAGCTGTCAAGAATGAAGCTGTTTCCGTACCTCACTTGCATTGTCTGTCCATAAATGTTGCCTGCTCATGTTGAAAAGCAGAGCGCTCTGAACCTCCTCTGGTTGTGAGGGCTGCCCGACACCTGAGGTATTCCTTGCTCAATTAAAGTCCGTTAAATTTAAATTGTCTTAAGTTTGTCTTTTAATAGTTAAAAGAGGAAAAACTGTCAGGGGAGGATTTCTTGAAGGAGAATCATTTCTACTCAGTTCCATGGCCCCCCAAAATGGTTAATTAGCAGTGGTTTTTTTTTGTTTGTTTGTTTGTTTAAAGACAGAGTCTCACTCTGTTGCCTAGGATGGAGTTCAGTGGTGCAATTTCCACTCACTGCTCTGACTCCTGGATTCAAGCAATTCTCCTGCCTCGGCCTTCTGAGTAGCTGGGATTACAGGCACCTGCCACCACACCCGGCTAATTTTTGTATTTTTAGTAGAGACAGGGTTTCACCATGTTGGCCAGGCTGGTCTCAAACTCCTGACCTCAGGTGATCCACTCGCCTTAGCCTCCCAAAGTGCTGGGATTACAGGCATGAGCCACCACACCTGGCCAAAAATAGATTTTATATACCAATAGAATAAGAAACAAAGATAAAGGCTTAAATTTGCCTGCTGACCTTGATGGAGGATGAAGGCTTTCTGGATTCTAAATGGTAGTAAAATCAGTGAGGTGCCAGGAAGCTGAGGAGGAATCACAACCAAACCAGCCACACACGCGAGGGAAACACATACGGTATTAACCTGAAGAGAGTTCTAGCCTCCAAGAAACCAGAAAAAGCAGCTCCAGGAGTCACCTGGTTTATCCCTACAGAAATTTCAAATTTCATTCTGAACTGTTAAATCAAGTTTAGCCTAAAGCTGCCTCCTTACATATTTTAAGTTCAGCCTAAAGGTTTTTCTGTACATAGTGAACTATAACATAAATGGAAGTGTAAACAGACTGTAACCTTCCCTTGTGCCAATCATCAAGTTTTGGCCAAAGGCGGCCAACTGATCAAACCATGTTCAAATGGGGTGAACGCTGAGTTGTAACCAATCCAGCTGTTTCTGTACCCCATTCCATTTCCTGTACATTTCTTTCATTTTTCTGTCTATAAATCTTCTACTACATGGCTGCACTGGAGTCTCTCTGAGCCTACTCTGGCTCAAGAGGCTGCCCAACTCACAAATTGTTCTTTGTTCAATTAAATGCTGTTAAATTTAATTTGGCTAAGGTTTTTCTTTTAACAGATGGTGTCAGAAGTGGGATCCAAAGTAGCGCTTCTAACAACCCCCAGGAGAGCTGAGAGACCAAGCAAGGTGCCCACTAGGCCTATTGTGTCCATTGCTCTCTCACAGCAACTGGGGATCATAGTAAGTTCTCTCTCAGATTCAGAAGCTCCGCATTTTTGTGTTTTGAGCTCTCCAAGTTTCTTTGAGCAAATTTCTGATCCAAACGGGGTTTGGAAGTCATGAAAGAAACTGGACTGGGTCTAGGATCAGACTGGATCTGATAATTAACTGTCTTGTATCCAGTTGGGGGCTTCTTATATCTGACTAGGTCAGAAAGAAACTGGTAGTAAATGGAAATATTGCAGGGGGTATAAAGTTTAGCTCTTGGAAATTAGCAGAAATTTCTGTGTTCTACCCCTTTTGTTTCATTTTTCTTGCACACTTAGGTAGAGAAAAATCATTGGCTAGGTTGACCAAGAAGGTCTGAGAGCCAAAGCCAATATTTGAGGTAAAAATGGGAACCTTAGTTTCTGAAGAACTGAGTACCTTCCAGCTTATACATGCTTAAGTATTAGGCCCCAGAAGCAGCAAAGTCTAACAGAAATGGCAAAATATTACTAAAGATAAGTTACAAATCTGGAATGTTCCAAATGAACAACACTGCACCAAAGATGTACATTTGAAAATGAAGTCTCCCCAAATAGTCTCATCTAGGGATCCCTATTGACCTGTGGAAGCTTCTAAAATTTTTCAATTTTTTTTTTTTTTAAGATGGAGTCTCACTCTGTCACCAAGGCTGGAGTGCAGTGGCACGATCTCAGCTCGTTGCAGGCTCTGGCCTCCCAGGTTCACGACATTCTCCTGCCTCATCCTCCCGAGTAGCTGGGACCTGCCACCACGCCCAGCTAATTTTTTGTATTTCTTGGTAGAGATGGGGTTTCACAGTGTTAGCCAGATGGTCTCGATCTCCTGACCTTGTGATCCACTCGCCTCAGCCTCCCAAAATGCTGGGATTACAGATGTGAGCCACCGCACCCGGCCAAATTTTTCAATATTTTTATTAAAAGACTCTTTATAAAAGGCAAATAAAAAGCTTAAGCAACTAATTGATAAGAAAAATTAAATGTGCTAATCTTTGGGCTTAGTTACTGTCCTGACCCAAAGGTGAAAAAAAAGCTATGGTAGATAAAGTGTTTATAAAAGGCAGGCCCTCAGGCAAAATAGGCTTGCTTCTTTTTCAGATGCAACCATGCTCAGTCCAGGCATACAGGATGCTTTCTTCACCCTATTCCTTAACGGGCTCCACTCTGAACTCAGTAATTTTAGTTAAGAAACAGTAGCTAAATTAAGAACACCTATTGAACTAAAATATGCCTTTCTGGAATTTCATTGGCTATCTTGAAACCCTTCTGTAAAAGAAATTTACATCTATTAAGGAAATCACCATTTTTAAGGATGTCTGCCTGTGTATATTAGAAACTCTTCACATTGTTTTAAATTGGCATAAGTCATACCTTTGATTAAGGTGCCTTTCTGGCCATCTTAACTGAACTTTTATGGGAGCAACATTTTTTCCTTGGTTTGAGGCAAATGATGGTACAATATTTAGGCCTAAAATCTTAGCTATGTACATATGGAATATAATTTTTTGTTGTTGTACCTAAGAGTTGTTATTTTAGAAATGCAAATTTGTTGCCTGGTTAACAATTGCTTAGGGCAACGAAACAAGTAACTGGAAGATTAATAGACCAAATAGGGAAAAGAAAAACTATTTAAAAGCTAGCAAATGAAAATCTTTCATGTCCATGTGTGTTATGTGTCTGTGATAATATTTGGTAAATAAAGTAAATTCTAAAATTGTTGCTAAAATAGGAATAGCTTCAAAATTATCAGTTAAATATAACAAGATATTTGCTCTCAGCTTTCGGCTTGGAGGAGGCCAAGGTGCAACTTTCTTCGGTCGTCCCGAATCCGGGTTCATCCAACACCAGCCGCCTCCACCATGCTGCCGAAGTTCGACCCCAACGAGATTAAAGTCGTATACCTGAGGTGCACCGGAGGTGAAGTCGGTGCCACTTCTGCCCTGGCCCCCAAGATCGGCCCCCTGGGTCTGTCTCCAAAAAAGGTTGGTGATGACATTGCCAAGGCAACGGGTGACTGGAAGGGCCTGAGGATTACAGTGAAACTGACCATTCAGAACAGACAGGCCCAGATTGAGGTGGTGCCTTCTGCCTCTGCCCTGATCATCAAAGCCCTCAAGGAACCACCAAGAGACAGAAAGAAACAGAAAAACATTAAACACAGTGGGAATATCACTTTTGATGAGATCGTCAACATTGCTCGACAGATGCGACACCGATCCTTAGCCAGAGAACTCTCTGGAACCATTAAAGAGATCTTGGGGACTGCCCAGTCTGTGGGCTGTAATGTTGATGGCCGCCACCCTCATGACATCATATATGACATCAACAGTGGTGCTGTGGAATGCCCAGCCAGTTAAGCACAAAGGAAAATATTTAAATAAAGGATCATTTTAGAACTGGGGACGCATCGGCCTCCAAACGTGCTGGATTTACAACAAGATATTTGCTTGATTGACTGTGAGCTGTTTTTGGTTTAGAGCCTCTGGATTTGGGGGTCTGCATAGGTGGACATGACGAGATCTAGAGTCATGTTCTTTTCATTTTTTTTTTTTATTTTCTTGAGACAGAGTCTCACTCTGTCACCCAGGCTGGAGTGCAGTGGCACGATCTTGGCTCACTGCAAGCTTCGCCTCCTGGTTTAACGCCATTCTCCTGCCTCAGCCTCCTGAGTAGCTGGGACTACAGGTGCCCGCCACCACACCCGGCTAATTTTTTGTATTTTTTAGTAGAGACGGGGTTTTAGGGTGTTAGCCAGGATGGTCTCAATCTCCTGACTTCGTGATCGGCCCGCCTCGGCCTCCCAAAGTGCTGGGATTACAGGTGTGAGCCACCACACCCGGCCTAGAGGCATGTTCTTAGTGCCTAGACTGTCAGCTACAAGCCAGAACCAAGCCCAATATGCTCCCTTCTCCCCTGCTTTCCCTGCTTGCCTACTGGCTATTTGGAGAGGGGTTGAATCCTCCAGATATAGTCTTCACAGCCTCGTCTTCTATCCTGATCATTGCACCTGGTATGTCAGGACTCAGAGAGGCCTTGACCTTCATAGGCCTCCTGCGTACCACGAGGCTACTTGGCACCCAGAATGACTAAGGGAAGACATTAAGGAGGGTACCTGTGTCATATTTTCAAAATTATTTTCAGTAATTTAAAATCTTCAAGTCATGTTATGTTAAATTAAATAATAATCAAAATGTCTGAGTCATTTATAAGTTAAAATATTGAAACACTAATTATTAAACATGAGTTTGTATACGTTGATGTTATTTTTATATGATACAGAAAAGCTACATATATTTAGATCCGTTAAAAAAACAATAATTTGAAGAAAAATCTTTCTAAAAACTTAAAAAAATAGTTTTTATCGCAAATGCTGATATAAAATTAGTTCAAAATTATTTTCTAGGGTTTTAATCAGAAATTAAGGTTACTAAGGTTTGAAATTTTAGTTGATATATGTAATTAAAGCTACTAGAGATGGAACAATTTTGTATACATAGTGTATAAACAAAAGCAAGATATGCTTTTCATGAGGAAAGTTAAAAAAGCACAAAAATATGTGTTAAAAATATTATCTGGTTTGAGGTTTCTTATAGGTTTCACACTGAAGGAGTAAAAAAATAGAAAAAAACAAGATGAATATAGAAAGCTGGAAAATGCAAAATGAAAGGTTTATGGAAATCTCGTGTGGTTAAAAGAAGCCAGATTAGATAAATTTATTTACGAGAGTTTATTAAAATTAGCTTTAGTATTTATAATACACTAATACAAAAGTAAAATTTGATTTCTCTTTTGAACAAAAATGTGCATAGCATTTATTAATAAGACACAGTAAAATATTTTCATTTATGCATTGAATAAACTGCAAAAAGGAAAAAAAGGAGGAGGAAAAAGAGGCAGCATCTATCATGCTGTCTTATGTCTTATAATTGAAAGACTGAGTCTCCTCTATCAAAGACTACAGCTTTTTTCTTTTTCAAAAAAAAAGTCTTGTAATTATCACTTTGGCTAAATGAATGACCATTATTTTATGGTGACCTGTGATCCTATCTTGGTCAAGTGTTATAAAACCTTTGCCAATTTGATGGGCTTCCCAAAATCAAATTTCAGGTCAAAATTAAGTTTCTTTCAACCTCTAACTTTGGGATGCTACAGAGGGCACCTGAAGCAGCCAAAAGAGAGATAAACAGGATTATTTGAAAGGTTAAATTACATGGGAAGCACTGTCAAACATGAAATGATCTTTAATCTTCAACTTATATTTTAATGAATATGTTATTAATATGTGTACCAAAATTGTATGGGATTTCTAAAATTCTAGTATGTCTGGGCATATGCTCTCAGTCATATTTATGGTTGTTATGTTATTATAGGCCATATAAATGACAAAATTTCCTTGTCAATTATGTCTTTATAATCATTTAAAGTTATTTCCACAGTTAATTGCTTAATTTTAATGCAGTTCCTGAAAACTTTACAAGCACCCAAAATCCTAGAGTATGGTATCTTTAAGGAGGTTCATGAAAGGATAGAAAGGACCCTGACAAGCACTCTTGAATACAGGTTTCTGGTAACTTTAGGATCATATAATTTGGGTGGGGTAAGAATTCTTAGAATTAAAGGCTGATCGTGGTGGCTCACGCTTGTACTCCCAGCACTTTGGGAGGCCGAGGAGGGTGGATCACAAGGTCAGGAGTTCAAGAACAGCCTGGCCAACACAGTGAACCCCATCTCTACTAAAAATACAAAAATTAGCTGGACGTGGTGGCGGGCCCCTGTAATCCCAGCTACCCAGGAGGCTGAGGAAGGAGAGTCGCTTGAACCCGGGAGGCGGAGGTTGCAATGAGCTGAGATCGTGCCACTGCACTCCAGCCTGGGCAACAGAGCTAGACTCCATCTTAAAAAAAAAGAATTCTCAGAACTTTAATGAACAGACTGACTAGTTTATAAAACTGCTAACCCAAGCAGGACAAAAATATTCAATACTAAGAAAATACTTTGTCAGATTTTCATGCTAAACCAGACAGTACTGAAATTGTTTATATATGCAATGTGAACAAACTCCATGATCCAAGTCAAAATACATATAACTTTCAGTTATCAGTGCTGTGAACCTAAATTGGAGAAACAATTGTTATTTAAGAGGACATTAAGTCCAACATTAAGCATGGACTCATGGAGAACCTGGACAGCCACCTTGTGCTTCCTGAGTCCTTAAAGCTTTTGTTATTAAACACTCTGCATTCTATGACTCATCATGGAAGAGATAAAATTATCCAAATTAAAAATGTATTAATTGGAAGACAGTCACATAGGAATAGCTCCGATCTGCAGCTCCCAGCGTGATTGACACAGAAGATCGGTGATTTTTGCATTTCCAACTGAGCTACCTGGTTCATCTCATTGGGACTGGTTGGACAGTGGGTGCAGCCCACAGAGGGTGAGGTGAAGCAGGGTGGAGCATCACCTCACCCAGGAGGTGCAAGGGGTTGGGGGATATCCCTTTCCTAGCCAAGGGAAGCCGTGACAGACTGTATGTGGAAAAAGGGGACACTCTTACCCAAATACTGCCCTTTTCCAACAGTCTCAGCAAATGGCACACCAGGAGATTATATCCCACACCTGGCTAGGTGGGTCCCACACCCACAGAGCCTTGCTCACTACTAGCGCAGCAGTCTGAGATCGACCTGTGAGGCAGCAGCCTGGCGGGGTGGGGGGCATCCATCATTGCTGAGGCTTGAGTAGGTAAACAAAGCGGCCGGGGGAAGCTCGAACTTGTCGGAGCCCACCGCAGCTCAGCAAGGCCATCTGCCTCTGTAGACTCCAACTCTGGGGGCAGGGCACAGCTGAACAAAAGGCAGCAGAAACTTCTGCAGACTTAAACATCCCTATCTGACAGCTCTGAAGAGACCAGTGGTTCTCCCAGCATGGTGTTTTAGCTCTGAAAACAGACAGACTGCCTCTTCAAGTGGGTCCCTGACCCCTGAGTAGCCTAACTGGGAGACACCTCCCAGTAGGGGTTGACTGACACCTCATACAGGAGGGTGCCCTTCTGGGAAGAAGCTTCCAGAGGAAGGATCAGGAAGCAATATTTGCTGTTCTGCGATATTTGCTGTCCTGCAGCCTCTGCTGCTGATACTCAGACAAACAGGGTCTGGAGTGGACCTCCAGCACACTCGAACAGACCTGCAGCTGAGGGACCTGACTGTTAGAAGGAAAACTAACAAACAAAAAGGAATAGCATCAACATCAACAAAAAGGACATCCACACCCAAACCCCATCTGTAGGTCACCAACATCAAAGACCAAAGGCAGATAAAACCACAAAGATGGGGAGAAACCAGAGCAGAAAAGCTGAAAATTCTAAAAACCAGAGTGCCTCTTCTCCTCTAAAGGATCGCAGCTCCTTGCCAGCAACGGAACAAAGCTTGACGGAGAACGAGTTTGACGAGCTGACAGAAGTAGGCTTCAGAAGGTCGGTAATAACAAACTTCTGCAAGCTAAAGAAGAATGTTCGAACCCATAACAAGAAAGCTAAAAACCTTGAAAAAAGATTAGATGAATAGCTAACTAGAATAAACAGTGTAGAGAAGAAGACCTTAAATGACCTGATGGAGCTGAAAACCATGGCACAAGAACTATATGACACATGCACAAGCTTCAATAGCCGATTCAATCAAGTGGAAGAAAGGCTATCATTGATTGAAGATCAAATTAATGAAATAAAGCGAGAAGAGAAGTTTAGAGAAAAAAAAGTAAAAAGAAATGAACAAAGCCACCAAGAAATATGGAACTATGTAAAAACACCAAATCTACGTCTGACTGGTGTACCTGAAAGTGATGGGGAGAATGGAACCAAGTTGGAAAACACTCCTCAGGATATTATCCAGGAGAACTTCCCCAACCTAGCAAGGCAGGCCAACATTCAAATTCAGGAAATACAGAGAATGCCACAAAGATACTCCTCGAGAAGAGCAAACCCAAGACACATAATTGTCAGATTCACCAAGGTTGAAATGAAGGAAAAAATGTTAACGGCGGCCAGAGAGAAAGGTCAGGTCACCCACAAAGGGAAGCCCATCAGACTAACAGCAGATCTCACGGCAGAAACTCTACAAGCCAGAAGAGAGTGGGGGACAATATTCAACATTCTTAAAGAAAAGAATTTTCAACCCAGAATCTCATATCCAGCCAAACTAAGCTTCATAAGTGAAGGAGAAATAAAATCCTTTACAGACAAGCAAATGCTGAGAGATTTCGTCACCACCAGGCCTGCCTTACAGGAGCTCCTGAAGCAAGCACTAAACATGGAAAGGAAAGACCGGTATCAGCCACCGCAAAAACATGCCAAATTGTAAAGACCATCAATGCTAGGAAGAAACTGCATCAACTAACGGGCAAAATAACCAGCTAACATCATAATGACAGGATCAAATTCACACATAATAATATTAACCTCAAATGTAAATGGCCTAAATGCCCCAGTTAAAAGACACAGACTGGCAAATTGGATAAAGAGTCCAGACCCATCAGTGTACTGTATTCAGGAGACCCATCTCATGTGCAGAGACACACGTAGACTCAAAATAAAAGGATAGAGGAAGATCTACCAAGCAAATGGAAAGCAAAAAAAAGCAGGAGTTGCAATCCTAGTCTCTGATAAAACAGACTTTAAACCAACAAAGATCAAAAGAGACAACGAAGGCCATTACATAATGGTAAAGAGATCAATTCAACAAGAAGAGCTAACTATCCTAAATGTACATGCACCCAATACAGGAGCACCCAGATTCATAAAGCAAGTTTTTAGAGACTTACAAAGAGACTTAGACTCCCACACCATAATAATGGGAGACTTTAACACCCCACTGTCAATATTAGACAGATCAATGAGACAGAAAGTTAACAAGGATATCCGGGACTCAAACTCAGCTGTGCACCAACCGTACCTAATAGACATCTACAGAACTCTCCACCCAAATCAACAGAGTATACACTCTTCTCAGCACCACATCGCACTTATTCAAAAATTGACCACATAATTGGAAGTAAAACACTCCTCAGCAAATGCAAAAGAACAGAAATCATAACAAACTCTCTCTCAGACCACAGTGCAATCAAATTAGAACTCAGGATTAAGAAACTCATTCAAAACTGCACAACTACATGGAAACTGAACAACCTGCTCCTGAATGACTACTGGGTACATAACGAAATGAAGGCAGAAATAAAGATGTTCTTTGAAACCAATGGGAACAAAGACACAACATACCAAAATCCCTGCACTAAATGCCCACAAGAGAAAGCAGGAAAGATCTAAAATTGACACCCTAACATCACAATTAAAAGAACTAGAGAAGCAAGAGCAAACATATTCAAAACCTAGCAGAAGGCAAGAAATAACTAAGATCAGAGCAGAACTGAAGGAAATAGAGACACAAAAAACCCTTCAAAAAATCAATGAATCCAGGAGCTGGTTTTTTGAAAAGATCAACAAAATTGATAGACCGCTAGCAAGACTAATAGAGAAGAAAAGAGAGAAGAATCAAATAGACGCAAAAACAATGATAAAGGGGATATCACCACTGATCCCACAGAAATACAAACTACCATCAGAGAATACTATAAACACCTCTATGCAAATAAACTAGAAAATCTAGAAGAAATGGATAAATTCCTGGACATATACACCCGCCCAAGACTAAACCAGGAAGAAGTTGAATCTCTGAATAGACCAATAACAGGTTCTGAAATTGAGGCAATAATTAATAGCGTACCAACCAAAAAAAGTCCAAGACCAGACGGATTCACAGCCGAATTCTACCAGAGGTACAAAGAGGAGCTGGTACCATACCTTCTGAAACTATTCCAATCAATAGAAAAAGAGGGAATCCTCCCTAAATCATTTTATGAGGCCAGCATCATCCTGATACCAAAGCCTGGCAGAGACACAGCAAAAAAAGAGAATTTTTAGACCAATATCCCTGAGGAACACTGACACAAAAATCCTTAATAAAATACTGGCATACCAAATCCAGCAGCACATCAAAAAGCTTATCCACCACGATCAAGTCAGCTTCATCCCTGGGATGCAAGGCTGGTTCAACATATGCAAATCAATAAACATAATCCATGATATAAACAGAACCAATGATAAAAACCACATGACTATCTCAATAGACGCAGAAAAGGCCTCTACAAAATTCAACAACCCTTCATGCTGACAACTCTCAATAAACTAGGTATTGATGGAACGTATCTCAAAATAATAAGAGCTACTTATGAGAAACCCACAGCCAATATCATACTGAATGGGCAAAAACTGGAAGCATTCCCTTTGAAAACAGGCACAAGACAGGGATGCCCTCTCTCACCACTCCTATTCAACATAGTGTTGGAAGTTCTGGCCAAGGCAATCAGGCAAGAGAAAGAAATAAAGGGTATTCAATTAGGAAAAAAGGAAATCAAATTGTCCCTGTTTGCAGATGACATGACTGTATATCTAGAAAACCCCATCGTCTCAGCCCAAAATCTCCTTAAGCTGATAAGAAAATTCAGCAAAGTCTCAGGATACAAAATCAATGTGCAAAAATCACAAGCACTCCTATACATCAGTAACAGACAAACAGAGAGCCAAATCATGAGTGAACTCCCATTCACAACTGCTACAAAAAGAATAAAATACCTAGGAATCCAACTTACAAGGGATGTGAACGACCTCTTCAAGGAGAACTACAAACCATTGCTCAATGAAATAAAAGACACAAACAAATGGAAGAACATTCCATGCTCATGGACAGGAAGAATCAATATAGTGAAAATGGCCATACTGCCCAAGGTAATTTATAGATTCAATGCCATCCCCATCAACCTACCACTGACTTTCTTCACAGAATTGGAAAAAAACACTTTAAAGTTCATATGGAATCAAAAAAGAGCCCACATTGCCAAGTCAATCCTAAGCAAAAAGAACAAAGCTGGAGGCATCATGCTACCTGACTTCAAACTATACTACAAGGCTACAGCAACCAAAACAGCATGGTACTGGTACCAAAACAGAGATATAGACCAATGAAACAGAACAGAGCCCTCAGAAATAACACCACACATCTACAACCATCTGATCTTTGACAAACCTGACAAAAACAAGAAATGGGGAAAGGATACCCTATTTAATAAGTGGTGCTGGGAAAACTGGCTAGCCATATGTAGAAAGCTGAAACTGGATCCCTTCCTTACACCTTATACAAAATTAATTCAAGATAGATTAAAGACTTAAATGTTAGACCTAAAACCATAAAAACCCTAGAAGAAAACCTAGGCAATACCATTCAGGACGCAGGCATGGGCAAGGACTTCATGAGTTAAAAAAAAAAAAAAAAAACTACCTACAGCATGAACAGGTAACCTACAGAATGGGAGAAAGTTTTTGCAATCTACCCATCTGACAAAGGGCTAATATCCATAATCTACAAAGAACTTAAACAAATTTACAAGAAAAAAACAACCCCATCAAAAAGTAGGCAAAGGATATGAACACACACTTCTCAAAAGAAGACATCTATGCACCCAACAGACACATGAAAAAATGCTCATCATCACTGGTCATCAGAGAAATGCAAATCAAAACCACAATGAGATACCATCTCACATCAGTTAGAATGGCGATCATTAAAGTCAGGAAGCAACAGATGCTGGAGAGGATGAGGAGAAATAAGAACGCTTTCACACTGTTGGTGGAAGTGTAAACTAGTTCAACCATCATGGAAGACAGTGTGGCAATTCCTCAAGGATCTGAAACTAGAAATACCATTTAACCCAGCAATCCCAATACTGGGTATACACCCAAAGGATTATAAATCATGCTACTATAAAGACACATGTATACGTATGTTTTTTGCGGCACTATTCACAATAGCAAAGACTTGGAACCAACCCAAATGTCCATCAATGATAGACTGGATTAAGAAAATGTGGCCCATATACACCATGGAATACTATGCAGCCATAAGAAAGGATGAGTTCATGTCCTTTGCAGGGACATGGATGAAGCTGGAAACCATCATTCTGAGCAAACGATCACAAGGACAGAAAACCAAACACTGCATGTTCTCACTCATAGGTAGGAATTGAACAATGAGAACACTTGGACACAGGGTGGGGAACATCACATACCAGGGCCTGTCGTGCAGTGGGGTGCAGGGGAAGGGATAGCATTAGAAGAAATACCTAATGTAAATGACGAGTTAATGGTGGCAGCAAACCAACATGGCACATGTATACCTATGTAACAAACCTGCACATTGTACATGTACCCTAGAACTTAAAGTATAATAAAAAAAAAGTATTAATTGGTGTGGTGACTGTTGCATGTTGCTAAAAGAGTTTACAACCAATGTTTTCTTTTCAAACCCATATTACTGGAAAGACAACCAAAATTTCAGGTACATTTCTGCTAGCTGATGAGCCATTTAAACATTTATAGAAAGATTTCATTCAATTATCATTTTCAATGCATGTTTTCTGGTTGTATAAAAGCTTTCCCATGCAAGAGGGCTGATGTTATAACATTAGCTCTATTTGTCAAAGTGTATCTCTACCAGGTAAAGAAAGCTTTTCACAGTCTGCTGACTGAGGACAATCAACCCCTTCAAAATCTAGAACACAAAGATTCAATCTTCTGAGAATACCAGAGAAAGACCGCCCTTGCCATCTACATTGCAGCAAAACTTTGGGACCTTGAAATTTTGAGTTAATAATCTCACAACTCAAAAGGGCCCCTCCACTCTTGGAACTGTACACCCATTTGCAACCTTAAAGTAAAGCTAAACAGGAAAGTTTCTCCCCAGAAGACGATGGCATCCATGATATAGACAGCTTTTTCTCAAGATCACAGATCAAGACTTCTCTGCTATCAGGAGACTCTTACCTATTTTTTTCTTGCTTATGCTTCCATGAACAATAGAAGTGAAAAGAGGGTCTGTTGTGTGCATTCATAGAGTATACTTTAATTTGTGAAGGATTTTGCAGCCAGCCTTATACATGGACAATCTTATGCCTCAATAGATAAAAGATGAAGGTCCAATGCAGGTGAAAAATTTGAATGACACATTTGTTGCCTCATAATCAGTCAGAAACAGGACATTGGTCCACTCCTCTTAACCTACATCATAGGTTAAAGAGAACATTTCCAGGAAGTCTTCATTCTTCTAAATAGACATCATTTGTTAGGTCTCCTTTTCCATGGTTTGAAGTAAATGAGGTAATGATTAGAAATGTATCCCTCATGATAGGCTTTATAGCAGATTCTACCCTAAAGGCTACAGTCACACAACAGACTTTATATTCTCTTATGAAAGTTATGCTAAATAATAGAACTGCTCTAGATTACTTACTGGCTAAACAGCAGTATCTGTGCACTTGCTGGCACTTCTTGTTGGCCATGGAGAAATGCATCACACTGGGCATTATAGAGATTCAGTTACAAGGGACTAACAAAGAGACTGCTTATTTAAAACAAACAGACTCTTTATCTAGCTCACTCTTTGATCTATTTAATTTTAGTTGGTTTGGTTAATGGGGACCCTGGCTAAGAAGCATGCTCCAAACTCTTGGTATTGTCCTCCTGATAGTCAAAATAGTAATCTCCCTAGTGTGCTGTATTCTCTCAAAAGTTTTAAATGTTTGCATGCAGCCATCTCTAGAGTCCCACATGATCTCTCTTCAACTAGAAGGACAAGAGCTTAAAAAGATGTGTGACCATGAGGGCACTGTAACCTATGAATGACATCCTGAGACCAGAAACCCAAAATTGATGTTAACTGAGAGTGGAACTAAGGCCCTAAGTTTTGGTCACACTCTCACCTATGTGAGAACCTGACTAAAAGGGGGAAGTTTTAAAATAAAATTATGGAAGGCCATTGTTTTGGACTGAACTCATGCCCTAGGTCCCAACAGACAAGACCAAGCCAAAATGAAGTCACTCATGTTAAATGTGACAAAATCAAACTAAGATCCTAGAACAGACCAGGTTTTGTTTTTCTCCTATAAACAGGACATTCCAGCATAAGGAAGTACCCTCTACTCTAACCTTTACAAAAAATAACCTGAATTCCTTGTTCCTACCTTACAAAATCTACTGTTCTGCTATTTCTCATGGGTTTTGAGATGAAATAAGTACATTTACAATGGTGATAGTGACATCAATGACTAGTTGTGGTCAATCTCTCAAAATTGAGAGGACGACCAAAAGAGGAAAATTGTTAAATCAAGTTTAGCCTACAGCTGCCTCCTTACATCTTTTAAGTTCAGCCTAAAGGTTTCTCTGTACATAGTGAACTATAACCCAAATGGAGGTATAAATAGACTGTAACCTACTCTTGTGCCAATCACTGAGTTTTGGCCATTCAAAGGAGGCCAATTGTTCAAACCATGTTCAAATAAGGTAAACATCAAGCTGTAACCAACCTGGCCGTTTCTGTACCTCATTCCATTTTCTGTACATCTCTTTCCTTTTTCTGTCTGTCACTTTCCTTTTTCTGTCTATAAATCGTCTTCTACCATGTGGCTGTGCTGGAGTCTCTCTGAGCCTACTCTGGCTCAAGAGGCTGCCCAATTCACAAATCATTCTTTGCTCAATTAAACTCTGTTATATTTCATTTGACTAAGGTTTTTCTTTTAACAACATCTACAACCAGATCCCTCTGAATAAGAAAAGCACCTATACATGCCTGCTAGCCAAAATGCAAGCAGGAACATTAGGAACTCATGTCAATGAACATAGGTGTCAGCAGCCAATATTTAAACTTGGCATGAAACGACACTAGGCTTTGTGTAAAAACTCCAAAAGCACTGATACATCTTTAATGTCAGGTAATAGCACTTTAAAATTTAATAATGCAACTATGGAGAAAAAGACAATTTTCCATAGATAACTACCTTGGAATAAAAGTATTTGGGAATCTATTATTTCTGACCATTTTCTCCCTAAAAAAGTATCAGTGACATAATATTAAAATTATTTACATAGGTTTTACCCTGGGATATATGGACTGAATATAGCATACATGATTATAGTCTACATACATTATAAAGTTTCATCAATTAGAAAATACATGAATATTCAAACATTTATGCAACAGGCCTTACTTAAACAAGATCTGATTTAAACCAAAAAATTCTCTGGAAAATCAAAGGTCACTTTGACAACAGTTTTCGGTGCAATTTTAGGTAACTGCTGAGCAATCTAAGGATGTTAAACTCAAAGCCATTACAGATGAAGTAAGTTAGATTATGTAAGACTGTCAAAAGTAAAGAACCACATCTTTTTTGCCCTCCTCATGGAAACCATTAAAATTCTATAAATATGTCAGATGCTTGGTAAATGCTTCTTGAGAAGTACACATTTTTTGTAAAATAATATTTAAAACAACATAATCAGTATGGCTTACATTCACACATCTGTAACCATTTATTCGGAAACTGAAGCCTATCAGAAAGAAATCTGAGATGCCATGTGATGCTTTCTCTTTACCAGAGTATGATAACATAGGCCAACTTCAGGTCAGCAAGACCCTGTTTTTTCTCTATATTAAGCATACATTTGATGACACATAACCCACCAAAAAGAACTTAGCAAAATAGCCTCTGACTATTAAAGGTTGTTAGGCATGTCCAGGAGACTGACCTTAGAAGGTCTCCTCTAGTTTGAAAATATTTGAGAAGGGAGCAGTTGAAGAAAAAGATGTCAAGTTCAGCTCACACGTTTGTCTGCTGACACTAGTGGTTTCACTTAAATTAGAAAATGTTTGTGCTTCCCCTGTTACAGTAAAAGCTAGGTAAAATTTCAATCTGGAACTTCAAGAAACATATTCAAGAGAACAAAAACATTCCCATGCTTCTCAATTTAAGCCAAGCCAGGAAAAATATACAAATTGTCAGCTCACATCACAAGAGGCTGAAGAAATGAGAGACAGAAGGGAAGTGAGGTGGGGCATAAGAGAATGTAGTTTGGACAACTCCTAGTCCCCAGAGAATACAAAGCTTTTAAACGAACACAAAGAATAAAAGAGCTATAAAATCACCATTCCCATAGCAAATAACTTTCATGTTCAACACTTACTTGAAGGATATAAATGTGCCATAAACAAATTGTCACCTAATATGCCAGTTTCTTTGAGTACATTTTTTTGATAAGTACACATTTTATCCCTCCAGAGGCATCTGTCTTTTTGGCCCATAGTTCAAGCAGGACCAGGGAAGGCCTAGTGTCTAATCGAATTTCTAGCTTCTAAGGTACCCTCCTCTCTGCCCTGCTTAGAGCCCCCATGGAGCCTTCAGAAGGAACTAATTCCCAAAGAAGTATTCTAGGCAACTATAACTGCAGGCAAGTTCTCCTCCATGGGTTGTGTAACCCACTTAGTAAAATAACAGGCTTACGGTCAAAAACAGAAGAACAACTAGATCCATGCAATAAAGTAGCCTATATCGTATGATAATACCTTCTCCATTTACTCTGGCATACTAAATAAATGCCCTGTCACTAGGAGGAGCAACATGAAACCATGTCCTTTACCATAAAATCAATGAGAGCACACTTTATCAGGCCTCTGACATAAACACAATGGGAAATAAAATGATAGTGGTAACAGAGAAGGGGACGAAAACAGCACATGGTGAAGAGTAACAAAGAAAGCCACTGTCAATTGCCTCAGCACTACCCAGAAATTTGTCCATTCATTCATTCAACAAGTATTTACTGGATGTCTACCATATACCATGCCAGGTTACCAAGCCTGCCTTGGAAATCTAAAAGATCTTCACCCTGAAAAGAGACTGCCTAAGAATATCCAACTCAGTGAGTAAATATGCATCATTACTCAAATTGAAAGCAAAACACAAAGAAAGCCCAAATGAAGAGAATAAGTCTGAGAAATCCAAATCCTAGAGGGTAACATCTACAGCAAGCTCCAAAGGAGAGGATCTCTGGTATAAGGAACAGCCTCACACTTAGTTTTCTCATACCCATAGAAAAATGCCCCCAACACTGACATCCATTAAAATAACTCTCAACTTGAACTAAACTTATCTAATAACTGAAATAACAATTTTTAAGTTATATCTTACATTTAATAAAGGCCAAAATAAAATATAATAAAAACCAAACCACATACTATAATTTTAATAAAAACCAAACCGCATACTATACTTGTACCCACAGAACCATGTTAGAGAATGAAACCTGATGAAGCCTGACTGAGTGAAGACAACCAAAAACCAAGAAATTGGAACTGTAAAGAGAAAATACTTGAGGTTCACCAAAGAAAATGTACTTCAAACCACTATGACTTAGCATCTAATCAATTTTGTTATTGTAGAACATTTCTTAAGACTCAAGTGTCCTAAGTACCCAGAATTGGCCTCTATTAGTCACAGGCAATCCTGGAAACAATTCTGGAGAGGCTGGTGATTAAGAGGAATCCTCTGCTAGAAAGATACATATACACAGAAATAGTAAACCATGAAAATGTTATAGCCTAAGTATCTGAAAGAATAAATGAAAAATGGGAAAATGTTAACCAAGACAAGAAAACATTCAACTAAATGTTTTGTGTTCTCTACCAAGTCAGCACTAGGGAATATCTATTCTCATATAACATTAAGCCCAATTTGTAATATAAATTCTACATTGGTAAAAATGTTTCTTACCTGAGACAGAGTAGATACAAAGTTTTCTAGAATGTAACACAGCCAAATGTAGCATTTCAGTACCTCTGAAAAACAGAGAAAGTTTTTAAAGTTTTCCAATATTAGTTCTAGATGTAACCAAAAAGTTGTAAAATAATTTCAAAAAGATCTCATAACCACAGCCATTGTGAGTAAACAAAACAATTCATTTGATAACATTCTAAACTGAAAAATAAATATAACAATAAACAGTCAATCTGACAACCCCAGAGGCTCAAGTACTCTGCCTCAAGGCACTGCCTTCAGATTGAAGCCAACAAAGCTTCCAAGAAAAAGTCAGATCTGAGGTCCCTCCCTAAGTGCTATTTCTTTCAACAAAGAAATCCAAGTTCTAGTCCTGGCTTTCTGACTAATTCACCTGTGACTTTCGGCAAGTCACTTAAATCTCCCTGAGCCTATTTCTCATGAAAAACAAGAGGTTCAATGAAAGGAAATAAAATAATGTGAAAGCATCTTGTAAAGGTTAAAACATCACAAAACACCAATCATTATTACAAGTAGCATATATCACTTCCATATCTGAAATTTTATTGCAAGTATTGAAAATATTTCTGTTTGGACTAAATCTCAAATAGAAATAAACTACCAATATCACCACTACAATTCCCAGCCTATCTCAAGTGGTTTCCAGAAACAATAGCATGGCACAGTCTAGAGATCCTAAATTCAGTTTTCAAGGATCAAGCCAGGGGTTGTTAATGAGTAAAGAGTGTAAATGGCTGTGATTAACTGGAGACTGAATCAGACTAAAAGAGGTGGCTATTACTTGGTTCTGGGCTTAGGGCCAGAGCCCCACATTTTTCAAGAAAAGCCAGAAAGCATTGGGTTTTATGTGAAATCTCTTGGTTCTTAAATGTTGACAGCTCTTTTAAATTTAAAATACTGAGCAGGTGGCCAGGTGTAATGGCTCACACCTGTAATCCCAGCACTGGGAGGCTGGGGGGGGGGGGGGGGGCGGATCTCCTGAGATCAGAAGTTCTAGACTAGCCTGGCCAACATGGTGAAACCCTGTCTCTACTAAAAATACAAAAATTAGCCAGGCATGGTGGCACGTGCCTGTAGTCCCAGCTACTTGGGAGGCTGAGGCAGGAGAATTGCTTGAACCTGGGAGGCGGAGGTTGCAGCAAGCTGAGATTGCGCCATTGCACTCCAGTCTGGGCGACGAGAGTGAAACTCTGCCTCAAAATAAAATAAAATACTGAGCAGGCTCACATGTACAAGCAGGCCTCCAGTGTACAACCCCTGATACAGACTCTGTTCTAAACTGCAAGGACTATAATTGAAGTCTGCAGACCTAGATGGGGGTTCTGACTCTGCACCTTACTATATGTATGATCATTTAAACTTTCAGAGTGTTAGTATCTTATTTACAAATCAGAATCTTATTAGATAACATCTGCAAAACATTGTTACAATTAATATATACTCATAATTTGCTCTACTAGTAGAAAATGCAAATATACATGACTATCACATAATCAGTATCACCTCTGGAAATTTTGTATATGTACCCTGGACATTCAAAACAAGTTTTCCACCATGCTCAGGAAAAGAGCATGATGTCATAGAAAGGCCTAGTATACTATCTACTTATTAACGTTAACTTCCTCCCCTTCCACTGTGATCACATAGATGAGGGCTATACTTAAGGACTACTATACAGAATGATTATTGGCTGTCTTTCACTTTTTTTAATGGTAAGGTAAAAACACTTTTTAGCAGGAAGGATGCTTTTGTCTCCTTACTTTGTAAATCCATCACACCTAATAAGTCCTAGGTACATGATGGGCACCTAATCATCATCTGCTTTTAGATGGAGTAGATATTTACCAACCACATCGGTCACAAAATCTCCCCAATCCAGCCTGTCACAAAGCATAAAAGTCTCATCTCACATCCCAGCCTAAAGCATCTAAGCTACAGCTTCCCAACAGAATAAAACATATCACTAGAAGAGGGTGAATGCTCATGAGTGGTTGTTTGGTTTTCAAGCAGGAGTTACAGCCCTGACTAAATGGCACCTGGGGCCAATAAATTATGATAAACAAATGTAGAATGCCAAAATCCAGAGCTTAGGGCACTGCCCAGATTTAAAAAGGCAAAAGGGAGCTCAAAAAGAGGAGGCAAACCAACTCTGGCGACTTGATAAGAGTTCACCATACTTCTAAATGATTAAGAAATACAAGCTTAATTTTAAGAACGTTTGTGTATGAAAATAAGAGGATCAGCAATATCATCAGTAAATAAAAAGCAGACATATTACCCAAAGTTCAAACTAATAAACAGTTTTCTAAAATAAATTAGATTTAAGAATAAAGTACTTTGAAACAAAGCTCTTGTAGGGGGAAGACTTACTTTGTGGGTTGAACTGACTTCTTTCAAGAAACGATAGGGCCTCTCTACCCCAAATAAGTATTCATTTTAAAACCTCAAAGCTATGAACCAAAAAGTAATGGTTATCTGCTACTTCATCGAATTATAAACGGACACTTATATAACTTTAAATATGTAGATACTTCTTATTTATTTCTTTATTTGGTTATTTTCAAAAGCTTATCTCGTTGTCTTTATGCTTCTGATAATGTCAGGCATGTTAAGTCTATTACTATTAAAAGGCCCTAAATTATTATCTCTTAAATGTATAGTTTCCACATAAAAAGCATTCCATACATGAGAAACACCTAGGTGACAATATCCAGAAAATATATTTAATTCATGGATAGTCTTCTTTGAAGAATACACAAAAGTGACACTGTAAAGGATTGACATACTCCAAGTAAAATACCAGAATTAGTGGGCTTACTTACGAAACAAACTTTCCTACTTCCACTTGAAGTACTGGATCTCGTAGATCCACTTCTAGAAGCAAATCTTCGGCTTGAGCTCCATCTCCTGTTTTTGCAGGATGGGGGCTAAAGATCCTTAGGTATCCCATAAAGCTACCCACAATTATTTTATCTGTAGAGAATTTAAAAAAAAAATAGAGGGAGAAACAAACATTAGCAAATCTCTTAGGAAATAAGCTTTCTAATGTGTAAGGAGAAATCTAAAAATTAAAAGAATTCAGTCTTGCTTTACATACAAAGGCCACTCTGTCAAAGAAGGTGTAATTAAAGTGTACTTATTTTAATAACACACAGCTTTCATAAATAGCTTTACATCCCTACAGTCAAATGTACTAACATATTGCATTTTTTCCTAAACCTTTATTTGGTATCAAAGTCATAATTTAACTCAATCAAAGCAAGCCCCTTTATCAAAGGACTAGTACAATGTTGTAAACTGATTCGATCATAGAGGCCAACTCTATAACTGCTTGTGGCTGTCGAAAACACTGTATTAAAAAGGATTCTGAGTCGTCACTAGATAGAGTGCCTTGATTAGCAATGTTTCATCTTAAATACAAGCGGGAGAAATGATAGAATGGGTGTTGTAAGTTAAATTGTGTCCCCCCAAAAAAAGATATGTTAAAGTCATAACCCCAGGTACCTCTGAATGTGACCTGATTTGGAAACAGAGTCTTTGCACATGTAATCAAGTTAAAATGAGGTCCAGTTAATTAGATGTGTGATTGAACTCGATTAGTGTCCTTTAAGAGGACAGAGCAGAGACATGGAGGGAATGCCATGCAAAGCTGGGTGCAGTGGCATGCCCCCGTAGTCCCAGCTACTTGGGAGACTGAGGTGGAAGGACTGCTTGAGCCAAGAAGTTCAAGGCTGCAGTGAGCTCTAATCGTGCCACTGTACTCTAGCCTGGGCAAAAAAACAAGACCTTGTCACTGAAAAAAAAAAAAAAAAAAAAGGCTGGGTGCAGTGGCTATGCCTGTAATCCTAGCACTTTGGGAAGCCGAGGCAGGCAGATCACCTGAGATCAGGAGTTCGAGACCAGCCTGGCCAACATGTTGAAACCCTGTCTCTACCAAAAATAGAAAAAAATAGCTGGGTGTGGTGGCGCATGCCTGTAATCCCAGCTACCCAGGAGGCTGAGGCAGGAGAATCACTGGAATCCGGGAGGTGGAGGCTGCACTGAGCCGAGACAGTGCCACTGTACTCCAGCCTGGGTGACAGAGCGAGACTCCATCTCAAGAAAAAAAAAATCCTCATAATAACCCTATGAGAGAGGTATAATCCTGGGAACTTAAATACTGGAGGCTTACAAGGTCTCTAGAGCCATGCCCATTCCTGTCCCCACTAAAAGCTTGTTCAGTTCAACTCTGCCTGCATTGGGAAAGCTATCTTACATTCATTTCAGTACCTTCTGTACTTAAATTTATCAGTTTCCTATCACTTGTGGCCAAAAAAAAAGATAACTGATATAGAAATGAGCACTAGAAAATAAACTGCAGGCATGAAAACATGCAAGTGTATTTGGAATTGGTTCTTCTTTTTTCTTTTTTTTTTTTTTTTCTTTGAGACAGGGTCTCACTCTGTTGCCCAGGCTTGAGTACAGTGATGCAATCACAGCTTGTTGCAGCCTCAACCTCCCAGGTTCAAGTGATCCTCCCACCTCAGCCTCCTGAGTAGCTGGGAATACAGGCATGTGCCTCCATGCCCAGCTAATTTTTGTATTTTTTGTAGGGATGTGGTTTCGCTGTGTTGTCTGGGCTGGTCTCAAACTTCTGGACTCAAGCAATCCACCTGCCTTGGCCTCCAAAGTATGGGAACTGGTTCTTGACCTGAAATGGGGTACAAAACAGTAAGATTCCTTGTGGGGACAGAGTAACTTTATTTTAAATGCTAATCTGCCATGTGACTCCTGACTAAACTCAAGTCCAAGATCTCCTCCAAGATCTCTAGTTGATGTACTACTCTTTATGCAGAAACACCTATTCATTGTAAGTTTTGCCTTTCCTCCAAAACAGCACTTGATGTTGCTGCATACATCATAGGCTGTGACACTCATAGCCACCTACACATTCTTTCCAGAGCATGTATACTTTTTTCCCCCAAGAAACAAGCCCTGGGTCTGGGGGTTGTGGTGTGGAGAGCTACCTGTCTTGCAACTGCCCAGGACATTTCTGCCCATAAATTCACCTAATAAATCACTGTATACTGACGAACTGGATTTGTCTGTCTCAATCTTTGGTTCTCGGCTCCTTCAGTATTTGGGGGCCACTTTGCATACATGCCCTTTCACAGGACACTCCCACTCATGTTCTAGGTGGAGTTAAGTATCACTGTACATTGTAACAGAACAATTAATAAAGTTATCATCTCTAGTCATCTGGGACCCTGTGTCCATTGCAGGTGAAACTCTAGTAGACTGGACAGCTGCTGCCATAGGCCAGCTGAACAAGGAGGAACACCAAACCACATGTAAGATAGCTTTATCGAAGGGCATTGGATAATTTAAAATAAAAGAATGATAGGTTTAAATCTCAAAATTGTCATCTAAGGGTAAAGAATAAAACTCAGGGTCTTTGGTACTCTGCAGAAACATTTCTCACCACTTACTACTCAGATAGTGGGGCTTAATTAACCACTGAGAAGCTAATTCAGAGACCGATTCTTTAAGTTTTAAATTACAATAACAAATGACTTGACAAATCTCTCCAGCCTTCTTAAGTAAAAGTAAAGGCACTGATCAGGAAGAATGGAATTATACTGTTACAATGGAGTCCAGAAGGGTTGGAGAAGACTTAAACCTTTAAACCTTCCTAAAACATTCCCCACTGAGCTTCCCATGTATCCTGTCATGCCCTAAATCCCCACTTTTACTCACTAAGTAACCAAGATTCATGGATAGGTCAATATAGCCCTATCTTCAGGGGTAAGAGGAGGTCAGGATGGCCAAGTCCACATGGTAACAAGCTAACCCACTGAAACAAAATGTATATGTATGATTATTAAAATACTTCGCAGGACTATTATAGTAACCAGATCTCAGATAAGTCTGACTGTCACAGATTGCAAGCTACAATTAAATATGGGATTCCCCAGGAATTAATGAACACGTAGGCATTAAATGAAAAGCCATTAGTCAGTCTTATTTGCCTTCTACTCCAATTCTAGTAATAAACTTTCCCTCCAGGCCACAGGTTGGCATGTAATCTAAATTGTATTATTCAGATCCTCTCTCTCTCCCTCATTCTCACTATCTCTCTCAAGAGTCTGAATCTTGAGTTGAGAGAATTAGGAAAGTAAGTACCACTTTAAATGCATGGGGTGTTCAATTTCAATTGTACTATCAAGATTAACAAGGAATCCTTCTGTGTTTTACTCGGCTTCTTCTAAAGCAATTTCAGGATCCCTGTAAATCTTCTCTCACTGTCTGATCACCTAAAAAAAAGTAGAGGTCAACTGACATTACTGTTGCAACTTCCCAACTTGACCTGCAAATTTCTCTACATCTGTATACATTCTTACCTTCTTTCCTCTGGCACTGCGGAAAAAAGTTTCCACATCTGTGCAAGGTTAATCCTTCCATCTGCACACCTGATCTCATCTCTGACTGTCCTCTCTGGGTCCCTGCTCCATCAGTGAAAGCCTCTACCCTACACATTGAATTTTTCCCACTTCTCTTGACCCTACATGGCCTCCAAATCATCATCCTCCCTTCTTCGATTCACAGCTAAGTTTCTTTAAAGAGCCATAAATAGTCTCCCCACCTCCCACTCACTCCCCATTCATACATTGCAAATCTAGATCTCATTGCCATTGTGCCCACGCATCCACTCTTGTCACGGACACTAATGAACCACTTGCTGCTAAAGAGCATGAAAACTTTTAGGCCAGGCTCGGTGGCTCACGCCAATAATCCTGGCACTTTGGGAGACTAAGGCAGGAGGATCGCTTGAGCCCAGGAAGTTCAAGACCAGCCTGGGCAACACAAGGAGACACCGTCTCTACAAAAATAAAAATAAAAATAAAAATTAGCCAGGCATGGTGGGGCACACCCGGGAGGTTGAGGCTGCAGTGAGCCATGATCACGCCACTGCACTCCATCCTGGGCAGCAGAGCAAGACCCTGCCTCCATTAAAAAAAAAAAAAAAAAAAAAAAAAGAAAAATTAAAAAAAGAAAACTTTTCAGTCCTCGTATCACTAAACCTTGCTTCCCAGGTACCAGCCTAATTAGTTTTCCTGCCTCTCTGCCTGATCTTTTCAGAATCTATTACTCTTCCCACACTTTCCCCGTTGATCCTCATATTCTCCAGGTTACAGTCCTATATCTCCTCCCCTCTTATTCCAACTTCTCTCCCTGTACATTTTCACCTGTTCTCAGAACTCCAAATATAAACACCATATTGTTCATCCCCAAATCTCTACCTCTATTCTGTATACTAGACATTTCTATCTTAAACAGAGCATATCCAAAACTGCTCTTGTTAACTTTCCATTCTATAAGATCAACAAAAATAATTCTCAAACTTGAGAATGCCAGCATTCAATTTTGGAGCTTATCAAAAATTAGGAAACCTAAGTCACACCACCCCACCTACCCCTGGAGAATGCAATCTTATAGCATCTCTTGTGTCTGGGATAGAAAATCTTCATATATAATAATCACCCCACGATATTATGACACAGGTATCCAGGCTTTAGAACACAATGATCAGTGTTGTCTATGTGGAACACACATATGTAATGATTGTTGTATAGCAAGCTTCAGAAAACAGAGGAAGCTGCTCACAGCTCACCACAAACTGTGAGGGAAGCAGCATCTCAGCATATTGGTAGCCTACTGGTGGCACCCCAGTAAGGAGCTCTAATAGAAATGAATGAGTGAACAGTATGTTATTCAGATAATCAGTAAGTATAGTTTCCAACCAAGCTGAACTTTAGATAGTTTAGGGAGAAGTGGGTTTGAAATTGTTCTCTCTGGCAGGTATTTCTGTGGAATGACTCTTACATGGCCAAATAACTAGGGAATCACATGCTTTAACAAATAGTGGGGGCAGAGGCAGGGTTGAGGAACCTCCCAATACCCTCTGAATAGAAGGCCTTCCCATCCCCTATCAGTGGAAAATCAGGGATCAAATTTTCCTTCAAAACAACTTAGTAGGTGCTCAGTGCAGTTTAGTACTCCCACTCTTCTGCTTTACCAACACAATTTTCTCCTTTCACATTTTCCTGCAGATCTCACTGTTTTAATTATAGGCAAGAAAAATAATTTTTAAAAAATGTAAGGGGATAATATTTGTACACAGTAAACAAAAGAATAGTTATAATAAGTTTTCTTTTTAAGAGGCTAATGACTATCTAGATTACCAAAAAAAAAAAAAGCCCATGACTATAAACCAAATACAAATTTCAAATAGCAATGATATAATAATACAGAATTAAACTGTTTTAAAGGTCACTTAAAAAAACATGAAGATGCATAAGAATAATCTAGAATGTAGGTTTTAGTATTATAATATGATAATGAAAGCAATGATTTAACAATTGTTTTCTACCACCAAATAGAGCTAGTGTAATTTCATTACGGTATGAATGGTTTCCAGGTCCAATAAAAAATTTATTTTTCTTGTAAAGAATTTCTATAAAAGGAAATTTTTCAAAATTCAAAATATTTTACTAACTCTGCCCTACAAGACCAAATTTTGATACAAATGAAGTGATGTCATATAATTTTTACTAAATTCCAGCAAACAATATGACAGAATCAGTACAAACCAGAACATAAACAAAACAGAAAGACTATAGTTATCAGTCTGATACCTAAATACTACTTATAAAAAAAACTACCTTCAAAATTAGGTACAATTATGATAGTTCAATTGAGTTCTAAAAAGTACATATTTTGAAAAGCAAGTCATTTTTATTTTACCTTTTTTTTTTTTTTTTTTTGAGATGGAGTCTTGCCCTGTCACCCAGGTTGGAGTGTAGGGGAACTATCTCAGCTCACCGCAACCTCTGCTTTCTGGGTTCAAGTGATTCTCCCGCCTCAGCCTCCCAAGTAGCTGGAATTACAGATGCCCGCCACCAAGCCCAGCTAATTTTTGTATTTTTATTAGAGACAGGGTTTTACCATGTTGGCCAGGCTGGTCTCGAACTCCTGACCTCGTGATCTGCCCACCTTGGCCTCCCAAAAGTGCTGGGATTACAGCAGTCAGCCACCATGCCCAGCCTTATTTGATCTCTTTAAAACTCTGATCCAAGATGTATGGTTTTAAGTTGCTTACCTTGTCCATTTCCACTATTGTCAACATTAGCCAGACACAAACAGCCTTGATCAAATTCTTCTTTATCTCCCAGAATAGTAGACCACCAATCACGGGCTTTAAATAAAGACATGTCTTTCACACTAAAAAGAAAACATTTATAATAATCCACTTCACACTATGAATTAATAATTATGTCTTAAGGCATAGCAAATTAAACTTGGACAGATCTGAGAAGAACATTTCTATATTAACTTTTTAATATTTTGTACACATATATGAAACCACAAATCCAAATGGCTGGAAGCATTAATCAGATGTTTTGCAACACCATTAGTAAACTGGGCTGAGAAATTATACATTTATGTTGTGCTAATTCTCTCTTCTGAAACATTTAGGAGAGAACTGCAGAAAATAACAAAAGAACATATTCTTTGGAAGATCAAGATTCAAATTCCATCAGCACTATTTAACATGTAAGTCTTCAGTGAAATACCTAACTTCCTTTCAGTCTAGTCATTGGCGAGACTGCACTAGAGTTAGCCCCTTGTACCTGTGGAAGATTGGTTCCAAGACCCCACAGATGAAAAATCCCCAGATGCTCAAGTCCCTTATTATATATAATGACCTAGTACACCTAGTACAGTCAGTCTTCCATATCCATAGGTTTCAATCTGCAGTTGGTTGAATCCATGGATGTGAAACCCGGGGACACAGAGGGCCAACTACATCTCCTATTACAAAGAGTTGCTGAGACAAATGAGATCAAATGCATCAGTGACTAGCCCTGGAACTGGTATGCTATAGGTACTCAAAAAGCATTCACTTCCTCTTGCTATGTTAGTTATAGAAAGGCAAGATAGAAGAGGGAAATTCACACCAAAAAAGAAGCAGGAAAATTGGGCTGCAGGACCATTTATACCACTAACTATCTGTGTGTCCTTGGGCAACCCACACAACCTCTCCTTACTTTGATTTCTTATCTAGAATGAGCATATACTAGCCCTGCCTACCACTGAGTTGCTGATATGGCAGATGTGAAAGCACTTGGACCTTTTGAATTACAACACAGCATCACATGCCCTGGGACTTGACAACAGTTCATTTATTTAACATAAATGAGGCTTCCTTTCATGCTACACTGATTTAAATGGTAGTTAGGAAATGCAGTCAATTCTCCTTATTCACAAAAGTTATGTTTTATAAGGACACTGTAAACAATGAATTAGCAAATACTGAGCCACTGCTCCTAGGAGAAACACAAAGTTAAATAGACTCCTGCAAGCGTCTAGTAACAACATTTTCTTCAACCAATCAATACACAATGTAGTTTTTTGTGTGTTTCTATTCAAAGATACCTTATTTAATATGTATTGCTGATTCATTACTATGAGAATCATGGCCACCAGCACTAGAACTCAGTCTGAACTAACCTTATCTAATTGCATGTACAGATGCTTTTCAATTTATGATGGTATTACATCTCAATAGATCCATCATAAATTGAAAATATTTTAAGTCAAAAACGCATTTAATATACCAGGAAAAAGATCAAAATTCAAAATTTGAAGTATGGTTTCTATTGAATGTGTATCACTCTCACAACACCCTAAAGTTGAAAAATCGTAAGTCAAACACTTGTTTACAGTATGAGAACTGAAACAAGAAAGCAGTTGTTTAACAATCAGCTGGGAAGATGTGCATCAGGTGACTCAATTTTTACTCCTTTGCACTTGACCACAAATGACCACAAAAGCATTGCGAGCACTGATTTGGGATTTACAAATAAATTTTAGCAAGTAGGTAAATTCACGAATGATACAGAGTCTGCCAATAATGAGGACCAGCTCTACTTTTTTTAAATGTAGACCAACCTGCCTCTTAAAGTAAGCCTTCCACATGAACTAATCATAGAAACCAAGGTCACTTGTTTTTATACAAAGTTGGCCAAGAAATTGGCTGTAAATAATGTGGTGGGAAAGTACAGCCTCTGGAGGCAACCTGTGTGAGTTTGAATTCCTGCTCCACCACATACTAACCATGCAACCAGTGGAAGATTACTAAAAGTTACTGAACAAGTACTCTGTACTTCAGCTTTCTCATTTACAAAATAAAGGTAAGAGTGGTGTTGTGATGGTTAAATAAGAATGCAGTTTCCTACAGAACTTGAAAAAATATGTGCAAGTCATATATATGATAAGGAATTAAAATCCAGGATACATAAAGAACTCCTACAATTCAACAACAACAACAAAAACAAACCATCCCATTAAAAAATGGGCAAAAGAACCTGAATAGACACTTCTCCAAAGAAGATACACAAATGAACTGGGCACGGTGGCTCATACTTGTAATCCCAGCATCTTGGGAGGCAGAGGCAGGAGGATCACTTGGGGTCAGGAGTTCAAGACCAGCCTGGCCAACATCACGAAACCTCATCTCTACTAAAATACAACAATTAGCCAGGCATGGTGGTGGGCACCTGTAATCCCAGCTACTCAGGAGGCTGAAGCAAAAGAATTGCTTGAACCCAGGAGGCGGAGGTTGCAGTGAGCCAAGGTCATGCCACTGTACTCCAGCCTGGGTTACAGAGTGAGGCTCTGTCTCAAACAACAACAAAAGATATATAAATGGCCAAGAAGCATATGAAAAGACGCTCAAAATCACTAATCATCAGGGACATGCAAATCAAAACAGTATCACCTCACATCCATTACCAAAAAAAACAAAAATATATTCAATCTAAGAATGATGATTCCAAGAAGAAAAAAACACAAAATAACAAGTGTTGGCAAGGACATGGAGAAATTGGAATCTCTGTACACTGTTGGTGGGAATATAAAATGGTGTCGCTACTATGGAACACAGTGGGTAGGTCCCACAAAAAATTAAACATAGGGCCGGGCGCAGTAGCTCACGCCTGTAATCCCAGCACTTTGGGATGCCGAAGCAGGTGGATCATGAGGTCAGGAGATCGAGACCATCCTGGCTAACACAGTGATACACCGTCTCTACTAAAAATATAAAAACTTAGCCGGGTGTGGTGGTGGGCACCTGTAGTCCCAGCCACTCGGGAGACTGAGGCAAGAGAATGGCATGAACCCGGGAGGCGGAGGTTGCAGTGAGCTGAGATCGTGCCACTGCACTCCTGCCTGGGTGACAGAGCAAGACTCCATCTCAAAAAAAAAAAAAAAAAATTAAACATAGAAGTTTTGATCCAGCCATCATCCCACCTTCTTGGTGGATATCCAAAAGAACTAAAGACAGAATCTCAGACAGATATTGTTACACACGGATTTACTATATCATAATTCATAACAACCAAGAGGCAGAAGCAACCTAAACATCTATCAATGGATAAATGGATAAAGAAAATGTGGTATACCCATACAATGGAATATTATGCAGCCTTAAAAAGGAAGGAAATTCTGACATATGCTATGTAGATGAACCTTGAGGACATTATGTTAAGTAAAATAAGCCAGTCACAAAAAGACAAATACTATATAATTCCACTTATGTGAGGTACCTAGAATAGTCATAGAAACATTAAGAATGGTGATTGTCAGGGGCCAGGGAGAAAGGAGAACTGTTAATAGGTATATAGTTTTGACTTCGCAAGATGAGGAGTTCTGGAGATTGGTTGCACAATAATGTCAATTTACTTACCATTACTGAACTATATAGTTAAAAATGGTTAGATGTTCAATTTTATGTTACATGTATTTTACCACAATTAAAAATAAAAAATACACAGTTTTAGGTTTTTACAAAAAGGAATACAGTAGACCACTTAGTACAATACCTGGCATATAATAAGCACTTAATAAGTGTTAGCCATTGCTCTGGTTTTGATCCCTTTTTGTGATTTTTTAAACTTACATTAAAGAAAAAAACTCAGTGTTCTGGTTAAACACACTATGGTACATCTACATCATACCAATATAACTTAAGAATTTAGGCTGGGCGCGGTGGCTCACGCCTGTAATCCCAGCACTTTGGGAGGCCGAGGCGGGCGGATCACGAGGTCAGGAGATTGAGACCATCTTGGCTAACACGGTGAAACCCCATCTCTACTAAAAATACAAAAAATTAGCCAGACATGGTGGCGGGAGCCTGTAGTCCCAGCTACTCGGGAATGAACCAGGAGGCAGATTGCATGACCGAGATACCCACTGTTGGCCTGGCGAAAACAAACTCACTCAAAAATTAAAACATAACTGACACATGCAACTTGGATGATTTCAAGAGCATTATGCTGAATGAAAAAAAAAATCCAAAAAAGGTAAAATATTAAATAATTACATTTCTAATTCTCAAAATGACAAAATCATACTAATGTAGAACAGACAGGTGTAACTATAAGGAGCTAATAATAAAAGGTACTTTCTTTGGGATTAATTTCTTAGAACTATCTACAAAAAAAAAGTGCATCTAACATAAAACCTGGTAAAATCCAAATCAAATCTATAGTTTAGTATTATATTAACGTCAATTTAATGGTGGGCTGGGCATGGTGGCTAACATCTATAATTAGCCTGGGCAACGTAGGGAGACCCCATCTCTACAAAAAATAAAAAAGTTAGATGGGCATAGTGGTCCATGCCTATAGTCCCAACTACTGTCAGGAGTTTGAGGTGAGAGGATCAACTGAGCCCAGGAGTTTGAGGCGAGAGGATCAACTGAGCCCAGGAGTTTGAGGCTGCAGTGAGCTTTTTTGGGGGGTGAGAAACAGAGTCTTGCTCTGTCACCCAGGCTGGAGTGTAGTGGCACAATCCCAACTCACCGCAACCTCTACCTCCCAAGTTCAGGCGATCTCCTGCCTCAGCCTCCCAAGTAGCTGGGATTGCAGACACCTGCCAACACGCCCAGCTAATTTTTGTATTTTAGTAGAGACGGGGTTTCCCCACGTTGACCAGGCTGGTCTCCAACTCCTGACCTCAAGCAATCCACCCACCTCAGCCTCCCAAAGTGCTGGAATTATAGGCGTGAGCCACCGCGCCAGCCTGCAGTGATCTTTGATCAAGACACAGCACTCCAGCCTATGTAACAGAGACCCAGTCTCTAAGAAAAAAGCAAATTTGGTGGTTTTGATCATTGTACTATTTTCTTTGGGAAACCATTATTTTCGCAACTTCTAAGTGAATCTAAAATTATTTCAAAATGATTAGTTTAAAAAAAATATCAGGAGAAAAAAGAAAGAAAACTAGATCCAAAGTCCTCTATTTATGCTAAGAAAGAAATTAGATACACTGGAAGTTGATGGAAGTGAACAAATATCTAAAGGTAAACAAATTTATCATGAGTTTCAAAATATGTGAGAGACTTTCTGAAAAATATTTGCACCATTTGTTATTACTAATGACATTATATAACCACACAAATTGTCACATTACTAAATTTCAAATCTGGTAGCAAGCATTCAAAAAACATAATAATCATCTGTATTATACTTTTATTGGATTTTTGAGAGGAAAGTAACAGTATTCAATAAATCCCATATATGCTCACTATATATGCCAAATACCTAGGAGAATTGTAATATGCCATACTACTGGACTACGAGAATGAGGATACATCATTCTCTTGCAGCTCGGAGCAAAATATTACCCAAATTCACACTTGAAATGCCAGTGATTCCCTAGGAGGACTCACAGGACACAGCATAGTCATCTTCATGGCTATGAAGGATGGCTACGATAAAAGGATAAAAAGCATAATCAGGAAAGGGAAAAGGTGCATGATGAGAAATCTGGAGAAAACCATACACAAGCTTAGAAGACAAAGGAGTGGTACAGAGGTTAAGAAGAGGAGGAATCCGGCCGGGTGCGGTGGCTCACGCCTGTAATCCCAGCACTTTGGGAGGCCGAGGCGGGTGGATCACGAGGTCAGGAAATCGAGACCATCCTGGCTAACACGGTGAAACCCCATCTCTACTAAAAATACAAAAAATTAGCCAGGCGTGGTGGCGGGTGCCTGTAGTCCCAGCTACTCGGGAGGCTGAGGCAGGAGAACGGCATGAACCTGGGAGGTAGAGCTTGCAGTGAGCCAAGATCACGCCACTGCACTTCAGCCTGGGTGACAGAGTGAGACTCCATCTCCAAAAAAAAAAAAAAAGAAGAAGAAGAAGAAGAGGAATCCACCAGAAGCTTAACAGGGGCATTCACTGAGATCAAAACAAAGCCAGAAGTGAGTTATCTCGAAGGAAGCCAAAAAAAAATGTATCTAGAAAAAGGGAGTGACCAGCTGTATCAAGCGCTCCTGATACACCATAAAGGATGAAGACTTCGAGGCATAAGCTCCATTTGGAGACACAGCTAAGGACAGAAATTAGTAGTAACCAACCAAAGAGTAAGTGATCCTCTACTCACTCCTGCACCAGCCGGTTCAAAAGTCTCAAGGAGAGAAAATAAGAAAGGAAGAACTATACAACACTCAAAGGGGGTCTTACCTTTGCCTAACACAGGCAGAAAAGAAAACTTCATGGGGCCTGCCTAGAGAACATATTAACCAAGTAAGGGAGAAATAGAAGAGATTTTTCTGTCAATGATAATGAATGATACATTTTTAAAAAGTCAAAATCCTTAGATAAGTGACCACAAGAGACAAAGCTGGAGTTTGAATATAAATACTGAATCAAGTCAAAGTAGCTATCCTATGAAAATGGCCTTAAAAACCTGTTAGTCAATAAATTTTTTCAGCTTGCTAGAATGAATACAAAAAAATCCTCCAAATTGGCCGGGTGCGGTGGCTCACGCTTCTAATCCCAGCACTTTGGGAGGCCGAGGCGGGCGGATCACGAGGTCAGGAGATCGAGACCACGGTGAAACCCCGTCTCTACTAAAAATACAAAAAATTAGCCGGGCGTGGTGGCGGGCGCCTGTAGTCCCAGCTACTCGGAGAGGCTGAGGCAGGAGAATGGCGTGAACCCGGGAGGCGGAGCTTGCAGTGAGCCGAGATTGCGCCACTGCACTCCAGCCTGGGCGACAGAGCGAGACTCCGTCTCAAGAAAAAAAAAAAAAAAAAAAAAAATCCTCCAAATTATGATCTAGTGGGCTGTTAAAATAAAAGATAAAAGACAAAAAAAGAATCAAAAATATCCTCCAATACGAAAGAACTTTCCAACAATGTCTACAAATAGGAATGCCTATAGAAGACATTCATTTCTCATTAACTTGTTTTTTTTGTTTTGTTTTTTGTTTTTTGTTTTTGAGACGGAGTTTCACTCTTGTTGCCCAGATTGGAGTGCAATGGCATGATCTCGGCTCAGCGCAACCTCCACCTCCCGGGTTCAAGCGATTCTCCTGCCTCAGCCTCCCGAATAGCTGGTATTACAGGCATGCACCACCATGCCCAGCTAATTTTGTATTTTTAGTAGAGACGGGGTTTCTCCATGTTGGTCAGGCTGGTCTTGAACTCCCGAACTTAGGTGATCCGCTGACCTCAGCCTCCCTAAGTGCTGGGATTACAGGCATGAGCCACCACACCCGGCCTCATTTCTCATTAACTTCTAACCGAAAATTAGAAATCTACTTGTACTGACAAAATAGCAAAGGCATCATTTAAATCCCTCTTGGCAAGGCACAGTGATTCATGTCTGTAATGCCAGCACTTTGAGAGGCCAAGGCAGGAGAATCGGTTCAGGCCAGGAGTTTGAGACCAGCCTGGGCAACATAGCAAGACCCCATCTCTCCCCCCGACCCAAAAAAAATATTAGCCAGTCTCCCACTTGAGCCCAGGAGATGAGGCTACAGTGAGCCACGATTGCACCACTGCACTCCAGCCTGGACAACAAAGCCAGACCCTGTCTCTTAAAAAATATATATATCATTATTGTTTCTCCTGCTCTATCAATTTTTTCTTATTCACCCACCACTTTGTTAGCTCCTGAAATCCCCCTTTTCACAGAGATTGGTCCCTTGCTACTCCAGGTGTAATCCCTGATTCAGCAGCATCTGTATCACACAAAAGCTTATGAGAAATGTTGAATCTCATCCTCCCCAAACAGTATCTCCAGGTGAATCACATGCACCTCAAGGTTGAAGAGGCACTGATGTAACTAATACCTGATTGCCTAAGTGGATATTTTCTTATAGCAGAGCTCCAGTTTTCCCCTTCTTTTTCAGAGGACCTCTGCCATCAGTTACTTTTTGAGGGCTTAAAAAAAATCATTTTTCAAATCAAAGACCTAAAACAGCTGCAAAGTGTCCATCAATCAGCTGGTCCTCTCATTTTATAGGAGAGGCCCAGATAAGTTACATGATTCCCATACCTCACACAGCTAATTGCAGGACCTTGCTTCTGCATACTCTCTCCCTGGTCTCTAGACCCCTGTCTCATTAGGCTGCCAATAATCTGCAAATTTAATATCAAAAAGCTGAAAAAGTATGTGGATAGAAGGATTTTTTTGTTGTTTGTTTGCTTCGTTTTAATCTTTAAAGACTGTGGAGGAAGGGCTAATTTTTAAACCTACGTCCAATAAATGGCTCTTCCTCACAAGACCATAGCTACCTTAATTATTTCAGAACAACAATATTTCAGAGCAACAACAATGACTTTCATGCCAGGGCAAACATAAGGTCATGCATAGCAGAATTTCATAAATTCCATTACATAAACATCTTGTATGTTTGTTCCCCCAATGTCCGAAGTGGTATCATGCACCATTGTAGACAATAATTTATTGAACAATAAGGACTTATATCTTTAAAGAATTAATGAACAATAGAAAAAAAAAACAACAATTTGGGCTGATAATCAATAGTCACCATTTGTTTCCCAAGTGCCTCTCTCCACTTTCAAAGGTAGAAGCAGAGAAGGAGCACTGCCCACTCCCAAGAAATTAAGAAACCACAAACTCTCATCAGTACGAAGTTGGGATACCCCTAATTTCCTTTGATAAAAAATGGGTGGATTTCAAAAGACAACTTAGGCAGCAGTGATGGCAGCCACTGCGAAGACACTGGCTGCAGCGGGGGAAGCATAGCAGGGGCTGCCCACTCTGTGGAGCCAGCGGGGGCTGGGAACAGGCAGGAGCCCCGCCCCCTACCAGGATGGAAGGCCGGGAGCCCTGCGCTCCTGGGCGCATCTGCAGCCACCCAATCACAGCTCCAGACCCAGGCATCCCTGCACTGTCGGGGGCCCGGGAAGCACCCCTGCCCCTGCAGTTTGGAAGTGCCCACTCCCGCTCCCCGGCCTCTCCCAACTCCCAGAGCCCACTCCGATTTTGAACCCAAGTTGAAGCCGAGCCCAGGTGCTGTCGCAACCCAGCCAGGTGTGTGTGCACTCAGGGCAGTGCTGATACACCAGTCCCCTAACACCTCAGTCCCCTCCGGACTCTGGGCGCCGACAGCACAGGAGGGACACCCAGGAGGAGCTGAGGGCTTGGGTATACTCCACTGGTATACCCAAGAACAGAGGAGACCCTCTGCTGACTCAAGAAGAAATAAAAAATCTAAATAGATCCATAATAAATAAAGAAATTGCATTAGTAATCAAAAAACTATCCACAAAGAAAAGGCCAGGCCAAGACAGATCCACTGGCGGACTCTACTAAACAATTAAAGCAAAATTATACCAATTCTTCAAAAACTACTCCAAAAAATAAAAGAGGAGAGAATACTTCCCACCTCATTTTATAAATCTAGTTACCCTGAGCCAAAACCAAACACACGACAAGAAAACAACAGACCAATATCCTTTATGTATATGGATGAGAAAATCCTCAACAAAATATTACTAGCTAACTGAATCCAATAATATATAAAAAGTATTATATAACATGACTAAATGGGGTTACCTGAGGAATGCAAGGTAGGCATCCTTAACATCCAGAAATGAATTAATGTAAAATCAATACAATCTAAATCAAAAGCCACTTGATCACCTCCATAAATCCAACTCTTCCATTATAAAAAACACTCAAAACACTAGGAATAGAAGGTTCCTCACACTGATAAAAGACATTATGCAAAATCCACAGCTTACATCATACTTAATAGTGTAAACTGAACACTTTCCTCCTAAGATCAGGCACAAGACAAGGATGTCTGCATTCACCACTTCTATTCAAAATCATACTGGATGCTCTCAACTACAGCAATTAGGTAAGAAAAGGAAATAAAAGGCTTCCAAATTGGAAAAAAAAGAAGTAAAACTGTCTTTACTCACAGATGACATAATCTTGTATATAGAAAATCCTAAGGAATTTATGAAAAAACTATTAGAACTAATAAATGAGTTAAGCAAGGTTGCAGGATATAAAATAAATAGTCAAATATCAATTATATTTCTATATTCTTGCAATGAACAATCCAAAATGAAATTTTAAAAATAATTACATTTACAGTAGCACCCAAAAGAGTAAAATACATAAGTTAGCCAGGTATGGTGGTGCACACCTGTAATACTAGCTACACAGGAGGCTGAGGCAAGAGGATCACTTCAGCTCAGGAGTTCAAGATTACAGTAAGCTGTGATCACAACACTACACTCCAGCCTAGGCAACAGAGCAAGACCCCACCTCAAAAAAAAAGAATACTTAGGAATAAAGTTAACAAAATAAGTGTAAAACGTAGACTCTGAAAACTATGAAAACATTGTTATAGAAATTAAAGAAGATCTAAATAAATGGAAAACATCCCATGTTCATGGATCTGAAGACTTCATATTGTTAGGATGGCAATACTTCCCAAATCAATCTACAGATTCAATGCAATCCCTATCAGATTCCCAGATGGCTTCTTTCCTCTCTGTAGAAATCAACAAGGTTATTCTAAAATTTGTATGGAATTTCCAGGGACCCAGAATAGCAAAAAAATCTTAAAATTAAAAAAGAACAAAGGTAGAGAAGTTACACTTTCCCATATTAAAACTTACTAAAGCAACAATAATTAAGCCAGTATGGCACTAGCATAAGGATAGACGTAAAGATAAATGGAAAATTCTGAGAGTCCAGAAATAAACCCATACATCTATGATCAACTAATTTTCAACAAAGGTGCCAAGATCATTCGAGTAATTGCAACAAATGGGTCTAAGATGACCGAATAGTCACATGCAAAAGAATGAAATCGGACGCTTACCTTGAATAATATTTTTAAAATTAACTCAAAATGTGTCAAAGATCTAAGTATAAGCTAATGTATAGCTAAAACTATAAACTCTTGAAACTCTTAGAAAACTATATAAGTAAATCTTTATGACCTCAGATTTGGCAATGGATTCTTAGATTTGACACCAGAAACGTGAGCAATAAAAAATAAATAAGGGCAAGGCATGGTGCCTAATGCCTGTAATTCCAATACTTTGAGAGGCCAAAGCAGGAGGATTGCTTGAGCCAGGAGTCTGAAACCAGCCTGTGCAACATGATGAGACCCCACCACTACAAAAAATATAAAAATTAGCCAGGTGCGGTGGTGTGTGTGCCTGTAGCCCCAGCTACTGGGGAGGCTGAGGTGGGAGAATTGCTTGGCACTGGGAGGCTGAGGCTACAGAGAGCCATGACTGCACCACTGCACTCCAGCCTGGATGACAGAGCAAGACCCTGTCTCAAAATAAATAAATAAAGCCAGGTGCAGTGGCTGACGCCTGTAATCCCAACACTTTGGGAGGCTGAGGCAAGCAAACTGCTTAAGCCTTAGAGTTTGAGAAGAGCCTGGGCAACAAAGCGAGACCCCATCTATACAAAAAATAAAAAATAAGCTGGGCATGGTTGTGTGTGCCTATAGTCCCAGCTACTTGAGAGGCTGAGGCAGGAGTCTGAGGTTTGAGCCCAGGAGTTTGAGGTTGCTGTGAGCTAAAATCATGCCACCACACCTCAGCTTGGGCAGCAGAGTGAGACTCTATCTCAAAAAAACAAATGAATAAACTAGACTTCATCAAAACTAAAATCTTTTGGGTTTCAAAGGTCACCATCAAGAAAATGAAACGATGGAAGAAAATATTTGCAAATCATATATCTGATAATATACAAGAACTCATACAACTCAATAATAAAAAAAGTCCAATTAAAAATGAACAATGGGTCTGAATAAGGTATTTTTCCAAGTAAGATAAACAAATGGCCAATAAGAACAAAAAGATGCTCAAGGCCAGGCACAGTGGCTCAAGCCTGTAATCCCAGCATTTTGGGAGGCCAAGGTGGGTGGATCACTTGAGGCCAGGAGTTCGAGACCAGCCTGGCCAACATGGTGAAACCCCATCTCTACTAAAAATACAAAAAAAAAAAAAAATAGCCATGCATGGTGGCAGGTGCCTGTAAGCCCAAATACTTGGGAGGCTGAGGCAGGAGAATTGCCTGAACCCGGGAGGCAGGGGTTGCAGTGGGCCAAAACCACACCATTGCACTCCAGCCTGGGGAACAAGAGCAAAACTCCGTTTCCAAAAAAAAAAAATGCTCAGCATAATTAGTCATCAGGGAAACACAAATCAAAACTTCACACCTACTATGACAGAATCAAAGAAGTAATAAGTGTTGGTGAGGATGTGAAGAAATCAGAGCCCTCATATACTGCTAGTGAGAATGCAAAATGATGCAACCACTTTGGAAAGGAATCTAGAAGTTTCTCTAACACTTAAACACAGAATTACCATATGACCCAGCAATTTGACACTGAAGTATCTATCCAAGAGCAATGAAAACATACGTGCATACAAAAAAAACTTACACATAAATGTTTATAGTAGCATTATTCATAATATCCAAAATTTGGAAACAACCCAAATGTCCATCAGCTGATGAATATATAAACAAAAGGTAGTATCCATACAGTGGAATATTATGTGGCCATAAAAAAGAAAAGAACAAAATACTGATATATGTTACAACATAAATGAATAAAAGCTTATAGGTTTTAGAATCAGACATATCCAGCTCTTAAAAACATGCTAAGTTAAACAAGCCAGTCACAGAAGTCCACCTATTATATTATTCTATTTATATAAAATATCCAGGACAGACAAATTCATAGAGACAGAAAGTAGATTCATAGTTGCTTAGGTCTGGGAGTAGGGGAGAAGGAAGAGAGGAGAGTTATAGCTAAAGGATGTGAGGTTTCTTTTTGAGTTAATAAAAATATTCCAAACTTGGCTGTGGCAATGGTTACATGTATCTGTGAATATACAAAAAAGGAACTGAATTTTATGTGTTAAATGGGTGAATTGTATGGTATTTGAATTATATTTCAACAAAGCTGTTTTTTTTTTTTTAAAGAACAAATGATGATGGATACATGGGGGTTCATTTTGTTATTCTTTATGCTTTTGCTTACGCTTCAAATTCCCCATGAAGTTTCATTTTTTTTTTTTTTTTAAAGCAGAACACTCCTGTATTTTGGCCACATTTACCATTAGGCCAGGCATGGTGGCACACACCTGTAATCCCAGCACTTTGGGAGGCCAAGGCAGATTGATCACTTGAGCCGAGGAGTTCAAGACCAGCCTGGGCAACATAATGAGACCTCATCTTTGCCGAGCATGGCAGAAAAAATAAAAATTATTACAACTTTTTTAAATATTAAAAAAAGAACAATAGCAAATTAAATTCAGAAGGTCAGCAAAATAAATTCTGCCCTTTCTCCTGGAAGACATCCCAAGTCATCAAGAAAATGAAAAATTAGCCATAAATTGAGACACAAATAAAATGCTAATCTGTATTCCAATCTAGGAAAGATATAGGCCTTGACATTGAGATATTAAGATAAGCAGGTGGGTGGGGGAGGTCTGGTACTGACAGGTTAGGAAGGATGGTAAGGAACAATAGTAATATAACATTTTTCGGTCATGAAACCTGGCTTTTGGGTTACAAAAATAAACAAAAAGTGTTTTAAATAACAAAAAATAAAATATGTATACACTAATTTTTTTAATTCAGTTCAGTTAACTGTCTTGAATAAGGAACCGAGGTTTGCATTTTATCCCCTTTTCATTCAGTGTTGATTTCCAGTTGCTGACTGATTTGTCTTTAAGTAATTGGAAAATAAAAACCAGGTTTTTAATGACTTCGCCTTAAAGGAAAGTATCTACTAATCATTTACTAAACCCAGTTAGGATTCTAAATGCTTTGCAAGCATTCTATTTTGAACTTCGTAACAAAAATACAAAGTAAATTGTAGATACTATTATTCAGGTATCCTTGAATACAGAGAAGTTAAGAAATCTGTGCCAGTGGTCTCACTAGTTAAGTGATGTGCGGTACCTAAACCCAGACTGTCTACTCCAGAACCCTAAACAAACGGCCTGTGCACATGCCCCTCCATGTAGACTATAAAAGCAATAGCTCTATTCACACTAATTCTAATCACTACAAGTTCAAGCTGCAGGCAAGTATGTCATACATTTGATTAAATTGTTAAAGGATGATTAGAAGACAATAATTTGAAGGTTGTAACAGGTGCATTCCTATAAATAGGCACAACAGATTAGTTTCTAATGCCTTATTAGAATAATAAATGGGAGATAATCTCCTTACCCCCTAAACTCCAGAAATTCTCTTCTACATTCTTCACTTGACACATTTTTGTTTTGAATACTTATTTTTCTACAAGTTTACTCAGATTTAGGTTTCATTTAAGAGTTGGCTGACCTTTTTTTGCTGACCTTCTGAATTTAATTTGCTATTGTTCTTTTTTTAATATTGTAAAAAGTTTTAATAATTTTTATTTTTTCTGCCATGCTCGGCAAAGATGAGGTCTCACTATGTTGCCCAGGCTGGTCTTGAACACCTCATTGACCTAGTCCTACAATATGATCACCTGTGAAAATAATAACCCCAAAGAATGTTGTGGAAAAAACATACGGGTTCGAAGGTCAGTTCTGGAAACAGACCTTGAAGCTCTTGTTCATTTTCAGAGCTTTGCTTTCTCCAGATTATGCCAGTGTCACATCAAATTTAAGAAAAGTAGAAATCAGGTCTTCCAGTCAAAGAAAGATGACAACTGCATGTAGCGTTAGAAGTATACTGCTTTTGAAGGCAATAATACAAGGGCTCACTGTTGGAATTTTCAACAAAAGACGCAAAGGGCAAAATAACACAAAATTTGGAGTAGGACAGCTCTGGGTTCACTTTCTGACCACGTTTACACTACATGATCTTAAACAAGTCCCTTATCCTCTAGTATCTCAATTGTTCTAGGGTGGAGGAGGATAAAATGGCTCAACCCATAGCAAGCACTCAATAGATGTCAGTAATAACCTAACAGTAGAAACAGTGGTGGTGGGAGAGACGGTGGTAGTAGTGGTAGTGGAAAGAGACGGTGGTAGTGTGTTCTGTGCAAGACACAATTACGAATGCCACCCGCTGGACTGAAATTTTAAATGGGACTCACAAAGACTGATAGTAATCACTAATGGAAATGTTATTAACCAGCAGGGATGTTTTATAATAACTTCATGTATTTTAATAATTTTCAAGAAATATTTCTAAGTATTCTAAAGCGTAAGACTTACTACATCCCTCAAAAGGTGTAAAAGTTTTAAAATTACTATATATACTATTGCTGTTGGACTTTTTTCCCTTCAATGAGCATTTCCATCAAGAAGTTGTACCATAAATATAAATGTATAGTTGTAATTTAACCACAACAATTACACACAAGGAAAAATCCCTTAAACTCTCACAAATAACTTGTAACTTATTTTCAAAATAAAGTTTTTTAAAATTCTTCTTTAAAAACTTCTGAGTTTTCTAGTTTCTTTTTTTAATTCGTCCGTATATTCATGAAAAAAACTCAGTAATTGTTTTCTTTTTTTTTTTTTTTTTTTTTTTGTGTGACAGAGTTTAACTCCGTCACCCAGGCTGGAGTGCGGTGGCGCGATCTCGGCTCACTGCAAGCTCCGCCTCCCAGGTTCACGCCATTCTCCTGCCTCAGCCTCTCCGAGTAGCTGGGACTACAGGCGCCCGCCACCACGCCCGGCTAATTTTTTGTATTTTTAGTAGAGACGGGGTTTCACCGTGGTCTCGATCTCCTGACCTCGTGATCCGCCCGCCTCGGCCTCCCAAAGTGCTGGGATTACAAGCGTGAGCCACCGCGCCCGGCCAGTAATTGTTTTCTTTATAAAATGCTACTAAGGTAGAAAATCCTTCTCTGAATGCTGGCCAACTTAAGACCCATAGCTTATCCTGCAGCATCTTTCAAGTTGTTTATCAATGAGGACATGTAAGATGTGTATACCTGTAAGATACGGTTTCATTTTTAAAGTAAAAGTGAGATACCCAAAAAAATACATTTCTCCAGGAAATTGAAGTCAAATGCAGGATTTGACCTACAGGAGGTGCTGATAAAATCAGCGCAGCTCATCTAAACTGTTGTGGTCTCCAAGTAAAAAGAGGAGAAACAATAATCCTATTACTAGAAGGATTGGGGGTATTAGTACATGCATCCTACTTCAGTCGTAGGCTGGGAACTGCTTTGCCCATTTACTCACAGACCTGTTGAAGTGTCTCAGGAGGATGCTCATGCTCCACGTGACATTCCTCAATGGAATCCTTAAAAATTCTCATCCCTTTTTTCTCAAAGGTATTCACAGAATCTCATACACTTTGTGCTCCTAATGTTTGTTTATTTCACTGCAAACATCTTTCTAAGAAATCAATCACCTTACAGCCTCCAAACTATTATACTGCATTGGAGGATCTTGTTCACAAAATAAAACATGGAAAGGGTATTCATGTACCCGAAGTTTAACACCAGACATACCATCTTACCTGATGCCACGTCAGATGAGCTCTGCCCCACCTTTCTGCGAACCCTCGTTCCGCAAATTTTTCTTTACGAACGCCTGACAAGGTCCCAGTGATGGAACAGAGGGAGCAAGAACGGAGGGTGCAGAGAAAAGCAACCTTTAGCTTCACTAGTCCCTCTCGTCTTCCAGCTGAAAGTTGTTCCACGTACCGGGCAAAGAGAGAGCCCCACCAGGCAGCACCACCAGCTCCACAGAGTTGGAGTGATTCCCCCAAGAAGCTCCCCTGCGCCCCCCGTCACCCCCAGAGACCAGCAGAGGAAACGGCATCTATCCCTTGGAAGACACTAGGCAGGCGAAAACAAATGCAAGTCCTGCTGCTCACACAGAGGAGGAAAGGATGGAGGAGGCGGCGAATGGTGTGTAGCAGAAACCCGACGGCCGCAGCGGAAGGGACACCTCCCCTCTCCAGCCTAACTCTGAGCCATCTTCGCCCTGTTGTCATAGCACTTACAACGGACGCCACTGCGCAGGTCACGCAGTGCCGCGCCGCCTTCTGGGGGCTGGAGTCCAGAGGGGCTGAGGCGCGAAGACGGAGACCGACTTCTGAGAGAGCTGCGGTTGGAATTAGATTACTACTGGGGCGGGGTTCGAGTGAACCACGGCCTGGTCCTCATTAGCAGAGAGTGATAATTACTGCAATCCTCTGCCCTGTCCTGACAGCAGTTCCTTAAAGAAGACCCGCCTCCTGCCTGGGCTCCGGGCGCAGGCCACGCCCCCCCGGCCGCGTGCCCGCCCTCTGCCCTCGGCGCGTGTGGGTGGGGCCTAGTGGGGGCGGGGCGTCGCTGGCTTGTCCGTGGTGCTCTGGGATCGCGCGCTTCTGAGAGTCCCAATCGCGGTGTTTTTTTTCCTGCCGGGACACTCATGAGGGCCCCGTCCATGCACCGCGCGACCGTGGCGAGGGTGGTCGCGGTAGCGAGCGCCAGCGTGTGCGCCCTGGTAGCGAGGGTGGTGCTGGCCTAGTACATATTCACCTTGGAGAAGAAGATGGGGCGGAAGACCAAGATCATCGAGATGATGAAGCTTTTGAACAGTTCCCAGTTTTTCCTTTTCTTACTATTTGAAACAGCGCTGCTTTGAAGTTACTTGTGCCTGCATCCTGATACACATGTGTTAAATATATTTTCCGTATATACCTTAGAGTGGATTTCCTGGTATATGGGATTGGATCTATGTCTTCTTTTGTTTTTTACTTATTTTTTTAATCTTTACATTAAAATTCAATGTAGCCAACCTTGAAGTTTTTCTTGTTTGCTTTTTTCAATGGATTCTAGTGTAGGCTTTAAATTTCCTGTATTTCACCACCAATCCACAAATCCCAAATCCACATTCCCAGTAGAAAATACCATTCTAGTTTTAGTTTTTTGGGTTTTTTTTTTTTTTTTCACTGAGACTGGGTCTCGCAGACAGGGTCGCCTAGACTGGAGTGCAGTGACACGATCACCGCTCACTGAAGCACTGAAGCCTCAACCTCCCGAGCTCAAACGATTCTCCCACCTTAGCCTTCCTAGTAAGCTGGGACTACAGGCACAGACCACCATGCCTAGCTAATTTTTGTATTTTTTGTAGAGACGGAGTTTTGCCATGTCCAGGTTGCTCTCGAACTCCTGGGTTCAAACGATCCACCCACCTCGGTCCCCCAAAGTGCTGGGATTGCTGGCGTGAGCCACCGTGTCAGGCCTCAATATTTTTAAAAATGACCTTTCAGTCAAAGCCTTGGTAACAACCAGTTTCCAATTGTATTCTGCTATATAGAGAGAGCAGATTTTTATTAGACTTATTGAAATGACCATATTACCATAAGAAGACTCACAAATGGTTTTCTAATTATGGAGGAATCAAGTAAAGAGAAAAAAGTTATCTTTTTTTACACAAGTATACTTTATCAAATTGCTGTAAATTATAAATAGCTCAACAGACAAGATTTTCTTAAATCTGGAAAAAACTATTTGAGTAAAGAACCAACAACATTTGAAATAAAATCATAAAAATATCATCTTCATTAGTTATTTAAACTCATGTAATTAATTCTTGTTCTGCCTGATCTTGATTAATAGTTTCATGAACCCACTTTTTTATTACACTTCTGGAAATTGTTATATTATCCATTGATCTTCAAGTTGTTAGAAACCTGTATTTAAGAGTATTTTTTTGGGCCAGGCGCAATGGCTCATGCCTGTAATCTCAGCAATTTGGGAGGCCAAGGCAGGAGGATCATTTGAGGCCAGGAGTTCGAGAACAGCCTGGCCAACATAGTGAAACGCCATCTCTACTAAAAATACAAACAATTAACCCAGCGTGGTAGTGCATGCTTGTAATCCCAGCTACTCAGGAGGCTGAGGCATGAAAATCACTGGAACCAGGGAGGCAGAGGTCGCAGTGAACCAGGATCATGCCACTGCACTACAGCCTGGGCATCAGAGCAAGATTGTCTCAAAAATAAATAAATAAAAATAAAAGAGTACTTGTTAGAATATTTTCCAGGAGTCTGTTTTTTAAAAAAGAATTCAAAACAATAATATGGATGACAAAGACTTAAAATAGCCATGGTTAAAAATCTGATGAAGTTAACGACTGAGAAGAAATTTATTTATTGCTATTATATGCAGTATTTTAAGATAACAACCAGAATTATGACTGGTAATATAATACATTTGTATGAATTTTTTTAAAGATAGGGTCTTGCTCTATTGCCCAGGCTAGAGTGCAGTGGCACATTCATAGCTCACTGCAACCTCAAACTCCTGGACTCAAGCAGTCCTTCTGCCTCAGCCTCTCAAGTAGCTGGGACTACACATCCGTACCACCATGCTTGGCTTTTTTTGCTTTGTTTTAATAGAGACAGAGTCTTGCTTTGTTGCTCAAGCTGGACACAAATTCCTGGCTATAAGCAATCCTCCAACCTCAGCCTCCCAAAGTGTTGGGATTACAGGCATGAGCCATCATTCCCAGCAGACTTGTATGGACTTATATAATTTTTCAAACATTCATATCAACAATATTCCCGTAAATGCAAATAAAAGAAAAATCTACTATCAGTTATCGTTTGACAATGTTCTCATAAAATTTACCAAATAACCCAAATCATTTAATACCTCTAAAAGGTGAGAAAGATATGTTTTAATGCTTTCCAGGAGTCCAGCTGGAAAATTCCAAAGTTAATTCTACATTTAAAAAACTTAAATTGGAATTTGATTTTGAGGAAGTTTTTTAAAAGGCTCAAAACACTGTATCAATACAGAATCACAAGTTACTTGTGAAATAAGTCATTTATATCACCAGAGTGATAATCAAAAGCCTTAAAAAGCCATACAAATAATTATATTAAAATTATCTTCACCATTTTAAACTTCAGGTTTTAAAAAAAATCAAATCTAACAAAAGCAACACAGGAAATTATGTTGATAAAATGTATAATCTTCCTTAGGCCAGGTACCAAAAAAGTAAAGAAAAACTTTCTGCAATGTGATTGTTTCTCCTTTTGGGGAGCTCATTTAGATAACCTGGAGGTTGAATCTGATGAAAAGAGTACTTGAATTTAATGAGATACAGGAAGATGTGTCCCAGGTCATGATTATAACAATTCACATGTATCAAGAAAAGCCAAGAGTACAGAGTCAAGTTATATTGAAAAAGAGCATTGATTTCTAGGCCTTCAGGATAAACCTTTAGTGTCAGGCCATACCAGCAGCAGTTAGAACCAAAAGAAAAAAAAATTGTATAGCAACTGATGAAAAAATTGAAGGAGAGAGTTACCATCCCAGGCTTTCTAAAGAGGAGAAAAACCTGAATGCAATGATTTATGACCTGCAAATCAAATAGCAAGACATGGCAAATTTGAACCGCTGAGATATGAATCTGAGAAATTTCAAAAGCAAAACTCTACCTCAAGAAATGATATTACCAGACAGGTGCAATGTCTGTAATCCAAGCACTTTGGGAGGCCAAGGTGGGCAGATCGCTTGAGCCCAGGAGTTCAAGACCAGCCTGGGCAACATGGCAAAATCCTGTCTCTACAAAAAATACAAAAATTAGCTGGGCGTGGTTACATGTGCCTTTAGTCTTAGCTACTAAGGGGGATGAAGTTGGAGGATTGCTTGAGCCTAGTAGGTCAAGACTGCAGTGAGCCGCGATTGTGCAACAACACTCCAGCCTGCATGACATAGTGAAACCCTATCTCAAAAAAAAAGCAATGAAATTATTATTTTAAATGAAGAAGACAGCATTTTTAATGTGAAACTAGGGAAATTAAATAAATCTCAGTGAAAAAAAGTGTTAGAAATAGAAACTGCCTGCAGTTTAGGAGATAGCTGTTAAAGAAATAGATTTTAGAATTCAAAATGAAAGTTTCTTACAATTTTATCAGGAGCAGATCAATACTTCAAGAAAGTGTTGTTTTAAAAATGGAGGGCCAGGCTCTGGTCCTGTATCAGTGCACCTCCAACATCAATGTTTAAATTTTAGAAAACCACTTATAAACTATTTATTTTTAATTCCAGCCAACCTGATCATTCATAAAAGTTTTCTCATAGGCCTATTATTCAGAAATACTCTTTGACTTGCTTAGACATTTTCTCATTTTTTTTAACCCCCAAGTCTTTGTCCTACCATTTTTCATTTTCTATAAAAGCCAATTATTTTATAGGACTAAAATTTACTGTTCAAGATTATCATACAAAAGTATTTTTTCCTAAATTCATTTTTGATTAATAGATACAAATATATTTATAATTTTATAAACTTTAAAAAGCCAAAAATGAACTTACATTTATTCAGTGGTTTGTTTCCATTTTTATCTTATTTGAATGTGATCCAGACATTGTATCTACTATTTAACATAACTTCAGAATTTTAAATTACATAAAAATTTCATTTATAAATATTTATTCTATTTACAATTAACTAATTTATTTTTTATCAATTACATCTAGATTACTTCTTAAAACTGAAATATGAGACAAAGCTAGTCATTGTTGTGTTTATTAACAAGTTTCATATCTGTTAATATCAAGTATTTATCTAAGTAAAAACTTTAAAGTTAAATACATGGGTATCCTGTTGATAACTCAGAAGATATAGCTGTTTTAAGTATATCAACAACATTAAATTAATCTTATATATTAAAGAATTTCACAACAAGGTCATTCTGTTTTAGACTGGGCTTATAGCATCATGACCTTAAAACATCTAGCAAAAACAAATACAAAATGATCTGACCAGTAAACCTAGGCAAAAATGTATGCTGACAATTTTAAAACAAATTAATTAATGAAACAGTTAAGTCACATAAACTAAAAAGGGGGGGTTATTTGCTATATATTTTATATGAGCACTCATTTTTCTCACTGTTAATAAAATGTTTATGGATTTTGGGCTATGACAGATTTTATTATGTTAACACACCACATAACACACATAGACATGCATAAACACATTTAAACATGTTTCCATAAGTAGAAATAAAGTTCTTATAGCTTTTATTTTAGATTTTTAATCATGACATAGTAAATTATATAAACTCAGATGAGAGGTGGAGCAAGATAGCAAAACAGAAGCCTGCACCAAGCATCCCCCAACAAGGACAGCAATTTAAAACTCCCTACACAGAAAAAAAGCACCTTCACGAGAATCAAAATCAGGTAAACAGTCACAGTACCTGGTTTTGGTTTTGTTTTTGAGACAGTCTCACTCTGTCACCCAGGCTGGAGTGCAGTGGCACAATCTAGGCTCACTGCTACATCCATCTCCCAGGTTGAAGCGATTCTCCTGCCTCAGCCTCCTGAGTAGCTGGAATTACAGGCACGTGCCACCATGCCCCGCTAACTTTTTGTATTTTTGGTAGAGACGAGGTTTCACCATGTTGGCCAGGCTGGTCTCGAACTCCTGAACTCAAGTGATCCTCCCACCTTGGCCTCCCAAAGTGCTGAGATTACAGGCGTGACCCACCACACCCAGCCAGTACCTGGTTTTAATTTAATATTGCTGAAAGAGGCACAGAAGAGGTAGAAAAAAGTCTTGAATTGCCAAAACCATTCCTCCCACACTCCCCAGCAACGGTTGCATGGTGTAAAGAGCATTTCTGTGCACTGGGGAAGGGAGAATGCAGCAAATGTAAGGCACTGAATTTAGTGCTGCCCTGTTATGGCAGAAAGGAAAACCGGACAAAACTCAGCTGACACCTGCCCATGGAGAAAACACTTAAAGCAGCCCTAGCCAACAGGAAATCACCAATCCCAGCAGTCAGAAGTTGAGTTCCCTCAAGCATCATGACAATGAGCTAAAGTACTTTGGGGCTATAAGTAAACTTGAAAGGTAGTCTAGGCCACAAGGACCACAACTCCTAGGTGAGTCCTAGGGCTGAAATGGTCCCAGAGCCAGTGGACTCAGGGGGCACATGGCCTACTGAGACACCAGCCAGGGCAGCTGTGGGAGTGCTGGCATCAACTCTCACCTAGTCCAGGCTGCACAGCTTGTGGCTTCAAAAGAGACTCCTTCCTTCCACTTTAGGAGAGGAGAGGGAAGAATGGGGAGGACTTTGTCTTGCATCCTGGATACCAGCTCAGCCACAGCAGGATAGGGCACTGGTCAGAGTCATGAGGCCACCCCCCATTTCAGGCCTTAGTTCCCAGATGGTGTTTCTACACACAATGTGGGCCAGTAGGGAACCTGCTGCCTTGAAGGGAAGGACCTAGTTCTGGCAGGATTCATCACCTGTTAACTGAAGAGCCCTTGGGCACTAAATAACCAGCAGTAATACACATGTGCTACACTGAGGGCCTTCGGTGAGACTCTGAGACTTATTGGCTTCAGGTGAGACTCAGCACATTCCAGATGTGGTTGCTATGGAGCAAGAGTCTTTATGCTTGAGAAAAGCAGAGGGAAGAGTAAAGGGACTCTGTCTTGCACCTTAGGTACCAGCTCAGCCAGAGGTGAGTAGAACCCAAAGTTGGCTCTTGGGGTCCCCAATTCCAAGACTTGGCCCTTGGATGATATTTCTGCACCTGTCCTGGGTCAAAGGAAAACCCACTGCCCTGAACCCAGGCCAGGCAAATTCACCACAAGCTGACTTAAGAGCCCTTGGGCCTTAAGTTAACATCAGTGGTAGTCTGGCAATCCTCTCCATGGGCCTGTGGCTGTGGTGACCACAGGGTGAGGCTCCTCTGCCTTTGGAAAGAGGAGGAAAGACTGGGAAGGACTGCATCTTATGGTTTGATGCAGCTCAGCCACAGTACACTAGAACACCAAGTAGACTCTGAGGTTTTTGACTGTAGTCCCTATCTCCCTGACAGCACCCCCACCAGAACCTGGGAGAACTCATTGCTCTGAAGGGAAGGACACAGGCCTGGCTGGCTTTGCTACATGCTGACTGTAGAGCTCAAGGGTCTTGAGTGAACATAGGTAAGTAGACAGGCAGTGGTTATAGCAGGCCTTGGGTGAGACCCAGTGCTGACTTCAGGTCTGACCCAGTGCAGTCACAGTGGTGGTGGCCACAAGGGTGCTTGTGTCACTCTACCTCCAGCTTCAGGTGGCCCCGAACAGAGAGAGAGACTTCATTTGTTTCAGAAAAAGTAAGGGAAGAGAATAAGAGTCTCTGCCTGGTAATCCAGAGAAATCTCCTGAATCTTGACCAAGTCCATCAAGGCAGTACCTCTACAAGTCTTCAAGAACCACAGGATTACTGTGCATGAGTTGTCCCCTAAAGCAGATAAAGCTTTAGATCACAACACCCAAGTCCTTTCGAATATCTGGAAAGCCTTCCCAAAAAGGATGGGTACAAACAAGTCCAGACTATAAAGACTATAAGAAATACCTAATTATTCAATGCCCAGACACTAAAGAACATCTACAAGCATCAACACCATCCAGGAAAATATGAACTCACCACAAGAACTAAATAAGGCACCAGGGACCTATCCTGGAGAAAAATGGATATGTGACCTTTTGGACAGAGAATTCAAAATGGCTGTGTTGAGGAAACTCAAAAAAATTCAAGAAAACAGAGAAGGAATTCAGAATCCTATCAGACAAATGTTACAAAGAGATTGAAATAATTAAAAAAGATTAAGCATAAATTCTGGAGCTGAAAAAATGCAATTGGCATACAGAAGAATTTATGTCTTTTTATAGCAGATTTGATCAAGCAGAAGAAATAATTAGTGAGCTTGAAGACAGGCTATTTGAAAATACAGTCAGTGAGACAAAAGAAAAAAAAAATGAAGCACGCCTACAGAATCTAGAAAATGGCCTCAAAAGAGCAAATTTAAGAGTTACTGGCCTTAAAGAAGAGGTAGACAGAGGGACAGGGGTAGAAAGTTTATTAAAGGGATAATAACAACTTCCCAAACCTAGAGAAAGATAACAATATCAAGTACAAGAAGATTATAGAACACCAAGTAGATTTAACCCAAAGAAGACTACTTCAAGGCTTTTAATATTTGAACTCCCAAAGATCAAAGATACCTACTAAAAGTAATACAAGAAAGAGAGAAAGATGGAAGAAAAGATCAAAGAACAACTGGAAAACAAATGACAAAATGGCAGGAGTAACTTATCACTTATCAATCGTAACATTGTACGAATATTGGAAAAGAAGTATAAAAAAGTAACATTCAATGTAAATGTACTAAACTCTCCAATCAAAAGATATAGAGTGGCTGAATGGATTAAAAAATCAAGATACATTGATCTGTTGCCTACAGGAAATAGTCTTCACCTGTAAAGACACACGAAGACTGAAAATTAAGATAGGGAAAAAGATATTCCATGCCAATGGAAACCAAAAAAGAGCAGGAGTAGCTATACTATTTTATATATTACATTAGACAAAATAGATTTATATATCAGACAAAATAGATTTCAAAACAAAAACTATTAAAAAAGAAAAAGAAGGTCATTATATAATGATATAGGGGTAAATTTGACAAGAGGATATAATAATTTGTAAATACATATGTGCCCCACACTGGAGCACCCAGATATATAAAGCAAATATTAGAGCTAAAAAGAGAGGTAGATTCCCCAAAAATAACAGCTGGAGACATCAATATCCCACTTTTAGCATTAGACAGATCATCCAGACAGAAAGCCAACAAAGAAACATCGTACTTAATCTGCACTACAGACAAATGAACCTAACAGATATCTACAGAACATTTCATGCAATAGCTGCAGAATACACATCCTCTTCCTCAACATAAGGATTATTTTCAAGCGTAGACCATATGTTAAACCACAAAACAAGTCTTAAAACATTTCAAAAAATTGAAAATGTATCAAATATCTTCTCTCAACACAATGGAATAAAACTAGAAATCAATAATGAGGAGGCCGGGCGCGGTGGCTCACACCCATAATCCCAGCACTTTTGGAGGCCAAGGCGGGCGGATCACAAGGTCAGGAGATCGAGACCATCCTGGTTAACACAGTGAAACCCCGTCTCTACTAAAAATACAAAAAATTAGCCGGGCGAGGCGGCAGGCGCCTGTAGTCCCAGCTACTTGGGAGGCTGAGGCAGGAGAATGGCATGAACCTGGGAGGTGAAGCTTGCAGTGAGCTGAGATCATGACACTACACTCCATCCAGCCTGGGCAACAGAGCGAGACTCCATCTCAAAAATAATAATAACAATAATAATAATAATGAGGAATTTTGGAAAGTAGACAAATACATGAAAATTAACCAATGTGCTCCTAAATGACCAGTGGGTCAATGAAGAAATTAAGAAGGAAACTGAAAAATTTTTTGAAACAAATGAAAATGAGAACACAGCATACCAAAACCTACAGGATACAGCAAAAGCAGCACTAAGAGGGAAGTTTACAATAAAAAGCGCCTACATCAAAAAAGTAGAAAAACTTCAAATAAAAAACCTAATGATGCATCTTAAAGAACCAGAAAAACTGGAGCAAACCACCCCCAAAATTAGTAGAAGAAAAGAAATAATAAAGATTAGAGGAGAAATAAATGATTTTGAAATGAAGAAAACAATACAATCAATGAAATGAAAAGTTGGTTTTTCAAAAAGATAAATGATATTGAAAAACCATTAGCCAGATTGAGAAAAAAAAAAGAGAGCCATCCTGGCTACCACAGTGAAACCCCGTCTCTACTAAAAATAAAAAAATAAATACATAAATTAGCTGGGCATGGTGGCGGGCGCCTGTAGTCCCAGCTACTCGGGAGACTGAGGCAGGAGAATAGTGTGAACCTGGGAGGCAGAGCTTGCAGTGAGCCGAGATTGCACCACTGCACTTCAACCTGGGCGACACTGTCTCAAAAAAAAAAAAAAAGAAAAAAGAGAGTAGACCCAAATAAAAACCAGAGAGGACAAACAAGACATTACAACTGATGATGCAGAAATTCAAAAGATCATTAATGGGGCTTCTTTCTTCTCCCTTCTTTCTTGTCTATTAAACTCTCCACTCCTTAAAAGCAAAAAGAAAGATCATTAGTGGCTACTGTGAGCAACTATATATGCCAATAAGTAGGAAAACTAGAAGAAATGGACAAATTGTTAGACACATACAATCTATCAAGACTGAACCATGAAGAACTCCAAAACCTAAATAGACCAGTAACAAGTAACGAGATTGAAGCCATAATAAAAAAGTCTCCCAGTAAGGAAAAGCCCGAGACCCAGTGGCTTCACTGCTGAATTCTACCAAACATTTAAGGAAGAAATAATACCAGTCCTACTCAAGGTATTCTGAAAAATAGAGGAGGAGGAAATATTTCCAAACTCATTCTATGAGGCCAGTACCCTGATATGATAACCAGACAAAAACACATCAAAAAAAGAAAACTACAGGCCAATATATCTGAGGAATATTGATGTAAAAATCCTCAACAAAATACTAGCAGACCAAATTCAAGAATATATTAAAAGATCATTCATCATGACCAAATGGGATTCATCCCTAGGATGCAAGGATGGTTCAACATATGCAAATAAATCAATGTGATACATCATATCAACAGAATGAAGGACAAGAACCATGTGATCATTTCAATTGATGCTGAAAAAGCATTTGATAAAATTCAACATCCATTCATGATAAAAACCCTCAAAAAACTAGGCAAGGAAGTAACATACCTAAACATAATTAAAGCCATATACGGCAGACCCATAGCTAGTATCATACTGAATGGGGACAAATGGAAAGCCTTTCCTGTAATATCTGGAAAACAGCAAGGGTGCCCACTGTTATTTAACATAGTACTGAAAGTCCTAGATAAAGCAACCAGACAAGAGAAAGAAATAAAAGGCATCCAAATTAGAAAGAAAGAAGTCAAATTACCCTTGTTTGCAGATGATATGACCTTATATTTGGAAAAACCTAAAGACTCCATCCAAAAATTATTAGAACTGATACATTCGGTAAAGTTGTAAGATACAAAATAGACATACAAAAATCAGTAGGATTTCTATATGCCAACAGTGAACACTCTGAAAAATAAATTCAAAAAGGAATTCCATTTATAAGAGCACACATAAAATTAAATACTTAGGAATTAACTTACCCAAAGAAGTGAAAGATCTCTACAATGAAAACTATAGGCCAGGCACGGTGGCTCATGCCTGTAATCCCATCACTTTGGGAGGCCAAGGGAGGTGGATCACCTGAGGTCAGGAGTTTGAGATCAGCCTGGCCAACATGGTGAAACCCCATCTCTACTAAAAATACAAAAATTAGCCAAGTATGGCGGTGCACACCTATAGTTCCAGCTACTTAAGAGGCTGAGGCAGGAGAATCACTTGAACGCAGGAGGTGGAGGTTGCAGTGAGCCGAGATTGTGACACTGGACTCCAGCCTGGGCGACAGAACAAGACTGTCTCAAAAAAAAAAAAAAAGAAAAAGAAAAAAAAGAAAAGAAAAAGAAAACTATAAAACATTGAGGCAAGAAATTGAAGAGGACAGAAAAAAAATGGAAAGATATTCCACGTTCATGTATTGGAAGACTCAATATGGTTTAAATGTTCATATTACCCAAAGCATTCTACAGAATCAATGCAATCCCTATCAAAATACCAATGTAATTCTTTACAGAGATAGAAAAACAATCCTACAATTTATGTGGATCCATAAAAGACCACAATAGCCAAAGCTATCCGGAGCAAGAAAAACAAAACTGGAAAAATCACATTACCTGACTTCAAATCAAACTACAGAGCTATAGTAACCAAAACATCATAGTACTGGCCCAGAAAACAGACACATAGGCAATGGAACAGAATAGAGAACCCAGAAATAAACTCATACACAGTGAACTCATTTTCGACAAAGGTGGCAAAAACATATGCTGGGGAAAAGACCATCTCTTCCATGAATGGTGTTTGGTAAACTGAATATCCATATGCAGAAGAATGAAACTAGACCCCTGTCTCTTGCCATGTACAAAAATCAAATTAAAATGGATTAAAGACTTAAATCTAAGACCTCAAACTATGAAACTACTCCACAAAACATTGGGGAAAATACATAGTACATTGGGCAAAAATTTCTTGAGTAACTCCCATAAGCACAGGCAACCAAAGCAAAAATGGAGAACCAGGAACACATTAAGTTAAAAAAAACTTCTGCACAGAGAAGAAAACAATTAACAAAGTGAAGAGACAACCCACGGAAAGGGAGAAAATATTTGCAAACTACACTTTTGACAAGGGATTAATAAGCAGAATATATAAGGAGTTCAAACAACTCTATAGGAAAAAATCTAATAATCCAATTAAAAATGGGCAAAAGATTTGAATAGACATTTCTAAAAAGAAGACATGCAAATGGCAATCAGGCATATGATCATCAGAGAAATGCAAATCAAAACTACAATGAGATATCATCTCACCCCAGTTAAATGGCTTATGCTCAAAAGACAGGCAATAATAAATGTTGGCGAGGATGTGGGAAAAAAGGGAACCCTCATATACTGTTGGAGGGGATATAAATTAATATGGCCACTATGGAAAACACTCTGGAGGTTCTTCAAGAAACTGAAAATAGAGTTACCATATGATCCAGCAATCCCACTGCTGGCTATATACCCAAAAGAGACGAAATCAGTATGTCAAAGAGATATCTGCACTCGCATGTTTGTTTGCAATAGCCAAGATTTGGAAGTAACCTAAGTGTCCATCAGCAGATGAATGGATAAAGAAAATGTGGTACATATACACAATGGAGTACTATTCAACCATAAAGGAAGAATGAGATCCTGTCATTTGCAACAACATAGATGGAACTGGGGACCATTATGTTAAGTGAAAAAAGCCAGGCACAGAAAGACAAACATCACATGTTCTCACTTATTTGTAGGATCTAAAAATCAAAGCAATTGAACTCATGGATACAGAGAGTAGGGAAGGTTCCCAGAGGCTGGGAAGCACAGTGAGGTGGTGGAGATACTTAATGGGTAAGAAAAATTTAAAAAAAAATAGAAAAAATGAATAAGACCCACCATTTGACACCATAACATGGTGAGTATAGTCAATAATAACTTCTTTGTGCATTTTAAGAGTTTGTCACACAAAAGATAAATGCTTATGGGTATGGATACCCCATTCTCCATGATGTAATTATTAAGTTTTGCATGCCTGTATCAAAACATGTATCCCATAAATATTAACACCTATTATGTACCCACAAAAATTAAAAATAAAAATTATATATATATATGGACTTGCAAGTTTATAACAAGACAGTTGGATCCAAATTATGTTTCTGAAAAAATCAGATAAGGTTAACCTTTAAGACTTTTTAAATGGGTAATAATATGAAGGTGGAGAACCAAATTTTGGGTAGAGCAGTTTAAGTCAATTACCAGATTGGACAAATAACAATTAGCTGTGAAACTGTGACTGGAGTTATGTCAGGAGGCCCAAAAGATAAGAGTTATTCTAACAAGGTCTGCACAGCATATTATTTGCCATTGAAGATGAGAATGCTGCCATTCCTCAACCTTTTTGTAGTTCATGATGATTGGGTGCTCACATAGGTGTGTGAGATGTGCCACCCATTGCCAGTCTGAGGTTAAAAAAAAAAATGTTGCCATTCCTTTTAGTATAGGGAAGACTTCTTTTATATGGGAATTTTATCTTTTGTTCTTAAGAAACAGCACAAGGGTCAAAATGATTTTCTTTTGAATCTGTTGGTTTTCTTGTGTTGTTACTTAAATAGTATGTCACAATAGCTGAGGAGTTTTGGAAGAAACAGTTTAGTTTAGAGAAGGATAGAAGCAATTGTAGAAAAAGATCCTGAAAAAAGACTCTCAGCCAGTTTTGTGCCAGTGTTTTGTAAAAACGCAATCTTTGAGTCATGAGAATTTTTTTGAGCCTCAAGATATCAATTGAGATATAAGTATTATTTGAAGTGTATGATTTTATTGCTGGTGTCTTAGTTTAGTTTGAAGAATAACAGACTGTTTGAATGATCCCATAATGTTTCAACATGTTACCAGCTGAAGTCCCAGATAATATTTTGGCATGCTGTGAAACTTTGACTTCCCATTTCTAACTAAATTGATCTAGATGATTCATTTTATTGCCAAATGCACAAAAGCAAATTAAAACACAAGGACTGAATACACCAAAGCCACACAGACAGAAAATAAAATACATACTTACCAAGAAGGACGATAAGCCGCCTTCTCCAAATGAGGGGAAATCCCTACACCTAAACCTCCCAGCTGAGACTGACAGGAAGATGATGACCCCTCCCAGCAGGAGAGCTCCCGGACAGAGCGGGAAAGATGCCTCTAGGAAAAAAAGCTGGGAAGGCTCTCCTCAACCAAATTCCAAGTAAAACACCATTTGACCAAAGTCAGAAGTCTGGTCAAAGAGAGACTCACCAAAGGGAAAAGAGGCAGCTTAGGGAAGCAGGAGGCTCCAGGGGTTCGAGTGTAGGCACATCTCATCATAGTTCCAGGGGCTGGGATTTTCCCCAAGGTGAGGCAGCTTTGGATCCATGCTTCTGACACCAAGTATGTTTAAGTCAAATATTATAGACAGATGAATCTCTAAGGTTAAAACGTTTTATTAGGGAAGCAATAATCACAATTCAGGGCATACACATAGACCAGGTGGTCTTTGGTATGTGAGATGAACAAAGAGAAGGTTGAAAGTTTTATCAGAAAGAGAAATGTTGACGGGGCATGGTGTCTCATGCATGTAATCCCAGCACTTTGGGAGGCCGAGTCGGGCAGATCACGAGGTCAGGAGATCGAGACCACCCTGGCTAACACGGTGAAACCCTGTCTCTACTAAAAACACAGAAAATTAGCCAGGCGTGGTAGCAGGTTTCCTGTAGTCCCAGCTTACTTGGGAGGCTGAGGCAGGAGAATGGCGTGAACCCGGGAGGTGGAGCTTGCAGTGAGCCAAGATTGCACCACTGCACTCCAGCCTGGGTGACAGAGCGAGACTCAGTCTCAAAAAAAAAAAATAAATAAATAATTAAAAATAAATAAATAAATAAGAAAGAAAGACAAATGTTATGTAGTGTTTTGAAAGAAATCTCAGGCCAGGCGTGGTGGCTCACACCTGTTATCCCAGGACTTTGGGAGGCCGAGGTGGGTGGATTGCCTGAGCTCAGGAGTTTGAGACCAGCCTGGGCAATAGGGTGAAATCCATCTCTACTAAAATACAAAAAATTAGCCAGACGTGGTGGCATGCGCTTGTAGTCTCAGCTACTCTGAAGGCTGAGGCAGGAGAATTGCTTGAACCCAAGAGGTGGAGCTTGTGGTGAGCCAAGATCGCACCACTGCACTCTAGGGTGGGTGACAGAGTGAGACTGTCACCAAAAAAAAAAAGAAAAAGAAAAAGAAAGAAAGTTTGGCCGGGTGCGGTGGTTCACACCTGTAATCCCAGCACTTTGGGAGCCTGAGGCAGGCGGATCATGAGGTCAGGAGTTCGAGACCAGCCTGGCCAACATGGTGAAACCCCATCTCTACTAAAAACACAAAAATTAGCTGGGCATGGTGACGCGGGCCTGTAGTCCCAGCTACTCGGGAGGCTGGGGCAAGAGAATCACTTGAACTCAGGAGGCAGAGGTTGCAGTGAGCCGAGATTGCGCCACTGCACTCCAGCCTGGTGACAGAGCGAGACTCTGTCAAAAAAAGGAAAGCAAGGAAAGAAGGGAGAGAGAAAGGGAGGGAGAGAGGGAGGGCGGGAGGGAGGGAGGGAGGAAGGAAGGAAGGAAGGAAGCTCATTGGCACTAAAGAAGTTTTTGGGAGCTGGCAAGCTCTGATAGGTGAGTGACCACAGTAGTTAAAACCAGTCGCAGAGCCAGGGCAGGCCGTTTCAGCAGCTACCAGGTAAAACTGATCTTAGAGTTACAGCAGTCCATTTTAGCAGCTGGGCTTCTGGAAAATTTAATTCTTGGAGCAGGTCCTGTGACCCCAAGTGCTTTTCCCCCCTGACCCCTTGATTCTCTTTTACTTATGACAAAAATTACCCAATTTGTATAATTAACTTTCACACAAACGTGAGACAGGGACTAGAAGGAATGAAAGGTTATTGGAATAAGAAAAAGAGGGGAAACGAGAGAGAAAGATGGCAGGGAGAGAAAAACAAGATAACAATCAGTGAGAGAATGCAGAGGCAGGGTCCAGAAAATGTGGTAAAATCAGACAGAAGGACACAATGAGAGGAACAGCAAAATCTGAGGCCAAGGTGGGCATGGGAAGCAGCATGGAAGAACGGGGAGAAGGGGACCTGAAAAAGGACTGGTCTGAATCAAAGTCAGTAAACCGGGTTCTGTCAAATCCCCCTCAGACAGTACAGGAACCTCAAGTGTTAATGGTAAAATCCAACGTAATCCAGTAAGGCCAGGCCCTAAAAAAAAATTTCCACCTTTCATTGAGTCTGAAATAAAGGCAGTTTTGTGAATCAGAAAACTTCTGTGGTTTTGAGAACAGTAAACGCTGGAGGCTAAGCTATGCCAGTTGTTAACTTTTGCTTGGCACACACAGGATGGCTAAAGAAATGACCAGCCTTAGTCAGATCACTTGAGGTCAGCAGTTCGAGACCAGCCTGGCCAACATGGTGAAACCCCGTCTCTGCTAAAAATACAAAAATTAGCCCAGCGTGGTGGCACACGCCTGTGGTCCCAGCTGCTTGAAAGGCTGAGACACGAGAGTCCCTTGAACCTGGGAGGCGGAGGTTGCAGTGAGCAGAGATCACACCACTGCACTCCAGCCTGGTCAATAGAGTGAGTCCCTGTCTCAAAAAAATGAAGGGAAGGGGAGGGGAGAGGAGGGAAGGGAAAAGGCCAGCTGAGGAAAAACACCTCCTCACCCCCATCAACATAGCAAGGCCCCATCTGTATTGTTTTTAATTATTAAATAAATAAATGGAATGAAAAAACATCCCCAAAAGTCCATCTGAGCCGATTTGAGGCCAATGGGACATCAGGGAAATTTGTTTCCAGCAGCTTCCTATCTATCCTCTTCTTTACCAAGATTCTCCAAGGGTTTCCAAGAGATTCTCCCACTCCCACTATTCCCACACACCTAAATTCATGAGGTTTGATGAAAAACTCTGGACTAGAAATCAGACCATTTTGGTTGTAGGGCCACACTCTCCTTCTGAGCCTCAATTTCCTTATCTTATATTGTCTTGCATGCCCCCATAGGGTTTCTGTGAGAATCAACTGGGACAACATATGTGGGCAGGGGGAGATCTGCACAACACTATATAACTGTAAAGAATCACATTTATCTATGAGTAATAGAAGACCCAACTCAAAATCACTTCAATAATAAAGAAATGTACTATCTCCCAGAATGAGAAGTATAGATAGGCAGCAACACCAGGACTGGTTGATCAAATGTCTCTATCACATCCCCAAGGACCCAGGGGTCTCCTTCTGTCCTCTGCCATCCTCTGGGGGTTGCAGGCAACAACATCTGGAGGTAGAAAAGGGATCTTTGGCACTCCCAAACATCATTTATTAAGAGCAAAGACAACCTTACCCTGAAAGCCACCTCCACCTGACCTCTCCTCATACCTCATTGGCTAAAATTGCATCACAGGTCCATTGCTAAAACAATCAGTGGAAACGAGAACAAAATTACTATGACTGGCTTAAGACAAGTCAAGACTCACCTCTAGAGAGGAATGAAGAGGCCTCCACTCTCTAACCAGCTTCCTGTAGGATTCCTGAACAAAATCAAAGCTGGTAGCAAGGAAGAGAAGGAGAAATGTCAACTGAGTTGCCAAACATTTGCCCCAGAATACCAATTAAGTTTTGTGTCTGCCCTTCCTCCCTCAGTCTTTCGTACCTGCAAGACTAAAGTAAAGCACGTTGTCTGCCATTTTCCCTCCGATCCTACTGGTTAGCAACTATTGATAGATAGAAATAATTTTTTTTTTGAGACAGGGGCTCACTCTGTCACTCAGGCTGGAGTGCAGTGGCACGATCATGGCTCACTGTAGCCTCCACCTCCTGGGTTCATGCAATCCTCCCACCCAAGCTCCACAAATACCTAGGACTACAGGCACAAGCCACCATGCCTGGCCCTAGAAGTAATTTTAACAGCTGTTTTTAGTGCATGACCAAAGGGCTTCTTATGTTTCTACTGCGCTGCAGAAGACCGTAGACATGCACGCCTGAGGGTCCACTTCACCATGAGAGTTCCTTGAAGACTAGTATTTTGGGTAGGAAAAAAAAAGAAAGATTTTGCATTGTACTCTCTAATCTAGCCATGTATTAGAATGTGATCTTTCCCTTCTCCTACTTTTTCCCTCTCCTCATCTCCCCAGTGGGGAAAGGTCACTGATAAGATAAGAGCTTGTAAAAATACACCTTAGCAGCAAAATAATGGTGTCAAGGTTACACTGTGAAGGGTGATCAATACAAACAGGAGAAAATCTATTCTTTTTTTAGTTGCTCCATTCTGAAAGGTTTAAAACCTGTCCAGTAGCACAGACTAAGGACCAAGTGCAGCTGCCCCACCACAAGTGGGCCAACACCAAGGCTGCTTGACTGGCCTCAAGAATGAATCTCTGGTGTCTTAGGAGGGGGCAGAAGAATAAAATGAAAAACAGAGGGGTTCATGGACAGGAGGGTACGTACAACAGAAAGAAAGCACAAAGAGAAGTCAGAGAATATCAAATCACAAAATAATTTCACAGTCAGGCGCAGTGATTCCCACCTGTAATCCCAGTGTTTTGGGAGGCTATGGCAGGAGGATTGCTTGACGCCAGGAGTTCAAGACCAGTCTAAGCAGCATAGCGAGACCCCGTCTCTATAAAATAAAAAATTTTAAAAAGTTAAAAAGAATTTTGGAAAGAGCAGTATAACATAGAAAATTAATGAGACTGTATAACTGAGGAGAGCCATGTCCTAAAAGAAAAAAAAAGCTATTAATCATGATGCAAGACTTCAAAATATGTTAATCATCATAAAAGTTGGGCAGTTCATGTGGACAATCGCCATGCAATTGCCCATAATCTATCCCTGCAATACACTTTTTCTATGTTGAATTTTCTTTTTAGTTTGCTTTTGTTTTTCTATTTTCTCTTTTAGCTTTTTCATTATTTTAAATTGTCAGCATTATATTTTACAATTCACTATGCTATGTATTACATCTTAACATCATTTCTAACACTGGAGGCATCAACTGTATAAAGACTTTTAGAGAGTTCAAATTTGTTTTATGCATTTTTTGCAAATATGACTCAAAGCTCATTATTACAACGGCGACTGTGTATGTAAGCATTCTACATATATGTAAAAATGTAGAAATTTCCTCGATAAATAAATAAGTGTCTTTTCTGCACATCTGCATTTGTGAAAGATGAAATTTCTCAAGATCTTGGCTGTTTGGGTGACTGGCACAGTGGTGATGTCACGGTGACCCATCCTGTCAAAAGAGGTTGTCTCTCATGGTATTTCAGATGACCGCAGTTATAAAGCTGGGTACACACAATTACCTAACATAATTATATGTTTATACATTTGACTTTTTGAATTTTTTTTTTTTTTTTTTCTGAGAGACAATCTCGGTTTTTCGCCCAGACTGGAGTGCAGGGGCACGTTCTCGGCTCACTGCAACCTCTACATCCTGGGTTCAAGCAATTCTCCTGCCTCAGCCACCCAAGTAGCTGGGACTACAGGCGCCCGCCACCACGCCTGGCTAATTTGAACTTTTTTTATGAATACAGTTCATCTGCTCCTTCCTATGTGACTGTTGCTACTATACCTGAGGTGGGTGTGGCCGGGCGGGAACCTCCAGGCTCCGGGAAGCTCACCCAGGCTCCCAAACAGCGCCCCACCCCGCTTCGGCTCCAGCTAGGCGGCGCTCCCCACCCACCGGCAGCAGCCTGCCTGGCGGCTGGGCCCGAAACACGGAGCCCTGACTTGGGGCCCGGCGCGGGGAGGCGGGGATCCGGCGGCCGACGCTGAGACTTCGGGGCCGCTGGGGTGAGTTGCGGGGCGGCGGCGGGAGGGGGCGCTGCGGGGCCCCGCGACCGCCGCGCGGAGGAAGTGCTCTCTTGGCCGCCGCCGCCGCCGCCGGAGCCGCGCCGCGGGAGTTGCCCGAGCCGCGCTGCGGGGGCCGAGATGTCGTCCCGGCCGGGGCGCGAGGACGCAGGGGCTGCGGGCGCGCGGCGGCCGCGTGAGCCGCCGGAGCAGGAGCTGCAGCGACGTCGGGAGCAGAAGCGGCGGCGGCACGACGCGCAGCAGCTGCAGCAGCTCAAGCACCTGGAGTCCTTGTGAGTCCCGAGCGCGGCCCATCTTCTGAAACTAGGGGCCCGGGGCGCGGGACGCCGCGGTGGGCGCTAGGCCGGGTCCTCCCAGCCCCTGCGAGCAGGCAGGGGGGCCGGGCCCGGCAGGAGCCTGGTGCGGGCGACCGATGTCGGGCGCCGCGGTCAAGGACTTGAAGTCCGTCCTCCTGGTGGGGAGCGAGGGGCGTTCAAGGAGCCAGCTGCCGCTCGGCATCAAGCCGAATCTGACTTGGGAGGTCCTGCGCTTCCGTAGCTACAGGGGGTTCCAGGAGAGTCCAGATGACCCGGCAGAGTGTGGTGTAAAGAAAATTCAAATGTAGGGGAAGGAAATATGGCTTCCTTCTACGCTTCTAAGTTCTTAAGCTGGGCCACAAATTAAATTGTCATAAGACAGATTAACAGCAGAAAAACTTTTAATTATGTACCCGTGCACTAGAGGGCCACAAAAGTGGGAGACTGAAAGAAGGGCCAGGGAATAGGGGCGTGGGCCTTTTGGGACGTGGTGGAGACCTTATGGAAGGGTGAGGGGGGAAATGTATGGTGAATAAAGGTTGCTTTGTTATCCCGATGAGGCGCTCAGGCGATAAAAGTTTCCCCCAAGCAGCTGTCTTCCTGATACAGATACATTTACTACAGAAAGTTTACTCTATAGGTGTAAATTTCTCTTTACAACAGGCGAGTCGAAAAATAATAGCAAAAGGAAAAAAAGCAGTCATACTTTATTTTAGGCAGTTGAAGGGTAGCTGAATAAGTTATCCTGTGTTGTTTGGTTCTGTTACTTATAGCTCAAAGTCATCAATATGCCAGGGTGGCATGTTTGGGGATGGTGTATTCTTGTCTTTTGCAGTCATTTATCAGGGTGGCGTTTCCTAAATTCGAACACAGACCTCAGGTGGAAAGTTCAAGCAGCAACTCTTTCAGTTCTTGTCCGTGATTCTATAATTAGCTGCATAAAACAACCTTTTCTAAGTGTGGCATTCACTCAATTATTCAAGAATTCGTTTCTGTTTTAGGCACTTATAGTTACCTGTGCTAAGTAGGTGTTAAATTGAGTATAGCCTAAAGCTGCCTCCTTGAATATTTTAAGTTTAGCCTAAAAGTTTCTCTATACTTAGTGAACTGTAACCTAAGTGGATGTGTAAACAGACTGTAACCTACTATTATAAGTACCTGAGTCTCAGACAATCACAGCAGCTGATTTTAAGGCCGTCACAGGTGGTCAACCTTTGAAACTCTGTTCAAAGAAGGCAGACGCCAGGCTGTATGGAATCCAGCTTTTTCTCTACCTCATTTGCTTTTCTGTGCATCACTTTCCTTTTCCTGTCCATAAATGTTATCCCACCAGGTGGCAGCCTCAGAGTTGCTCTGGACCTATTCTGGTTATGGCGGTGCCCTCTTTGAAAACAGTTCTTTGCTCAAGTAAAGTTTAATTTGTCTACTTTTAAAAAAACATAATTCATATAAGAAAAGATCCTCAAAGAGTTAAAATCCTTTATAATTAACCTTCTGGGAGGTTTGATGTGAGATAAACTCCTATGTTGGGACCTGGCCTGCTCTTTTTCCAGTGTGGCCCGCTCTGCACGACTTTTCCCCTTAGCATGGCAGAGGTTGCAGGATAGAGACCCTGCATTGTGGGCATCCACGTTACAGGGCAGTCCTGGCCCTTTCAAGTCACTATGTGGCGCTCTTGCTCTCCCAGGGAAGTCAGGTGTTCAAAGAACTTCCCCTAGCATAAGCGCCAGAATGCCTGGCCCTGCTCAGCCCTCAATATATTTAGCTATAGGATGCTAGAGGATGGTTAATTCCACTTATTTGTAGCTCTGAGAGCTTTTTCACAGATGAGAGAGATTATAACCTACTTTTACAGATGAAAAACTGGAGGAACAGTGATTGTCATGTGATCAAGCATACATTGACCAGTTAACCAGCAAATCTAGAGCTGAACCCAGGTGTCTGATTGACTGGTGGGATTTTCCCAGCTTCTGAGATTTAAAACTGAATGAGCTGTTGAGACATTTGCTTTGGCTAGTTCAGAATCTTGTTTGAGCTTTAAATTGTATTTATACCAGAGTAATGTGTAGTTTTAAAATTCAAATAGTACTAAAAATGCTACCAAAAAATAGCAATAGGCTGCCCAGCTCCTCAGTAACCACTCATATTCCCTGTGTCCCTCTTCCCCCTCCCAAACCAGGCTTCTCTGTGTGAACTTTTAGGTTTTACTTCTGGGATTTAACTGTATATTTATTTTTATTTATTTATTTTTTGAGATAGAGTCTCGCTCTGTCACCCAGGCTGGAGTGCAGTGGCGCAATCTTGGCTCACTGCAACCTCCAGTTCCTGGGTTCAAGCAATTCTCCTGCCTCTGCCTCGCAAGTACCTGGGACTACAGGTGTGCATCACCATGCCCAGCTAATTTTTATATTTTTAGTAGAGATGGGGCTTCACCATGTTGGCCAGGATGGTCTCGATCTCTTGACCTAGTGGTCTGCCTACCTCAGCCTCCCAAAGTGCTGGGATTATAGGCATGAGCCACTGCGCCCGCCAACTGTATATTCCTGAATTGTATATTTATACTGTTTACATCAATTCAACATCTTAGACATACCTATTAACTTCTTGTCACAGTAAGGATTTAGTTCTTTACCTACCCTTCTTGTTTCCAATCTTCCAGTATAGTTCCATCATAGCAATTTTTGCTAAACGAATGCTTAGTATTAACATTATTATAACTAGGCTGTGCTCTGTGGCTCACGCCTGTAATCCCAGCACTTTGGGAGGTAGAGGTGGGAAGATCGCTTGAGGCCAGAAGTTCTAGACCAGCCTGGGCAGCATTTATAGACCTTATCTCTGCAAGAAAGAAGAGAAAAGAAATTAACCAGGCATGGTGGTACATGCCTGTGGTTCCAGCTACTCGGGAGGCTGAAGTGGGAAGATCTGCTTGAGCCTGGGAGGTTGAGGCTGCAGTAAGCCATGGTTGCACCACTGCACTCCAGCCTGGGCAACAGAGTGATATCCTGTCTCAAAAACAAACAAAAAAACAGCAATATAACTATGAATTATTAATCACTTTTGAGCCAAGTAGTGTACTCTGATTTATTTTGCTTTCTATACTATTGTTAACTTTTAAGTAGTTAATAAGAGTCTTTGTTTTTCACTTGCTTAATTTTCTACCGCTGTTTTTCCCCCAATGTCTCCAAAATCTGAGTACCATAAAGGTGAAAAGGTATCTTTCCTTACCTATCATAGGAGTCACAGCAGATACTCCTATAACAAAAGATAGGTCAACAAGAAAAAAGCATAAATGTATTTAATCAAAGTTTTATGTGACATGGGAACATTGAGAAAGGAAGACCCAGAGACCCAGAGGAAACTATTTTTATGCTTAGTTTGAATGAAGAATGTATAGCAGTGTAGAAATATAATTGGACAAAAAAGGGTATAATACAGTGGCAATAGGGAAAATCAGCAAGGCCTGTCGATTCAGATTTTTCAGGCCTCTCTATGTATGATAACTTCCTCCCAGGTATGGGGCAGGACCCTTTCTGGAATGAGGGGTCCTGAGCTATCAAACAAGGTAGGTCAGCTAATTTTTTTTATGGCCAGCTCCGAAACAGAAAGGCAAGGAAATGTTAGGGTAATATTTGTAGGAGTTTATTATTATTATTTTAAATATTTTTTAAAATGTTCCACTGAGATTTTATCTTTTTAAAAAAAAAATTAAAGTTATTTTTAGGTCTTCTGGCTTGCTTTGTGGGAGACTTGTTCCAGTTTTTATGGCCCACTTGTGGAAAAGAGGAATTCTGGCCTCTCTGACTGCTTTGGGGAAGAAAGAAGGGCAGGAGACAGGAGGGCAAGAGAAAGTCAGAGAGCAACTTTCTTCTGAGGCCTTCTCTAATCTCATTTAGTTCAAAGTACTCAGCATGCCAAAGCACCATACTTTGGGGTATCATTTTCTGAGCCCCAGTAGTACTTTTTCCACACATAACTACATATCAGGTAATTAATCTTTTACCTAGGCTCTTCATTCTGTTGTCCTTCAGTACACTGGTTACTTTTTAGACCTGGTCCAGCAGTGGTCCTAGGGCATCCTTTCCCACTCTCCTATCTTGCATCTCATTCCTGGATTCCACGTCTTCCTCTTTATATGTTTACTCTCACATTTTACCAAAGCCAATTCTGCAACTTCCTATGAAAGAGTGCATTGGAGGTAAAGTTTTTGACACCTTGCATATCTGAAGATGTCTTTATTCTATCCTAAAACTTGGTACATAATTTGACTAGGTATACAATTATAGGTCAAAAATCATTTGGGGGCTGGGCATGGTGGCTCACACCTGTAAACCCAACACTTTGGGAGGCCAAGGCAGGAGAATCATTTGAAGCCAAGAGTTCAAGGCCAGCCTGGGCAACAATGTGAGACCCTGTCTCTACAGAAAATTTAAAAATTAGCCAGGCACGGCTGGGCGCAGTGGCTCATGCCTGTAATCCCAGCACTTTGGGAGGCCGAGGCCGGCGGATCACGAGGTCAGGAGATCGAGACCATCCTGGATAACACGGTGAAACCCCGTCTCTACTAAAAATACAAAAAAATAGCTTGGCGTGGTGGTGGGCGCCTGTAGTCCCAGCTACTGGGGAGGCTGAGGCAGGAGAATGGCGTGAACCCAGGAGGCGGAGCTTGCAGTGAGCCAAGATCACGCCACTGCACTCCAACCTGGGCAACAGAGTGAGACTCCGTGTCAAAAAAAAAAAAAAAAAAATTAGCCAGGCACAATGATACGGACCTGTAGTCCCAGCTACATGGGAGGCTGAGGCAGGAGGAAAATAGTAACAACAATTTTCACTCAGTTTTGGCGATAGTACATCACTATCTTCTAGCTTCCAAAACTGCTAAGGAGTTTGATGCCATTCTGACTCCCTTTCTTTTATAAGTTACCTGTTCAAGTTCACCTCACCCTTAAATGTTAAGAAACTATTCTTTATTGCTGCCATCCTGAAGTTTCATGATAATGTTAGTCTTTTCCAATTGACTTTTTTTTTTTTTTAACTTTTATTTTAGGTTCAGGGGTACATGTGCAGGTTTGTTATACAGGTAAACTCATGTCATGGGGATTTGTTGTACAGATTATTTCATCACCCAAGTACTAAGCCTAGTACCCAAGAGTTATTTTTTCTGATGCTCACCATCCGCCCACCCTCCACCCTCAAGTGGGCCCCAGTGTGTGTTGTTCCCCAGTTTGTGCAGTTGACCCCTTTTTTCTTGACATGTCATAAATGCATTAACTACATACATAAATTTATGTCTTATTTCCTCTCCCCAATTTTGTTTTTTCCTTCTGTTGATTTTCTGTTGCTCTATCTCTTCTGTCTCCTTGTATTTTCATTGTACTTCGTAGATGTATCTTTTTCTCTACTAAACATTTAATTGTTATATTTCTAAATCAAAAAGCTTTTTCTCATTCTGCAAGTTTTTTATATTGTCCTGTTCTTGTTTCATAAGTGAAATATCTTCACTCATCTATGAGGATACTCACTCGTTTTTCTTTTTTGTTGTCTTTTGTTCCCCACATTGCCTCTATTTCTTGTTTGCCTTTTCTTTTGATTGCTGTCTTCCATTTAGTAATTTTTTTTCTTTCTCTAATATCTGGGTATTCTTGAATCTCAACCATATTTTGTTTTGTTTTGTGTTTTTTAGAGACAAGGTCTCGTTCTGTCACCCAGGCTGGAGCACAGTGGCACGATCATAACTCACTGCAGCCTCGACTTCCTGGGCTCAAGTGATCCCCCCTGAATCAGCCTACAGAATAGCTGGGACTGCAGGTGCACACCATGACACCTAGCTAGTTTTTTTACACTTTTTTTTTAGAGATGGAATCTTCCTATGTTGCCCAGGCTGGTCTCGAACTCCTGGCTTCAAGGAATCCTCTCACTTCAGCTTCCCAAAGTGCTGGGATTACAGGCATGAGCCGCTGCTCTGGCCTCAACTCATTTAAGAGTAGGCGCTATACAGCTCTTGTCAAGGGCAGCTGTGTGTGGGAGAGAAAAAAGAGAGAAGGTGTTGTTTGTTGATCAGATAGCTTCATGATAGGGCGCTCATGCTGCAGGGAACCCTTTTTATCAACAGACTTCCAAATGTCAGTAGTTGGAGATTTTTTTCTGGGGCTCCTAAGTTCCTCTAGAGAAGGGTCTTGAGTCCTCTGCCTGGGGGCCAGGGATCTCTGCCTGGCTGCCAGTGTTGCTGAGTTGGAGAGGCTAACCCTGCAGCCTCTTTCAAGTGTTGGGCAGGCAGCCTCCTGGCTGTAGGAAGGAAGCGTCATCTTCTGAAAACTGTTACTTCCTTTACCCCAGGAAGTCCATTGCTATTTCCACTGTCCCAAATTTGTTGAAAACTTCCTCTGATGTTGCCTCCTTTTGGGATATCTTTATGGCCTTTTTATTTCTTCACTGTCATTTTTAAAGCGTCTGGGGAAGGAGATAGATAAGCATGTTGGTCAGTTGGCCATGTTAAATGGGAAGCCCCACAGTGCTCTTTTATAAATTGAATTCATATCTTTTCATCCCTGATGTGATGGAGTCTCCTGAGTCTCCACCACAGTTTTCCCTCGGTGACCCTGCCTGCCAGGCCCCTGAGGGCATAGGAAGCTTCCACCTGCTCCAACACTCTCTGTCACTCAGTAGCTCCTGGGCTGCCAGGCATAACAGAGTAGACCTTCTGGGTGTATGTGGTAGTTTGACCTCTGCCACGCAGCCATTTGGATGCAGCTGCAGGAACAATTGTGTGGAATGGAGTACACTTGCGTTAGGGACTCTTCTCAAAGAAAACCCATCTCAACAGTTAACAGAAAGAGTAATTTGAAACACTTAACAAAAGATTTCTTACTCTGTACACACTTGAGAAGACAGCGTGTCTCCCCTCAGACATAATTGTAGTCTTCTTCCTACTCAGAGAAAGTTAGTACAGTCTGAATGACTAAGTAAGGCTTTTCAGATGGCACAAAATAATGCACCTCAATCAACTTTTTTTTTTTATCTTAAGAATTAACTGCAGCTGGACACAGTGGCTCACGTATACAATCCCAGTACTTTGGGAGGCCAAGACAGGAGGACTGCTTGAACCCAGGAGCTCGAGGCTGCAGTGAGCTGTGATCACGCCACTGCACTCCAGCTTGGGTGACAGTGACTGCAAAGATAAATGCGTACCTCTTAACTGTCACACCATAGAACCTAAACTGCGCATGAACATACTTCAGTTTTCTAGTCTGTATTTAGTAGTTAAATACTACTTTCAGAAATACATTTTTGAGTTTACTACATTAATGAATTGTTCAGCCCTAGGAAACAACATGAACCACCCTTCTTTAAACTTGTGAAACCACTTGTAAAATGGACTTTGGGAATGCCATTGCTGATAATATTATATTTCCAAATGTGCAGTTGCATCACACTCATTTTCATCTGGGCAAGAACAGTTACTTTTTTTGAGAATTTGGATCTCAGTTTGATTGGCCATATATTTTTTGTATAATGCTTGTGGCTCAAAAGGATTCATTTATTGGATTTTTGGATTTATAGACTTTACTGTCAAGCTCCTTCTAGTCTCTATGTATAAGGTATAGCATTAATGTTTCTAATGAATGGCTACAGATAAACTGTATCATCTTCACAAGTTGTGCAGATTTCCATTGTTTTTGCTCCGTTAGGCCTATGTCATGCCACAGCTTTTTGTTAGAAATATTTTAAGCATCTGCTTTGGGAAAGCACTGTACCACACTTACAAAGCTAATCCTGTTAATACACAGTTGTTTACTATTTAATCTTGAGGGAACAGATCCGGGATTAGTAGTATTTCTTATCCATTGTCCATCAAGTTGCTTTCTCCCGCATCTTATAGAAGGGGAGAATGAATTTTTTTTTTTTTTTTTTTTTTTTTTTTAAGACAGAGTCTCACTCTGTCTTCCAGGCTGGAGTGCAATGGCATGATCTCAGCTCACTGCAACTTCCGCCTCCCGAGTAGCTGGGATTACAGGCACCCACCACCATGCCCAGCTAATTTTTGTATTTTTAGTAGAGACGGGCTTTCACCATGTTGGCCAAGCTAGTCTCGAATTCCTGACCTCAAGTAATCTGCCCGTCTCGGCCTCCCAAAGTGCTAGGATTACAGGCGCGAGCCACCACGCCTGGCCGAATGAAAATTTTTTCACTTTTCCCTTAGTCTATTCTTGACTCCCTTTTCCAATATTCATTGTCTTCTAAAGGGTCCCTTAAACTATGCATAAGACGAGAGCCCGAATGAAGAAAACATTAAATCATTAAGTGTTTCTATATGTTGCAGCCATTCTGAAGTATTAAAATGAGAGAGCCAGGTGTCATGGTGCCATGGTACACAATTGTAGTCCCAGCTACTCAGGAGGCTGAGGTGGGAGGATTGCTTGAGGCCAGGGGTTTGAGACCAGCCTAGGCAACACGACAAGACCCTGTCTCAAAAAAAAAAAAAAAAAGTACTTCCCTAAAGGTTTAAAGGGTCAAGGGACAGACCTGAGCTAAAAATATTTGCATATTACTCTTTTGAGAGGAGGTACAAATTGCTTTAGGAGCCTGAGAGTTGCTCTTTGAGTGCACAAACACCTCGCCTTCAGAATTTCCTTCCCATCTCGCTGCCTGTCCCATCTGGAGACTTGGGTGCTCAGCATTCTGTGTCTCCTCTGGGTTCAGTCCCTGGAGGGAAATAAGGAAGGCCTGGCCAGTCTCAGATGGCAGGTGCCGCTCAGCACAGGGAGAAGTGTTCTGCTCTTCTCAGGCGATTGCTCGTCTGCAAACCAGTGATAAAAGCCTATTGTTGCTAAAATCTCTGATTAAAAATTCTACAGCCCCTTTTTTGCAGTAACTTGATGTGTTATGTTTACATTAACATGGTTGATAAGGTTTTGTTTTTGTTTTCCAGTTATGAAAAACCTCCTCCTGGGCTTATCAAGGTTAGTGTGAAGTTTGTACTCTTGGTTATTCCACCAGACATACTTGTAGACTCAGTAACTTGTTACGAAAAATGGTTGCATGATGTTAAATCTCCTTTTACCGAAAGCCTGTTTCTTTCCTGCAGATGACTGAGGGGTCATAATTTTTAGTTTTGTCACAAGCCTCTGCCTTTGTGGAAATTTCGTCAGCCTTGTTTCCCTTCCCTGAAGAACGAGTGCAGGCCCACGTGGATTCCTTGGCCATGCCCCTCTTCTCTCTTGCTAGGGATGGCATCTCTAAGCTCCTTTTCCTTGTCGGCCTCACCCGGCTCAGCCCCTCGGTCCATCCTGTGCTGGTTTCTTGAGCTCAGCAGCTCAGAGAGCAGTAAACTCTGAGGAGATCTGACAGCTATCCAGTCCCGCTTCTCGGTGCAGGCATCCCTCCTGCAGCTCCCTAGCCACGGTGCCAGGGTGTGTGTGCACGAGGGAGACTTAGAGTGGCAGGCCACGGCCAAGAAAACTTGCTGTTTCATAAATCTCAACGAAGAAATATTCTTTAAAAACATTAGTCTATTATAAATTTAATATGCATAGAAACTTGAAAAAAATCCAAAAGTTTGAAAACACATTAATTGTAAATGCAGTTATTGAGTGGTAAAAATGCACATCAGAGATACAGCATGCGTGTGCCTGTAAAACGTGACAGGGCCTTCAGGGTATAATAAGCTATTCTAGCATAACAGGCCATTTCTATTATTCCAGGAAGCCTGGTTTACTTTAATTCTACATTTTGAGGTACTGAAACTTTTTTTTTTTAATCTTAGAATCTAATTTGGAGCTCACCAGTCATTGCTATATAAGGACAGATTTTTCTGCTTCACCAGTAACTTTTCTCTAAGAACAGCTACATTGTTTTTGGTATAGTTCTTCTGGTACATTTGTTTCCTGTTTTTTCAATCAGGTGTAACTTGTCTTTTTTTCTAGTTTTGAGGGGTAACTAAGATGATGTTGGCACCGGAAGCCCAGGAAAAAGCCAGACAAGGGTGGCTCCAAGGGGAGCAGGAGAGAATCCCAGCGCTCTTGCCATGCTGTTTACACCTGTTCCCTTTTTTAGGAAGATGAGACTAAGCCAGAAGATTGCATACCAGATGTACCAGGCAATGAACACGCCAGGGAATTTCTGGCGCATGCACCAACTAAAGGACTTTGGATGCCACTGGGGAAAGAAGTCAAAGTTATGCAGTGTGAGTGTGGGAGAGTTTCCCTAATCCATGCAACTTACATGCCGCAGTTGACAAAGAGTGTTTACTTCTTTTATTTAACTTGTTCTCACCACAGCCTTCTTATTGCCAAGGCATGTTCTCCATCTTCTAGATGAGGAAGCATCCACCCCACCCCCCACCCCCATGCCATGTGAAGAAGAAAGAGGGCTGTCATCTTAAGCCAGGAAGAAAGCTCTCACCACAAACCCACCTTGCTGGGACCCTGATCTCAGATTTCCAGCCTACAGAATGAATGAGAAAACCAGTTTCTGTTGTTTAGGCCACCCAGAATACAGCATTTTGTTATGTCAGCCCGAGCTGACTAAGACACCATCTTTCTGCAGGTTCCCTTAGCCTCTCTCCTGTGTTGGATCACCCATTTTCCTGTGTCTTGAGTCTTCTTTATTATCATATCCTCTCCTTATGATATAACATCCCATGGCAGTTACCTTCAAAATGGGTTTATAGGAGATAAAAATGTCAAGACCTTTACTTTTCTGGAATCGTCTTTGACAGATTTTTAACTTTACCAGGATATTGAATTCTAATTTAAAAATCAGTTTCCTTGAGAATATTGATGGGAATGCTTCCCTTGATCATTTGTTAAGAGCAAAGACAACATGCCTCAGAGTTCAGTATCTGTCTGTTTTTCTTCTTTGGGTGGGTTATATTTTCCGACAGAAGGCTCCCACATGGAGGGAAAGCCATGCTATGAGTGTTCTGGGAGCCGAGTGGAGGGAGTCTGGAAATGTGTCCATCTGCTTTTCATTCATTCGCGTGACCCTTTGTGGCTATTGCAGCAGCTTCCTTCAGACCTACCTGATGTCTCCCTGGTCTCCCTGGCCAGAGAACCTCTGTTTTACCTTTTCCAAACATTAAACAACCTTCTACCGGGGTCGGGGAAACAGGGTCTCACTCTGTCACCCGGGCTGGAGTACAGTGGTGTGATCACAACTTACTGCAGCCTAACCTCCCAGAATCAGGTGATCTCACATCAGCCTCTGACATAGCTGGGACTAAAGGCGTGCGCCACCAGGCTTAGCTAATTTTTTTGTATTTTTGTAGAGATAGGGTTTCACCATGTTGCCTAAGCTAGTCTCTAACTCCTGGCCTCAAGCGATCTACCCGCCTCTGCCTCCCAAAGTGCTAGGATTACAGGTAGGAGCCACTGTGCCCAGCCAACATTAATAGTCTAAGAGAACTTGTGATTTTATTTACTTAAAAGTGAGAGTTTTGAACAGACTCAACCTGAGAAAGAAGCTTTTATAGTGTCTAAAATAGTAAATGAGAAGCAGAGATACTTTATGAAAACACTTACTCTGAAAAATATACTGAAACACACTTTTAAAAAAATTTACCTTTTGGGCCGGGCGTGGTGGCTCACACCTGTAATCCCAGCACTTTGGGAGGCTGAGGCGGGCGGATCACCTGAGGTCAGGAGTTCAAGACCAGCCTGGGCAACATGGCAAAACCCCGTCTCTACTAAAAATACAAAAATTAGCCGGGTGTGGTGGTACGCACCTGTAATCCCAGCTACCCAGGAGGCTGAGACAGAAGAATATCTTGAACCCAGGAGGCAGAGGTTGCAGTAGCTGAGATCACACCACTGCACTCCAGCCTGAGTGACAGAGCAGGACTCCATCTCAAAAAAAAAAAAAAAAAATTCACCTTTTGAAGTAATTTTCCATTGGATTGCTTCATAAATACTTGGTGATACAATATTATTCCTAAAGGTATAAGACTAAAGGATGCTTGGGGAAGCAATTAGTTTACCTCTGTTTCTGGGATCTTACATGGCTTGTCCATAATTATGTTTTGTTTTAGAATTAGAGTTTAATGAAGAAAAACTTGAATATATTCTGCTGATTCTTTATCTTGAGTAGGTGAAACTGTGTTATCTTACAGAAATATTTCTCTTTTTGTTTTTAGGTTGGCGTTGCAAACGGTATGGTCACCGAACGGGTGACAAAGAATGCCCTTTCTTTATCAAAGGCAACCAAAAGTTAGAGCAGTTCAGAGTGGTAAGTTAAGTCCCAGAGTGTCAATTTACATTTATCAGAGATAGTGAAAATCAGTGAAGCATAAAGTCACCAGTGAACTGAATGTTCACATAAAATACATTCCCAGAAGCCCTTTGACCAAAGTGTGTGCTGTTAACTACATGCTTATTAAATTACATTTGTATGACAAATTAGCTCTTTAACAAAAAAAGGAATTCTTATTAAAGTGGTCTTTGCTTATAACTTGGAACAGTGATTTTTTTTTTTCTGAAACAGACATTGTTATCTATTCAACCCCACTTTTTAAAATTTACTGTGTAAAAAAGTCATGTTTCATGACTAAAATCAGGGATTTAATTTCCCAGTCTTTAAAGAGTACATGTCTTTAAATTGTAAGATTAAAGTGTCCGTATATTTTTTCTTTAGATGACAGTTATTTCCTGTATTTTTCTTTTGTATTTGAGGTGGCAGTGTTACAGCTCTGTGACTGCTCCTGCAGAGCAGGGCTACCCCAAAGACAGTGTGCTGAGAGTAGCCATTTCCTGTATTTTTCTAATTGGAAAATCCATTTTTTAGCCTTAATGAGTTTTCAGTGATGTGACCTAGAACATGTTGAACATGCAGCTTCATGAAACAGTAAAAAAAATAAATAAACTGGTATTCATAACATAGGCATTTCGTTGTATTTAACTTGTGGTCCATGAAGCCTAACCAAACCTTAACCTTCTCTGACCCTTAAGGCACATGAAGATCCCATGTATGACATCATACGAGACAATAAACGACATGAAAAGGATGTAAGGTGAGGTCGTCCTGATGATAACAATATTCCCTTAAAGTTTTAAAATTATATAAAGTTGGAGAAAACCACTCTAGTGTTAGAGGAATGGTGCAGTAAACATGGTACTTCAATTGTGAAAATATGTGGAGTGCAGGAGTCATGGCTGAAAAGGCCAGTGTTGGGGAATGAGCAGGCCAGCCTCCTCCTTGGGTTAGCTTAAAGCCATGGGCTTGGTCCAGCTCTCTGGCCACTGCAGTTGATGTTGGCACCCCATGTGGTGCTGTCTACTTGTACAGTATAATTGATATTTTCATGTGATTCAGTTTATCTTCTCCAGAGTCTTTAGGGATCTGAGCTTTTGTTAAAAATTATACTTAGGCCAGGCTCAGTGGCTCACACCTGTAATCCTAACACTTTGGGAGACCGAGGCCAGCGGATCGCTGAAGTCCAGGCGTTTGAGACCAGCCTGGGCCATATGGCAAAACCCTATCTTTACAAAAAAATGTAAAAATAAAAAGTAGCCAAGTATGGCAGCACGCACCTGTAGTTCCAGCTACTCGGGAGGATGAGGTGGGAGGATCTACTTGACCCCAGTAGGTTGAGGCTGCAGTAAGTCACGATTGCACCACTGCACTCCAGCCTAGGTGACAGAGGAAGACCCTGTCTCTAAAAAAAATAAATAAATAAGACATGATTAGAAAGAGGTGGAAAAAATTGGAGGGTTTGTTTTTTCAAATTGGTGGCATTGTAACTGTTAAAGATGTAGATTAAGAAATTGAGCAGTAGGGGAATGGTTTAGTAAAGTATGCGTCTGTTAGAAATTACAGTTGTAAGGACTGTGGAAACATGCAGAAATGTCTAGGACAATGAAAAGAATACAAAGTGGCTTGTACACTGGTTACAGTCACGTAAAGTAGGCATTCAGGTGGAGAAGAATGAGAAAACAGGTAAAATAAAAATACTGTCTTTGTGACATGGTTATTCATCATCCTTCTATACTGCTTTTGAATGACATATTTATCTAAGAAACTGTTATAAGTTAAAGCTAAAACTCACTGTTCTTTGGTCAATTTTGAATGTTTAGGATACAGCAGTTAAAACAGTTACTGGAGGATTCTACCTCAGATGAAGATGGGAGCAGCTCCAGTTCCTCTGAAGGTAAAGAGAAACACAAGAAAAAGAAGAAGAAAGAAAAGCATAAGAAAAGGAAGAAAGAAAAGAAAAAGAAGAAAAAACGGAAGCACAAATCTTCCAAGTCAAATGAGAGTTCTGACTCAGAGTGACAAGGATGTGACTTGTTCAACATTCTCTTCTCAAACACTGACCAAGGAACAGAGGAAGATGCAGTCAGAGAAAGTAGCAGGGTAGAGACGCTGAGAGAGGAGGATATGTGGGTCACAGCAGTGAGCTCCCACCCGCCTTCAGTGAAGATGTGACCCCAGGAGAGGGAGTGTCTCCTTCCAGGTGCTAGCTCTGGACAGCAGCTGATTTTGGGCAGGAAAGTTTCTTCAGTGTTGTCCTCCCTGCTGGTCACATGAGTTTACGATTCCTTTGAAGTGTCTCCCACGGGGTGGCAGGACTGGGAGAATCTCTGCGGCGTGTCTTCCAGGCCCTCCCACAGCTTGTGCCCTCCACAGTGTGGACTCAGGTCCCATAGACATCAGGCTGGAGTTTTCTCTGTTGTTGAGAATAATAAAAGCTCATTATTTATTTTTTAAATGGAATGTATTTATTTATGAATAATACATAAGTACAAATAATACATAATACAAATTTAAAAGGTACCTAAGATTTAATCATGAAAACTCTACTTTCTTCCTTTCCACTCCAGTTACCTTCCCCAGTGTCTACCAGTGGTACTAGTTTCTTGTGAATATTTTATATATCACAAGCAAGTACAGGGCTTTTCTTAGCAAATGCTACCCACATTCACTCACACATAGTTACATTTTAAACTTAGAAGTATGAACGTTACAGTGGTCAGTATCTGAGGGGGGTTGGATCTAGGACCAACTCCCTCAATCCCTCACAGATACCAAAATCCGTGGATGCCCAAGTCCCTTATATTAAATGGCGTGCTATTTGCCTGTTGCCCACACACATCTTCCCATATACTTTAATTCATCTGTAGATCACTTACAACACCTAATACAATGTAAACAGTTGTTATAATGTATTGTTTAGGGAATAAGGGCAAGAAGAGTCTGCAAATGTTCCACAGAGACAGAACCATCCATTTATTTTTTTGAATATTTTCTATCTGTAGTTTGATGAATTCACAAATGTAGAACCTGCTGATAGGGTGGGCCCACTGTTTTTATATATCAAGTATGTTTTGGATTTACTGCCATATCAGAAGTGTGCATTTCTATTTACCCGACATGATTTGTTGATGTGGGGACTAGGGAGTTCTTAAAACAATGAAAAACCTCGTATGGCTGCATTCTAATTCACTTGCTTTCTACTGCCGAAGTCCCACAATTTTCACAGAGTGACTCAGAAAAAGTTTAAGAATATACAGGGATTTCCATACTGGGTCAGGTACCCACATCCCAAAATCTCTCTCTCCCTTTCTTCCTCTTCCTGTTGCCTGACCACAGCCCACACATGCTCTTGTAGCTGAGACTAGGCCACAGTAGAGGCATCTCAGGAGGCCAAGGTGTTCCTGCAGCTAGAGGAGAGGAAGTCCATCGTTTGCTGAGCCAAAGTGAAGCCGGATCTTTCTCGTAGGCAAGCGTGTCCCTCTGTGGCTAACACTGGTCTCTTGCTGCTTTAGGCACTCAGTCAGGGTCCCAGAAACTCACTCCCATTTTCTGCCACTTTTCCTGGATTTTGGATTCCCTCCTTTTTAAGGAACAGCCAAGCCAGGCCCCGACTGACCCTTCTCCAACTCTCATCAGTCAATGCTACTATTCTTGGCCTTGGAATACAACCTCACGAACACAATCAAGAATGGGATGGCCAGGACTTACTATTTCTGAAAACTGTAAGGCCAGTGATTCAGCCTTGTCTTACACTTATCCTTGTCATGCAGAACACAGGCCATCTGTCCTCTGCCATATGCTCAGCATTTCCCACCCAGGTAGAGCTAGTCCTCTTCCAGGAATTGGCTACTGTCCCTCCTCAATCCCATTCATGATAAAAAGCATTCTTACACAACACGGGAGATGCTGCATCAATAATTCTCAAGCCTTTGAAGCATCCAGATCAACTAAAGATGCAGATTCCTGTGCTCCATTCAAAAACTACCAGAATTTTCCATTTCCTAGGTCTGGGATGAACCTGGGAATCTGCCTTGCTAACAAGTGATGCTGACGCTGTTGGTTCAGGAACCCCACTTGGAAAACCTGTGCTCTAGATCTCTACCCTCTTACTGAAGACTTCTTCCACTTCCTGCTTTAACTGGAATCCAGCCATCCACCCCTGCAGCCCTTACAAGTAAATTGCTATCCCTTCTCTCTCACTGGTTTTCTCTGTCTTGTCTGTTTCTGGCCTAGATTCTGGGGAACATCACTTCAGCCTGTCATCTCCTCTGACCTGTCATCCTTTTGTCCAGCTTTCCCAAAAGAAACTTCAATTAAAATCTTTCACTTCTGCTTGTATATACAGACTGCACGGGGAAAACACATACCCATGTGGATTGATGTCCCCACAAATTCATCATCTCCAAACTCAAATATTTAAGAACTGACCCCAAAATGCTGACTAGCAAACCAAAAGCTTGTTAGTCATCTATTTAAACCTTCTTCATTCTCAGGCATTTCCTTCAGGTTCTGCATTTTCTACTCCTATCCAGGAAGACAATATCAGCCCTCAGACCTCCCCTCACTAATGCATACTACCATCTCACCATCATGGTGTGCAAGTTCGGCAAAATTCTAAAATGACCCATGATCTCTCCCCCTAATCTTCAGTACTGTTATTAGGATGCATTTTACTCCTGTGACTGGATTATGTTACAAGCACAAGGATAGGGAGACCATCTGGGTGTTCCTAACCAAATCATAAGAGCCGTATGGAACTCCAAAGTTGTCTATGGCTAATAAAGAGAAAGTAAGAGAGTCCAAGGCTGTGAAAGATTCCACACATCATCACAGGCCTTAAAGTTGAATGGGCCCACATGGTGAGGGATGCAGCAGACTCTAATCAAAGGTTCCTGACTAACAGCCAGCAAGGAAATGGAGCTCTCAGTCCTACAGCCGAAAGTAAATGAATTCTGCCGCTCTCAATGATTCTGGATGCATATTCTTCCCCAGAGCCTCCAGATGGAAGCCCCCCTCTGCTGACATCTTGGGTTGGGGCTTGTGAGATGCAAAGTCGAGAGCCCAGTTGAGCCTGCTCAGGCTTCTGACCTACACCACCGTGAGGTAATCAATGATGGTGGTTTTGAGCTTTTACGTTTGTGAGAAAGTGTTAATACAGCAACAAACTGATCCAGAGGTTTAATGAGCTTTCCCTCTTCCTCTCAGGCCAGTCCATCACCTGTGCTCTGGACCCCACCATCAGCCAGCAGTAGGGGGCAGTGGCTGGAGCACTGGCCCTGCATCCAGACTGCCTGGCTTTGAGTCCCAGCTTTGCTAGCTGTGGAGTTGCTCCACCTCTCTGTGCCTCCATGTCCTTGACTGATCATATCCACCTCCTAGACTCCTCGTGAGAATGAGGGGACTTGATATGCGTAAAGCATTTAGAGCAGGGTGTGGCACATCTCAACTCTAAATGAATGTTACCTGCTTCTGCTGCTACTGGTACTGCTGTCACCATCATCTGATCCTTGGGGAGCTTCCTCCTTTATCCCATGTCACTCACGTCTTGAAACTCTTCCTTTCTATTGTGATCTTGCCACCAGTATTTAAAAACTGTTTTAAAATTGTAAAATACATGCTCATAAAGAGTTCACAATTCTGAACCATTCAAGAATAAAAAGTGAAAGAGGAGTCTACTAATGATGTTTTGATACAGAACTCCAGATCCTGATCAAAATGCATCAGCAAACAGATGTACAGGAAGGGTTTTGAATTGCTAGTTTCACATAACTGATAAACACCAGGAATGCTATTCTGTGACTCCATTTCACTCTATGTTGGTAATCTTACTTGCTCACTACAAGCTTCAGGTGGCTACAAAATTCCTCAGTTTGAATGTGCCATGATTCATTTAACCATTAGTCTACTTATCACAATTCATTTGTCTCCTATTTCTCATTCCTGCAAATAAGACTGAAAAGAAAATCTTGGGTAAATATCTCAGTGTACATGTGCAAGTATTTCAATAGAATGGTTTCATAATGAGGCAATTGCGTATTTTAATTGTTACAGATACTACCAAATGAGTCAATGCTGTGGTTTGATTATGTCTCCCAGAATTCATATGTTGGAAACTTAATTCCCAATGCAAAAATATTAAGAGGTGGGGCCTTAAAGAAATGATTATGCCATGAGAGCTCTGTCCTAACAAATGGCTTAGTGCTATTATCGCGTGAGTGGGTTACTTATCTCTAGTGGGCTCGTTATAAAGTGACCCTGTGTTCCACATGCTCACAATTCCATGTTTTCTCTATTTTTTTTTTATATGGAGTCTCCCTCTGTCACCCAGGCTGGAATGCAGTGATCTCGGCTCACTGCAACCTCCACCTCCCGGGTTCAAGCAATTCTCTTGCCTCAGCCTCCTGAGTAGCTGGGATTACAGGCGTGCACCACCATGCCTGGCTAATTTTTGTATTTGTAGTAGAGACAGGGTTTCACCATGGTCAAGCTGGTCCGAACTCCTGACCTCGTGATCCGCCCACCTCAGCCTCCCAAAGTGCTGGGATTACAGGCATGAGCCACTGCGCCTGGCCTCTCCCTTTAAAAGCAGTCCTGTCTTGGCCAGGTACAGTGGCTCACGCCTGTAATCCCAGCACTTTGGGAGGCCAAGGCGGGTGGATCACTTGAGGTCAGGAGATCAAGACCAGCCTGACCAACATGGTGAAACCCTGTCTCTACTACAAATACAAAAAATTAGCCAGGTGTGGTGGTGGGCACCTGTAATCTCAGCTAGTCGGGAGGCTGAGGCAGGAGAATTGCTTGAACCCGGGAGGTGGAGGTTGCAGTGAGCCAAGATTGCTCCATTGCACTCCAGCCTGGGTGACAAACAAGACTGTCTAAAAAAAAAAAAGAACACCATTTCTATTAATTAGGGCTGCACTCTCATCACCTCATTTAACCTTAATTACCTCTTTAAAGGCCTTAGCTCCAAATACACATTGGGGGTTGGGACTTCAACAAATGAATTTGGGAGAAATACAATTCAGTCCATAACACACCTAGCGCCACCAAAAGAGCTCTTGCGAGGACCATCATTATCTCATTGTTATCAAATCTACCAGATCCTCTCTAGTCCTTTCTTTGACTTGTTTGGCCTTTGACTTTTTGGGACACTTTTTCTTGAAAGATCCTCAACATTGGATTTCATGGTTCCTCTCTTCCAGGTTCTCCACCTAACTACTTCAGTGGCTGCTCCTTCCTAGTCTCCCTTAAAAGTCTTGGTCTCCATCCTTTAAATATCAGCGTTTCTCACAGTTCTGGCCTAGGCCTTCTATGCACTCTTCTGTGATCTCATCCATTTTCATGGCTTCAAATATCATCAATATTCTGATGACACCAGCCCAGAACTCCCTTGAGCCCTGGGTGTATCCACTTAGATGTCCCATGGAGACCACACCATCTATCCCCCTCACAAACATATTACCCTCAGCATCTTTTCATCTAACAGCCACCTCAGTGCCTGAGTCAGAAACCTACCCTGGGCTCCCAGAGGTGGTCAGGTGCCCCTCCCCTGTGCTTCAATATCCAGAATAGCCAGCACACTAGTGCAAACATTTCCTTGCCTCACTGCCCACAAGTCTGGAAGCTTCTTGAGGATACAGATTATTCTGTGTTGTATGCTAAGCTTCTAACACAATGCATAGCACATAGTGGTTTTCAATACGAAGTTATTGCATGTATACAGAAATGGTCCAGTTGGAACACAACTTTGAAGCAGTAGTGGATGCTATGTCCCCCCACTCTTATCTAACCCCACCCCACTCCGACTTTGGCATGCAAGTGCTTACTCTCCCAACAGCCAACAGTTTGCACTCACTTCCAATTTCTAGAGATCACCCGCCCATGCCTGAAGACGAAGAGGGATGCCTCCCCACCAAGGTCACACTCCCCTTTCAAGGGCATCATACATCTCAATGACAAGGCAGCACAGAGGTATAAAATGTGACCTGTGGCCGGGCGTGGTGGCTCACGCCTGTAATCTCAGCACTTTGGGAGGCCGAGGTGGGCGGATCATAAGGTCAGGAGTTCGAGACCAGCCTGGCCAATATGGTGAAACCCCGTCTCTACTAAAAATACAAAAATTAGCCAGGCGTGGTGGCACACCAGTGACCAGCCTGACCAACATGGTGAAACCCCATCTCTACTAAAAATACAAAAATTAGCTGGGCATGGTGGTGCACACCTGTAGTCCCAGCTACTCCAGAGGCTAAGGCAGGAGAATCGCTTGAACCTGGGAAGTGGAAGTTGCAGTGAGCTGAGATGACGCCACTGCACTCCATTCCAGCCTGGGCAACAGAGCAAGACTCCATCTCAAAAAAAAAAAAAAAAAAAAAAAAATCACCATTCCTCATGGTGATTCCTCAAAGACCTAACAACAGAACAACGATTCAACCCAGCATTCCCATTACTGGGTATATACCCAAAGGAATAGAAATCATTCTATTATAAAGACACATGCACATGTATGTTCACTGCAGCACCATTCACAATAGCAAAGACATGAAATCAACCTAAAGGCCCATCAATGGTAGACTGGGTAAGGAAAATGTGGCACATATCTACCACGAAACACTATGCATCCATAAAAAAGAGTAAGACCATGTCCTTTGCAGGGACATGGATGCAGCTGGAGGCCATTATCCTTTGCAAACTAACACAGGAACAGAAAACCAAATATTGCATGTTCTCACTTATAAGTGGGAGCTAAATGATGAGAACACATGGACACATAGAAGGGAACAACACATACTGGGGCCTACTCGAGAGAGGAAGGTGGGAGGGGGGAGAGGGTCAGGAAAAATAACAAATGGGTACTAGGCTTAGTACCTGGGTGATAAAATAAATAATCTGTACAACAAATTCCCATGACACAAGTTTACCTATGTAATAAGCCTGCATATGTACCCCTGAACTTAAAAGTTAAAAAAAAAAAAAAGAAAGAAACTCCATGACTCTCATTTGGATGCAGCTAGACAAAATTTTAGGCTGCAAATGCAGTTTCCCAATGGTCCCACAGCAACCCTGCCCAGTTTAACTTCCAATTCAGGGATTTAGGCCCATGTAACCTCCTGACTAACAATCCTAGGTAGGGTCAACTCTACATCTCTGGCCAACAGGAAGCAGTTGGAAGATAAGACCTTCACCCACATGCCAAAAATTTGTCATTGTTGCTCTGTCAGAGGTGAAATGTGGAGTCCTAATTAAGGAAAAGGAGTCAGGCTGGCAGGACTGAGGGAAAGCAAAAGGAGAAAGCAGAGAAGCTATAAGTTGGCCTTTCTTCATGTTCCGGGATACGTAGCACTCCTGCACCTTACTATCTCCAAACACCTGCAGGTTAGCTCATGGCAACCTTGGCATTATCAATACTCAAAGTAGAACTATCCTATAGAGTCTCCAGCTAGCCTTTGTTTCTTTGCAGTCAACTCTTTTGTTGGCTGCCCATTGCAACCCTGCAACATATTTTCATACTTTCTTTAATAAATCTGCCTTCTTTACCTACAAATATCTTGGTAGATTGTTTTATTCCTGCACCACTGGCCTGGATAGTCATTGCTCACCTGCAACAATATACCCTTGGATTCTGTCAACCAAGAAGAGGCAAAATTCCAGACTGCAAAGCAGTAAGACAAGATGTTTATTGGCATCTTAGGAATTCCAGACTTGGGAGAAACAGATTAGGTTAGAAGCCAAATTGTATTCCAAAGTACTGAAGTAAAGTAGGAATTTTTTAAGGACACTGAAAGTGATTATACAAGTTGTTTTGAAAGAATTATCACTGATGGAAATGGCTGGCTTAGTATACAACTCCATAGTTCATTGGTTGTTGCTGTTTAGGAGTAGTTGCAGTGCTGGAGGAATTCAGTTGTTTTCCAAGGATGTTATGGTCCTGGAAAGTGGCAGTTTGCCCCTGTTCAAAGGTTTTAGGCAAGGCAAATTCCTGAGTGGTTGTGATTTTTGTTTTTGTTTTTGCAAGGTTGCAGGTCATGCAGGTAGTCCTTCTTTTTTTTTTTTTTTTTTTTTTTGAGACCGAGTCTCGCTCTGTCGCCCAGGCTGGAGTGCAGTGGCGCAATCTCGGCTCACTGCAAGCTCCGCCTCCCGGGTTCACGCCATTCTCCTGCCTCAGCCTCTCCGAGTAGCTGGGACTACAGGCGCCCGCCACCGCGCCCGCCCCCACGCCCGGCTAATTTTTTGTATTTTTAGTAGAGACAGGGTTTCACCGTGGTCTCGATCTCCTGACCTCGTGATCCGCCCGCCTCAGCCTCCCGAAGTGCTGGGATTACAAGCATGAGCCGCCGCGCCCGGCTCAGGTAGTCCTTCTTAGTATGGCTTTCCAACTCCATTTTAGGGCTCTGAACCAGAGTGATGCCATTTTGTATATCACATTTCACAATTTTTATTATTATTATTTTTTTAGAGCTTGGATCTTGCTCTGTTGCCCAGACTGGAGTGCAGTGGCACAATTATAGCTCACTGCAGCCTCAAACGCCTAGACACAAGCAATCCCCCTGCTTCATTCTATTCAGTAGCTGGGACTACAAATGGGTGCCACCACGTGTAGCACATTTCACAATTCTAAAATAATTTGAAACAATACTTCAATAACCTCTAAACTAGACAAAATTATTTTCTCTTTTACAAAAGCCATTCTCATACCTTATTTATAACCTTACTTTCCAAAAACACATCCTACTTTTGTTGTACACTTTGCAAACGTGTTTCTCTTATATCTAACAGTTTTAATTACATATATTAATTATAATGTTAACTCTTTTTTTTTTTTTTTGAGATGGAGTCTTGCTCTATTGCCCAGGCTGGAGTGCAATGGTGCGATCTCGGCTCACTGCAACTTCCGCCTCCCGGGTTTAAGTAATTCTCCTGCCTCAGCCTCCTGGGTAGCTGGGATTATAGGCGCGCCACCACCATGCCCAGCTAATTTTTGTATTTTTAGTAGAGACAGCATTTCACCATGTTAGTCAGGCTGGTCTCGAACTCCTGACCTCAGGTGATCCACCCACCTCGGCCTCCCAAAGTGCTGGGATTACAGGTGTGAGCCACAGTGCCCAGCCAACAATGTTAACTCTAAGTAACCATAATTTTCAGTGAAAACCTAGGCAATTAGCAATTATAATTGTTATGTACCAGATGCAGAGCCCAGGACAATGAACAGAGCTTTGAGGACTGCCTAGAGAATCTGATCCCTCCTCGTGTGGCCAACAGGCACAGCTGGTCCAGAGAGGATGGGGCTTGGGTGCTAGGGACACATATGTGACCTCAGGCCTTACAAAGGCCACTTGTCTAGACTCCAGAATCTAAAGGCTCAAAATCAAAACATAAGCTCACAGACAAGTAAATATTAAAAAATATCACAGAAGTAACAGTTTCAGTACCTTAAAACATGTAGTAGAGACAGTATAAATCTGCTTGACCAATACACCCAGGCAAAAATGTCTGAATTCTTGGGACATTTCTATTTTATTTTACCAATAATTATTAAATTAGTGTTATTTATCAAAGGTTACTAAAGTCACATGAACATGAAAAGCATTTGGGCTTATTAACTTAATTTATGAGTATTTATTTATAAATCAATTTGGTACCATGTAGACAATATTCAGAGACATACACACGTATACAAAAAAAACAGACACAAGAATCTTATAGCTTTCATTTTAAATTTTAGCCATGAAACTGGAAAAACTCACTACTTTAAAAGGACAGTTGGATTAAATTGTGCCTCTGTAAATGGAATAAGTTAAAGTGTATCTATCCCACATGGCTGAAGCCCTTGCCAAGTTTTGGAAAAAACAGGGTAGGGGACAGGAACAGTGGCTCATGCCTGTAATCCCGGCACTTTGAGAGGCCAAAGCAGGCAGATCACTTGAAGTCCAAGAGTACGAGACCATCCTGGCCAACATGGTGAAACCTTGTCTCTACTAAAAATACAAAAATTAGCTAGGCTTTGTGGTGGGCACCTGTAATCTCAGCTACTCAGGAGGCTGAGGCAGAAGAATTGCTTGAACCTGGGAAGTGGAGGTTGCAGTGAGCCGAGATTATGCTACTGCACTCCAGCCTGGGCAAAAGAGTGAAACTCAACTCAAAAAAAAAAAAAAAGAAAGAAAAAGAAAAAACAGGTAGCAAACTTACATCTCAAAGCACAGAGAAAGAATTTAAGGTTTGTCAAGACAGAGTTTGGGTATGTTAATCGAGAAGATTAAAAATGGGGCCGGGCGCGGTGGCTCACGCTTGTAATCCCAGCACTTTGGGAGGCCGAGGCGGGCGGATCACGAGGTCAGGAGATCGAGACCACAGTGAAACCCTGTCTCTACTAAAAATACAAAAAAATTAGCCGGGCGTGGTGGCGGGCGCCTGTAGTCCCAGCTACTTGGAGAGGCTGAGGCAGGAGAATAGCGTGAACCCGGGAGGCGGAGCTTGCAGTGAGCTGAGATTGCGCCACTGCACTCCAGCCTGGGCGACAGAGCGAGACTCCATCTCAAAAAAAAAAAAAAAAAATGGATGCCAAGTGAATAAAAAATAGGAACTCATTACATGATTTTACAAGGAAGCACACAGATAAGCCTAGAGAAAAGTCAGAAACCTTTTCAAAATAAGCAGCTGAATGCCAGAAACTCATAATTTGGAGACCCATCTATTTAGATACATGGAGTTTTCAATTTCATTCTCTCTCTCCCTCTTTCTTTTTTTTTTTTTTTTTTTGAGAGATGGGGTCTCACTCTGTCACCCTGGTGACATGATCATAGCTCACTGCAACCCCAAACTCCTGGGCTCAAAGGCTCCTCCCACCTCAGCCTCCTAAGTACCTGGGAATACAGGTATGTACCACCCCACCTGGTTAAGATTTTTTATTTTATGTAGAGATGGGGTCGCATTATGTTGCCTAGGCTGGTCTCAAACTCCTGGCCTCAAGTGATCCTCCCAACTCAGCGTCCCAAAGAGCTGGGATTACAGATGTGACCAACCATACCTGAACAGTTTCCAATTTATAACTAGACCATTGAGCTCAGGGTGAAGCCATTAACAAATAGGGCCAATAAAGCACCTGCAGTTTTTAGGAACTAATATTTAAATATGTGAAAACCAGGCACAGCTAGAAGGCAGAGCATCTAGATTCTTTGAAATAAAGGATCCCATTTTTTTACACTGAATACCAGGTTTCCCAAAACAGGGAAATGCCATGGGACCAGGTTACACAGTACTTCCACAGCGCATCCTGCTGCAAGGGCTACCCAATGGCAATCAGCCCAATCTACAATCAGCCCCTTCCCCATTAGAGTCATCCGTTGGTAGTGTTTCCATGGCCTCCAAATGTTCAAATTGTAACTTTTAATCCAGATGAGCAAAGAAATGAGTAGTCCCCTGTAATAACTATTCATGGCAACCACTCTCAGCCACCTACAAAACTGAAGCTTTTGTCAGTGACTTACCAGCCATCACATACAGAAAGGTCAAGTTCTCCCTCACATTACGAAGTAATGTCTGGTACACTCAAAAGACAAAGAGATCAGGTAACACAATCCATAAAAGAGCAGAGCTTTACACCTGCAAGGAACCTGCCTGATGACTCTTCGGACTGTAAAGAGCAGACAGAAGACCCAAAAAGTGAGTGAGTGGTGCCTTTTTCTGTGTTCCTCACTGGGTCTCAGCAACATTAGAAGTTCCCTTCTGGATCCACCCCCAATTCCTTTTTTTTTGAGACAGGGTCTCACTCTGTCGCCTAGGCTGGAGTGCAGTGGCATGATCACAGCTCCCTGTAGCTTAGACTACCAAGGCTCAATCAGTCCTCCCACATAGCTGGGACTACAGGCACGTGCCACCATGCCCAGCTAGCCACCATAGCTGGCTAATCGTTTTTTTCTTTCTTTTATTTTTTGTAGAGACAGTGTTTCACCATGTTACCCAGGCTGGTCTTGAATTTCTGGGCTCAAGGGATCTGCCTGCCTCGGCCTCCTAAAGTGCTGGGATTACAGGTGTTAGCCACTGTGTCCAGCCCCTTCTAGATTGTTTCATGTGGTACTGAAGATGACAAAGAGGAAAGAGGAGCAGAAGTAAATGGGAGAACAATTTAAATATATATATATATGCTACTACCACCAAAATCTGCACCTGCAAAGGCTCTACCTGGGCTTCAAGGCTCACTGCAGCAACCCTCCTACTCGTTGCCCGGTAGCATCCAGGGAGAACAATTCTTAAAGGAGCCAATTGGGGAAATTTTAAGCTTTCTAAAGGGCCAATAAAATGCATTTTTCTCAGTAAAAATCATATCAACCAGAAAGGAAGTGAACAGAGGACCAAATATATTTTCAAAAGTTGTTTCAGTTGACTGAAAAAAAAAAAAAAAATTCCCAGAAACAAGATCCAAAGAGAAAAAGTAGAAAGTCCTTTAAAATGAATAAATAAGTAAATAAATAAATAAATAAATATCTTGAATATCAGCTTTTAATTATGCTGCCTTCTGACCACAGAGCTCTATTTAAAAAAAAATTCCTTTCAAATTTCATATGATCAGAATTATCTGATTTTAGCCAGAACAAACAGCTGATAATCCTGGCTTTGGAACTTTTTTACCAAAGGTACCCCCCCGAGTGACTCACCACCAAAGTTATGACTTAACCAAGGATACACAAGACATCTCCAAAGAGGTGCAAAGCCGTCCTCACAAGATCCAGAACCACCCCAAAGATAGCTCAAAGAATGGGAAGTTTCACTAGCTGCAAACTGACAACCCACATTTCTGTCTGGCCATATTCTCTAGAGTCTCAGCTTCTCAGCTGACCATCTACACACAAAGACGTAAAAGTCCTGTGTGTCCCTACAGACAGAAGAAGACAAGAAATCAGAAGCTGTCGGTGGAAAGTAAAAGGATCAATAACAAATGGGTACCCCCCAAAAGTCAAAAGTCACAGAAATATCAAAACAAAAGGGACTAGTTCCCTGACTGGGAATCAAACCCAGGCCACGGTGGTGAAAGTGTAGAATTTTAACTAGACAAGATAGAGTAGTTATCGTTGCAAATCCTACAAAGGATCCAAAACTGGCAATTTGAGAGTACAAATCATTTTAAATTTGTTTTAGATCAGACTGTTGCTCTTTAATTTTGTCAAGAGAATTTCTAAGAATAGCCATGATACTATTACGTGTCTTTCTTTTAATTTAATCTTCCTATAAATACAAATAGGGCCACTGTTTAACAAAGATCCAGAACCACTCCTTCATCCCATTTAATCTTTTTTAAAATTTAGGGATCTTTCTAATGTATAGGATCCATCTTTCAGATTAGAATTTCCAATGGTGTACTTAGGCCTTTTTAAATTTTTTTAACTTTATTTATTCATTTATTTATTTACACACAGATGGAGTCTCACTATGCTACTCAGGCTGGCCTCAAACTCCTGGGCTCAAGGCATCCTCCCACCTCAGCCTCCTAAGGAAGATTCCAGGCAGGAGCCACCACACCCAGCTCTAATGGTGCACTTATTCCAATAGCAACTCAATCTAATAAGCCTTTTCATAGAAAGTCTCGGAGGTAATATTCCAGCATTGGAATAAGTTTTTAACAAGAGATGTTTCCTAGACAGGACATCACAGAGGCAATACCAAAGATCTCTTCCAAAAAATTTACTCCCAGTAATAAGCTAAGACAGCAAGTCTCTTGTTGCCACAGACGGCTAAGGATAGTACTTTCCCAGGACTAACCAGGCAACAAGAGTTGTGACGACAAAAGTTCCTTATGGATGGAACTTTTTTCTTTTGAGATGGAGTCTCGCTCTGTCACCCAGGCTGGAGTGTAGTGGCATGATCTTGGCTCACTGCCACCTCTGTCTCCCAGGTTCAAGCAATTCTCCTGCGTCAGCCTCCCGAGTGGCTGGGACTACAGGCGCATGCTGCCACGTCTGGCTAATTTTTTGTATTTTAGTAGAGATGGGGTTTCACCTGGACTTCTTATTAAGACAAAGGTCACTGGAAAGTTTGCCATTTTCGGAAAAACATACATACTGCCGCGTCTTGGGTTCCCAGCCAGTTTTAGATTGGCCACCTAATATGACCGCAAAATCACACCCCCAGATGGTGGAGACCAAGAGCAGGTGCTCCCACTTGGTCACAAGTCAAGCTCCCAAGGATATACAAGACAAGAGAGGAACTTCATCTGTTTTTTATTTTGGGGGCCCACAGAAAAATTTGTCTACATAGATGATGGTCTAGTCAGAACCACAAAACCGACCTGTCTGCATGGCTGGCATGGTTGGCTCAAACAGGGGGCTTATAGGGGTTTTAGGCCCATGTCCTACCAGAACAACATAGAAAGACAAAGATGATGGAAAAGACTATTTCTGGGAGGAAAGAAATCAATATTTGATCCCTAGTTTACACCAAAAAAAGTACACCAGAGTTGCGATACCCAAGACTAGTCACACAAATCCTTTTCTCCCAGATTTTGCATAGGAAAAAGGGACAGTGATTTTTTTGTTTTTTTAATATCTGCTTGGCCAGCTTTTCCAGAGAGACCAGAACCTGGCTAGTAAGAAACTCATACCCCATTCTACTGGCTTATCGGGTCCTGGGTTCTCTTGACCACTGTTTCCAGAAGAGCAGAGTGGCTTTGGTAATCTTGCTCACAGTGCCAAAACTATAGGGGCCAAGGGAAACTCCTTCACCCTCTGAAGTTTCACTAAAACAAACAACTCACAGAGAGGATTAATAGGATAAATGGAATACAAATGTGTTAATGTGCATGGGAAGAAATACAGAGTGATTAACCCACCCCTCCCACCCCTCTCTGCCTTATATGTGTCCCATATAAGGCACAGAACCTTATACACTGTCCTGAGGTTACAGAAAAATGAGGGCTTGGATTGTGACAAACAGGTTATGGGAGGGGAAGAAGAAGAGGCCTGACTAGCATAGGTGATCTTATAATGCAGACGAAAACTCACAGGTAGGCTGGGCAGGGTAGCTCATGCCTATAATCTGAGCACTTTGGGAGGTTGAGGCAGGAAGATCGCTTGAAGCCAGGGGTTCAAGGTTTCAGTGAGCTGCGATGGTGCCATTGCAATCAGCTTACATGACGGAGTGAGACCCTGTCTCTTAAAAAAAAGAAAGAAAGAAAAGAAATCTCACAGGTAGCAGCTATCAGAGAAAATAGATGGTAACTGTTTCTTTCACACCTTTAAAGGTGTCAGACTTTCAGTTAATCTTTCCTAGATCAGACAAAAGAGGGCCTCAGAGAAAGCCTGACTGCATCAAATCTCGCCCACAAAAGACAGCCTTTCAGCTATTCTTGTATTTCCAGCCTTTCTGCATAGCCATCTTGAAATATGTTAAAGAAGTATATTCTGGGGTGAAATCTTTTGGTTTCCTATACATGCCTGCTATGTTTCTAGAACAGCAAGGAACCCATGTTAACTGGAACAAATGGGATGAAGGGGAGGGTAGTAGGAGATGACAGTCAGAGAGGTTAAGGAGGGGTAGGCTGAGTAGCGTTACAGGCCACTGTGAGCACTTCAGCTTTTATTATGGGTGTACTGGAGAGCCATTGGAGGATTTCAAGCAAGGGAATGACATGATCTCATTCATTGTACAAATGATCACCCTGCCTACTGTGTTTCGAACAGACTATTAAAGGGTCATGGATAGATTACCAAGAGACCATTTAGAAGGCTATTGCAATAATCCAAGTATGACGGTGAAAATGACTGACATAGCAGCAGTAGAAATAAGTGCTCAAATTTTCGATATATTTTGAATTGATGTGGTGTGTGTGAGAGAGAGGTCAAAGATGACTCTGAGGTTTTTTCGTTAGAGTAGGTAGACAAGAGCAGAGCAGGAGAGGGCTCCCCTCCACACACACACCAGGAATGGCAGGTGACCATCTGGTGATGGTCAGGCAGTTGTGACCTGTCTCTCTAAAATACTAACTGGTCACAGCCAGCGCCAGGGAAAGGCCGGCTCCCAATAAATAGAATACACCTGAAACTGGTGATCAGCCGCTTCCCAGTAAGATCTCAGGAGCCGGGCGAATGGACTCACACATGCACACTAAGAAGGAAAATGGCAAAGTTTAACTGGGATACGACCTCCTAGGGACATGTGATTCGTTAAGGGAAGAATGTCTCAAGTGAGCATGTGTACAACTCCAGTAAACACAGTGGGCATGCTCCCCTCCCAGGTGACAGCCCACCCTAAGAGAAGAATCCAGGGAGAAGTAATGCAAGACTCTGGAAGTATGCCAACATATAAAAGGCCAAGCCAAAAGATCAAACCACACACTTGTCTTTCAAGTTACCCACTTGGCCCTCTTCCAAGTGTACTTTCCTTCCTTTCATTCTTGCTCTAAAGCTTTTTAATAAACTTTCACTCCTGCTCTAAAACTTGCCTTGTCTCTCCATCTGTTTTGTGCCTCCTCAGGTCAAATTCTTTACTCTAAGGAGGCAAGAATTGAGGTTGCTGCAGACTCATACGGATTCATCGCTGGTAACTTATTTTGGTGCCATGTGACTCAGATACTTTATACTGTTAACATTTTGACCTCACTAACTAACAGATGGACAGTTATTAATGAGATAGAGAATGTAGTGAGTGGCACAATTATGGAAGAAAAATAGAATGAGTTTGGCTTTGAACACATTAATTATGAGATGTCTATGAGACATCCAAGTGGAGATGCCAAATAAAAAGTTGGACATATCTGTCTGTAGTGCAGGATGCTGCCCTGGAAAAGAGACTTCTCAGCATACGCATGGTGCTCAAAGTCATAATAAGATAGAAGGAGACCTCATAGGGAGAGAGATATAGTGAAATGAAGATATAAAACTGGACTGGGCTCTGGGGTGCTACCAATAAAAGGAAAGAGGAGTCTGCCAAAAAGACTGAACAGAAGCATCCAACAAACTCAAGGGAAAACCAGAAGTCAGTTATCGGAAAGGAAGTTGTCTTAGTCCATTTTGTGTTACTATAAAAAAATACCTGGCCGGGCGCGGTGGCTCACGCTTGTAATCCCAGCACTTTGGGAGGCCGAGGCGGGCGGATCACGAGGTCAAGAGATCGAGACCACGGTGAAACCCCGTCTCTACTAAAAATACAAAAAAAAAATTAGCCGGGCGTGGTGGCGGGCGCCTGTAGTCCCAGCTAAAAAAAAAAAAAAAAAAAAAAAAAAAAAAAAAAAAAAAAAAAAAAATACCTGATGGATAATTTATAAAGAAAAACAGTTTATTTGGCTCACAATTCTGATGGATGTTAAGTTCAAGATTAGGCATATGCATCTGGGGAGGGCCTCAGGTGGCTTCCACTCATGGTGAAAGACAGAAAGGGACTTGGTGTGTGCAGAGTGCACATGGAGAGAGAAAGAAAAAGAGAGGGAGATGCCAGGTTCTTTGTAACAATCAGCTCTCATGGGAACTAATGAAAAACTCATTCACCTTTGAAGGAGGGCACTATTTTATTCATGAGGGATCTGCCCCCATGACACAAACACCTGCCAATAGGACCCACCTCCAACACTGGGGATCAAATTTCATCATGAGGTTTGGAGGACACAAATTTCCAAACCATAGCAGAAGTCAAAAAAGTATATCTCAAAGGAAAGTGTGACCAGCTATATAAAATGCTGCTAACATATTATAAAGAATGAAGAATTGGAGGCACAAATTCCATTTGGAGACATAGTCAAAGACAGAAATAAACAGTAACCAACCAAAAAGTAAGTGATCCTTTTTTATTCTAAGCTGTGTTTAGGTAGAGTAATACATCCTGGGTTTGCCAAATTCTTCATAGAATTGTTATCGCTTGTTCTAAATTGTTAGGAAGGAAGGACACAAGGTTAGGTTGACCAAATATTGCCACAGTTTGAGTGGTGGATCTTGTGGCTCAGCTCAATGTTTCCCTCTTTTCAAAGGCTATCTTCTACTTGCACGAACCCTTTCAGCTTCATATAAAAACAATTGAGATAAAATTGTTCTGAAGATAAGGGACATACACTCCCTCCACCCCAAACTTCAGGTTTTCTTAGGCAACTAAGAATCTTGTGGACCTTGGAGGGAAATCCCTGGTGATGTGCAACAGTCCATAGGGTTCCAGTATGAACAGAATAACATTCAAAATAGTCTAGCTCCTCCAGGAAACACTTATAAAGAGTGGTCATTCAGCACTACGAGCAGCTCCCTCTTTCAGCAGCGAGTTTTCCTGAGACATGTAAGCAAGCTAAATCCACTTGGGAATGCAAGCCTGAGGAGTAAAGCTCTAAAGCAACATATTTTTGACCCTACACATCCTTAGCTTAGGGCAGATGGATGGGGATAGGAAGTAACATGGGAAATTAGACATCAAAGATTGAAATCTTTGAAGGGTGCTTACCACCCCTTGAAACACCAGCTGGATTTATGACAAAATTATGGCACTACATATTGAGAATTTTTGATTCACCGGATTAACATGAACAATGGGAGAGAGCTGGCTCAAAGATGAAAGAGAAAGAGTGAGAAAGCTACTTTCAATGGCATCTAGAAGCCTCTAAAATAGGAAATGACAAAATCATTTCCATATGGGAGGTAAATCACAAGATTCTGGAAATTGTTTCTCAGTTGAAAAAAAGTCTGAATTGTCTACTGTTTTATCCTCTTCTACTACCGTTCCTGCTCTGTCCCCCAGAGCCTCTCCCATCCTCTGCTCTCAGAACTGCCCTGTCCAGACCTACCTTGACTTCCTCTCCCATTATCTGTGGAAGTTTTAGCAGCATCTTCCAAAGAAAAGCTGAATCCAAGGGAGGATCCTTCAGTGGTTTATACCACTTATACCTGGACCAAATCAGAACTCAGGGGTTTTACTAATTTCCTGATCCTACCCAAGATCCTATAGGCTTTGCTAAGGAACTTAGTTTGGCAGTAAAGACCTGGCTGGGTGTGGTGGCTCAGCCCGTAATCCCAGCATTTTGGGAGACCGAGGAAGGAGGATCACTTGAGCTCTGGAGTTTGAGACCAGCCTGTGCAACATAGTGGGACCACATATCTATAAAAAATAAAAATAATTAGCCAGGTGTGGTTTTGTGGTTCCAGCTACTCAGGAAACTGAGGTGGGAGGACTGCTGGAGCCCAGGAGGTCAAGACTGCAGCGAGCCATGATCACACCACTGCATTCCAGTCTGAGTGACAGAGTGGTGTGTGTGTGTGTGTGTGTGTGTGTGTGTGTGTGTGTGTCTCAAAAAAAGACCGATAAGCCAGTATATTCATATTTACGTCAACTAGTTCATATGTTACTATCTGAAAGGAAAGGTAGAGAATGGATATCAAAGGTTGATTTGAAGAATCCAGTAAGCAATTTCTATTAACAAAAGGCAGAGGACCGAGCAGAAGCCTCAGAACTGACAAATTGTCTAACACAGGTAATTCCCCAGATATTTCCCAAAGAACAATAATTGGTTTAAGGTGCAACAATGTAGACAAGGATCGGCCGGGCGCGGTGGCTCACGCCTGTAATCCCAGCACTTTGGGAGGCCGAGGCGGGCGGATCACAAGGTCAGGAGATCGAGACCATCCTGGCTAACACAGTGAAACCCCGTCTCTACTAAAAATACAAAAAATTAGCCGGGCGAGATGGCGGGCGCCTGTAGTCCCAGATACTCGGGAGGCTGAGGCAGAAGAATGGCGTGAACCCGGGAGGCTGAGCTTGCAGTGAGCCGAGATCGTGCCACTGCACTCCAGCCTGGGCGACAGTGAGACTCTGCCTCCAAAAAAAAAAAAAAAAAAAAAATGTAGACAAGGATCAAATGAGACTGTATTAAACTACTTTGAAAGATTTTAAAAGATGTTTAAACAATACTCTGGAATAAATGAGGCCAGTTGTATTAGTCCATTTTCACACTGCTATAAAGAAATACCTAAGACTGGGTAATTTATAAATAAAACAGGTTTAATTGACTCATAGCTCTGCATAGCTGGGGAAGCCTCAGGAAATTTACAATCATGGTGGAAGGCAAAGGGGACGCAAGGGACATCTTACATGGCAGCAGGAGAGAGTGAGAGCGAAGGGGAAACCAAACACTGTAAAAACCATCAGCTCTCATGAGAACTCCCTCATTATCACAAGAATAGAATGGGGTAATTCACCCCCATGATCCAATCACCTCCTACCAGGTCCCTCCTTCAACACGTGGGGATTACAATTAGAGATGATATTTGGGTGGGAACACAGAGCCAAACCATATCACCAGTCTAAGATAATCAAAATGATCCCCTACTAAATTCAAGCTTATTTAATGAGTTAGACAAACAATTGGCCAAGGTAGTCAAGTTACATTAAATAAATTGGGACTTATCACATATTTCTGAGCTTGTAAACCTTCTTGATAAGCCAGCCAGGGTGATACAACAGAGAAAGGATAACAATGCCACTAAAATTATAAATTTACAACTCCAGCGACTTACTGGCCAAGTTGCTATGTTTAAACAGAGGCCACCCTTTTGAAAGGCGTTTCAAAAACATCTAAGAATGTCTGTATTATAAAAAAACAAGACATCTTTTAAAACACTGTAGAAAGCTGAAATGGGTGCAAAAGCAAAAAGAGAAAATGGAAAGGAAGGACAGGGAGGTTCTGGGAAAATAAAGAGGGCTTTTCCCTTCCTCCTATGTTACACTTTAGGGGACGTAAATATGTTTATAAGCAAAAAACAAACTAAGGCTTTAGTTGATATGGAAGCCAGACTTTCTATTCTCAACCCTACCCTCCTAAAGAGCCCTCTTCCTTGGAGTAACCAACCACTTCGGATGGTAAGGATACCTAATCAACCTGTGACTGTACATAGATCAGAACTTTTAACTTTGCAGCTAGGGAATTTAGATGGACATCATTCCTTCCTTCTGGTGCCTTCTGTAGCAATATATCTTATAAGGTGAGATTTCTTAGAGCTTTATAACGCCCATATCTCTTTTTCAAAAACAGGAAGAATATTCTTCAAAATGAGAAAGAATCAGCTGAAATTGATGCTATAAACATTTTCAGTCAAATGATTATTCAGGTTCAATTATTAGGTACCAAAGGAGGAACTCCATGATTTGTTAGACTTCATTCCTGATTATCTATGGTCCTGTGCATCCATGAACATAGGAAAAATTCCGATGGCTGTACCAGTAAAAAATACAAGTAGATCCAAATAAACCAATTCCTGATATTAAATGATCCCCATTAAAACAGGAATCCATAATAGGCATAAAGACGTTAATTAAGGAATTCATTGATAATCATTCCTTGCATCTGCCCTTATAATATGCCCATCATCCCAGTACAAAAACCCAAGGGGAAGAAATGGAAATTTATGCCAAATTTAAGAGCCATTAACAACATTGTTGTCCTTTGACATCCAGTAGTTCCAAACCCTCATAACCTCTTGTCTAATACACCCATAAATAATAAATGTTTTACTGTATTTGACTTAAGTAGTGCCTTTTTCAGTATACCAGTAGATCCTGATAGTCAATACCTGTTTGCCTTTACTTGGGACAGTCCCTATACACCTGGACAGTCATGCCCTAGGGTTTCCGGGAAAGCCCAATCTACTTTTCACAAATAATAAAAGTTGATTTATCTGAACTAAATTTTGAAGAAAATTCTGCTCTGCTCCAGTATGTCAATGACCTCTTGTTATGCTTTTCCAACTTAGAAAAGTGAAAAAGGGACAGTCTATATTTATTGGAACTAGCAAAAAAAAAAAAACCACCATAAAGTCTCTAAGAAAAAACTTCAATTCTGTCTAACAGAGTGAAATACTTAAGACATTTTATTTCTAAGGAAGGGCTACACATAAATCCAGACAGAATAACTGGAATTCTTACATTCCCTACTCCAAAAACTAAAAGATAACTTAGTGGATTTTGAGATTAGCTGGTTCCTTTTTTTTTTTTTTTTTTGAGACGGAGTTTCACTCTTGTGGCCCAAGGTGCAGTGCAATGGCGCAATCTCGGCTCACTGTAACCTCCACCTCCCGGGTTCAAGCAATTCTCCTGCCTCAGCCTCCCGAGTAGCTTGGGATTACAGGCGCCTGCCACCACGCCCAGCTAATTTTGTATTTTTAGTAGAAACAGGGTTTCTCCATGTTGGTCAGTCTGGTCTCAAACTCCCGACCTCAGGTGATTTGCCAGCCTCAGCCTCCCAAAGTGCTAGGATTACAGTCGTGAGCCACCGCACCTGGTGAGATTAGCTGGTTCATGTCATAGCTAGATTCCTAACTTTTCCCTCATGGCACAAACTTTATATATATTATTATTTTTAACACTCTTTTATTTTTTATGTTTTTAGAGACAGAGTCTCACTCTGTCACCCAGGTTAGAGTACAGTGGCACAATCATAGCTCACTGCAGCCTCAACCTCCTGGGCTCAAGCAATCCTCCTGCCTCAGCCTCCCAAGTAGCTAGGACTACAGGTGCATGCCACCACACCCAGCTAATTCTTTTATTTTTTGTAGAGATGAAGTCTTGCTATGTTGCCCAATTATACATATATAATTTTATATATAAAATATATATTTATATATACTTATATATAATAAATTATATAAATAATTTATATAATTTATATTATATAAAATATATATGTATCTTTATGTCCATGAGTACTCAATGTTTAGCTCCCATTTATAAGTGAGAACATGCAACACTTGGTTTCCTGTTCCTGCATTAATTTGCTTAGGATAATGGCCTCCAGCTGCATCAATGTTGCTGCATATGACATGATTTTGTTCTTTTTTTATGGCTGTGTAGTATTGAATCATGTCCATGTACCACATTTTCCTTATCCAATCCATTGTTGATGGACACGTAGGTTGATTCCATGTCTTTGCTCTTGTGAATAGTGCTGTGATGCATGTGTCTTTTTGGCAGAATAATTTATTTTCTTTTGAATATATACCCAGTAATGAGATTGCTGGGTTGACTTGTAGTTCTGTTTTATGTTATTTGAGAAATGTCCAAACTGCTTTCCACAGTGGCTGAACTAATTTACATTCCCACCAATAGTGTTTAAGCATTCTCTTTTCCCCACAGCCTCACCAGCATCTGTTGTGTTTTGACTTTAAAAGCCATTCTGACTGGTGTGAAATGATATCACATTGTGGTTTTGATTTGCATTTCTCAGATGACCAGTGTTATAGAGCAGTTTTTCATATGCTTGTGGGCCATTTGTATGTCTTCTTTTGAAAAATGTTGTCCTTCATGTCAAGGGCAGTATGATCACTTTTTAATGGTTTTTCTTGTTGACTAGTTTGAGTTTCTTACAGATTTTGAATAGTTACCCTTTGTCACATGAATTCTTTGCAAATATTTTCTCCCATTCTATAGGCTGTATGTTTAGTCTGTTGATTATTTGTTTTGTCATGCAGAAGCTTTTTAGCTTAATGAAGTCCCATTTGTCAACTTTTTGTTTTTCATTTTTGTTGTTTCCTTTTGAGGACTTAGTCATAAGTTCTTCGCCTAGGCCAATGTCCTGAAGAGTTTTTCCCAGGGTTTCTTCTAGGATTTTTATAGTTTCAGGTCTTACATTTAAGTCTTAAATCCATCTTGGTTAATTTTTGTATGCAGTGAGAGATGGGGGTCCAGGTTCATTCTTCTGCATATGGCTCTAAAATTATCCCAGCACAATTTATTGAATAGGGTGTCCTTTTGCCAGTGTATATTTTGTCAAATATCAGTTTGCTGTAAATATGGGACATTATTTCCAGTTTCTCTATTTTGTTCCATTGATCTATGTGTCATGTCTATTTTTATACCAGTACCATGCTGTTTTGTTCACTATGGCTTTGTAGTATAATTTTAAGTCAAAATGTGATACCTCCAGCTTTACTCCTTTTGTTTAGGATTGCTTTGTCTACTTGGGCCCTTTTATGGTTCCACATGAATTTTAGGATTGTTTTTCCTAATTCCATGAAGAATGATGTTGGTAGTTTGCCAGGTATTGTGTTGAATCTGTATTTGCTGAATCTGTATTCCTGAGTCTGTATTTGCTGAATCTGTGTTGTTGAATTTGAATTGCTTTGGGCAGTATGGTCATTTTGATGAAACTAATTATTGTAATCCTGGAGCATGGGGTGTTTTTCCATTTGTTTGTGTCATCTATTCTTTCTTTCCTTCCTTCCTTCCCTTTCTTCCATTCTTTTCCTTTTTCTTGAGACAGGGTCTCACTTTTTTTTTTTTTTTTTGAGACACAGTCTTGCTCTGTCACCCAGGCTGGAGTGCAGCGGCATGATCTCGGCTCGCTGCAAGCTCCACCTCCTGGGTTCATGCCATTCTCCTGCCTCAGCCTCCTGAGTAGCTGGGACTACAGGCGCCTGCCACCACGCCCAGCTAATTTTTTGTATTTTTAGTAGTGACGGTTTCATCATGTTAGCCAGGATGGTCTCGATCTCCTGACCTTTTCACCAAGGCTGGAGTCCATAATCATAGCTCACTGCAGCCTCCAACTGCTAGGCTCCAGCAATCCTCCCACCTCAGCCTCCTGAGTAGTTGGGACTACAGGCACGCAGTGTCAGGCCTCTGAGCCCAAGCTAAGCCATCATATCCCCTGTGACCTGCAAGTTATATGCCCAGATGGCCTGAAGCAAGTGAAGAATTACAAAAGAAGTGAAAATGGCCTGTTCCTGCCTTAACTGATGACATTCCACCACAAAAGAAGTGAAAATGGCCAGTCCCTGCCTTAACTGATGACATTACCTTGTGAAATTCCTTCTCCTGGCTCATCCTGGCTCAAAAGCTCCCCCACTGAGCACCTTGCGACCCCCACCCCTGCCTGCCAGAGAACAACCCCCCTTCAACTGTAATTTTCCTTTACCTACCCAAATCTTACAAAACGGCCCCACCCCTATCTCCCTTCGCTGACTCTCTTTTGGACTCATCCCGCCGGCACCTAGGTGAAATAAACAGCCTTGTTGCTCACACAAAGCCTGTTTGGTGGTCTCTTCACACGGACAAGAGCGAAACGCAGCACCATGCCCAGCTAATTTCTTTGGTTTTGCAGGGATTGTAGAGACAGGGTCTCGCTATGTTGCCCAGACTGGTCTCAAACTTGTGGCCTCAAGCAATCCCCCAACGTTGGGCTTCCAAAGTGCTGAGATTACAGGCACCAGCCACCTCACCTGGCCTGATTTCTTTCATCAGTATTTTGTAGTTCTCCTTGTAGAGATCTGTATTAGTCTGTTTTCAGGCTGCTGATAAAGACATACCCCGGACTGGGCAATTTACAAAAGAAAGAGGTTTAATTGGACTTCCAGTTCCATGTGGCTGGGGAAGCCTCACAATCACAGTGGAAGGCAAAGAGCAAGTCCCATCTTACATAGATGGCAGCAGACAAAGAGAAAATGAGGAAGACGCAAAAGCGGAAACCCTGATAAAACCATCAGATCTCATGATACTTAGTCACTACCACGAAAACAGTATGGAAGAAAACACCCCAATGATTCAATTATCTCCCACCAGGTCCCTCCCACAACACATGGGAATTATGGGAGTATAATTCAAAATGAGATTTGGGTGAGGATACAGGGTCAACCATATCAACATCTTCCATCTCTTTCAACAAGAGTAATTAATATGCTAATTCACATAGAAGCTGAAATGGTCTCCAAACATGGCCAACCCTCTTAGATTCAGAAACACAAAGTTTACACTTACAAAAAACATATGGACCCCCTTTCCTCCTGGAAATTTACTACCAGGGTTTGTAGTCTAATTGACTATACTCCTACAGCTTTAACATCTCATATATATGATAATCAGACCTATGATATAGTATAACTAGTTAAAATAGAAATCATATTTCAGAGTACCCACATTCTTCCCATGTGCAGTTGATGGGCCATATTACAAAAACAAAATTTGGAACTCCATTTCTGTTTTAGATTGTACACAGCTTCAAGACGAGTGTTATTGTCTACAAAATGTTTAAAATCCTGAAATTATAGAAACGTGGCTTTAGTCTCTACCCATTCAAAATAATAGGTAATACATGGAAAAAAAGATGTTTTTGTTGAGGAAGAAAGATAAATGAGACTGTGACCATCTTAGGCCTCACAATCAGACAACATTTAAGTCATATTGCTATTTGGTGCAAAACTGGATTCATAAAAAATTACTTTGGCGACAAAATGACACAGTAATATAGATATTGATAATCAAATATTCTGGGTATTAAAACTCAGTATTCTTCAGGCTATACTCCCAGCTAACTCACTTTGGGACACGTTCTCGGTCTATACTGAGTCTGTGTTCCCAGGCTTAAGTCCTCAAACTTGGCCGATAATAAAACTAACCATGATTTCTTTAAGTTTTGGTGCCTGTTATTTCACCTTTCGGTCGACAAATCGTTTTTCTCATGTTCCTCTGTCTTACATCAATTTAATTTGTAGACCAGCCAAATAACCTAAAAGGCTAGAAGGAAACAATTTTTCCTCCCCCACAACTATTTCCTCTAGTCCTCCGGCTGAAAGTTGTTCCACGTCCTGGGCAGAGAGAGCCCCAACAGGCAGCACCACCAGCTCCACAGAGTTGGAGCGATTCCCCCAAGAAGCTCCCCTGCGCCCCTCGTCACCCCCCAGAGACCAGCAGAGGAAATGGCATCTATCCCTTGGAAGACACTAGGCAGGAGAGAACAACTGCAAGCCCTTCTGCTCACACAGAGGAGGAAAGGATGGCGGAGGCGGCGAATGGGATGTAGCAGAAACCCGACGGCTGCGGCGGAAGGGACACCGCCCCTCTCCAGCCTCTGAGCCATCTTCGCCCTGTTGTCATAGCACTTAGAACGGACGCCACTGCGCAGATCACACCGTGCCGCGCCGCCTTCTGGGGGCCGGAGTCCAGAGGGGCTGAGGCGCAAAGGCGGAGACCGACTTCTCAGCGGGCCGCGGTTGGAATTAGATTTCTATTGGGGCGGGGCTCGAGCGAACCACGGCCTAATCCTCATTAGCAGAGAAGGATAATTACTGCAATACTCTGCCCTGCCCTGACAGCAGCTCCCGAGACCCTGAGTCTGCGGAATGCCCGCCTCCAGCCTGGGCTCCGGGCACAAGCCACGCCCTTCCCGCCTCGTCCCCGCCTCTCCCCTCGGTGGCGTGTGGGTGGGGCTTCGTGGGGGCGGAGCTGCGCGGGGCGGGGCGTCGCGGGCTCGTCCGTGGTGCTCTGGGATCCCGCGCTTCCGAGACTCGCAGTCTCCGCGAGTTGCCTGTTTTTTTCCTGCCTGGACGCGCATGAGGGCCCCGTCCATGGACCGCGCGGCCGTGGCGAGGGTGGGCGCGGTAGCGAGCGCCAGCGTGTGCGCCCTGGTGGCGGGGGTGGTGCTGGCTCAGTACATATTCACCTTGAAGAGGAAGACGGGGCGGAAGACCAAGATCATCGAGATGGTGAGTGTGGAGGCTCGGCGCGCCCAGAGCACGCGAGGGGCCGGCTGGGCCGTCCGCTGGCCTCGGCAGCCTGTGCTGGGCCGCTGCTCGGTCGCGACTGGGAGCTGCCGGCGTCGCCTGTCAGGCTGGGATCTCGCTAGCTCGGGACGCGCAGCTTGGGGGACCCGGCCGCCCCGCGTGCGGCCACTCCGCGGGCTTGGTGACCAGGGTTGGGTCCCCGGCTGCGGCCCTCGGCTGCCCGTGGTCTTTGTTAGGTTTCCGTTTGAAGGAGCAAGGCAGAAAAAGATGAATCGGACACAGGCTACTTTGTGCTGCAAAACCCGTTTCTCTAGAGATAAGCTGCATGCCCTGGGCTGGTCGCTCCTTCTCTCCCTGCCTTGCTCCCGCCCTCCCCCCGGATCCGCGTCAAACCGTTGCCGCTAATCTAGTTGCAATTCCCGCAGAGGACTAGTTGTTTTATGTTGGGGCTGCCATGAGTTCGATTATGAAAATGTGCAATATCTAAAATTTTACAAGAATAACAATCCAGGAGAAATTTAGGATAGTTTATTTTGTATTTGAATGTATTCCTTCTTGTCTCAAAACTCCCACGAAGTATCTTCGTTTTCATCTTAACTCTCAAAGCTCTTGTATAAATTTTCGAATTTAATTTTTTATGGAAGAGGGTGTCCCAAGAATTCCCTTTGAGATACCTTATAAGTAATTGTTTCAAAAATGAGGATATTTAGTTTCGTTTTGTATTTTAGTTAGAACTCCCTCAGGAAGACAATTCTTGCACAAACTTGCATGCTTATGTATTTCCTGAAATGCATAATCCTGGGTATATACGCCTGACCGTGTGCTATACATGTGAACATCTAGGGTCATATGATTATGATAGAAAAAAAATTTAAAATCTACACTAAATAATATCATTTGAGGGTGTAATACTTGGAATTTCTCAGCACCTGCAATATGTTCAAACTGATGAAAGACACGATTTGTCCTGTTGGTTGTATTGACCCCAGGTTGAATACAGACGTATTTGCATAATTAAAATTAGCCAGTGTCCCAGCTATTTGGGAGGCTGAGAGGAGGATCACTTGAGTCTGGGAGTTCAAGGCTATAATCACACCTGTGAATAGCTACTGCACTCCAGCCTGGGAAACATAGTGAGACCCTGTCTCTTAAAAAAAAAAAAGAGTTAATTCCCACTTGTCTCATATTCCAATAATATTCCTTAATTTTGAATTAATTTATTCTTAAAGGGTCTTAATAATTCTAAAGGCTTATTAAAATTCATTTCTCCAATAGGAACACTTTTACACTGTTGGTGGGACTGTAAACTAGTTCAACCATTGTGGAAGTCAGTGTGGCGATTCCTCAGGGATCTAGAACTAGAAATACCATTTGACCCAGCCATTCCATTACTGGGTATATACCCAAAGGACTATGAATTATGCCGCTATAAAGACACATGCACACGTATGTTTATTGTGGCACTATTCACAATAGCAAAGAGTTGGAACCAACCCATATGTCCAACAACAATAGACTGGATTAAGAAAATGTGGCACATATGCACCATGGAATACTATGCAGCCATAAAAAATGATGAGTTCATGTCCTTTGTAGGGACATGGATGAAACTGGAAAACATCATCCTCAGTAAACTATCGCAAAGGCAAAAATCCAAAGACCGCATATTCTCACTCATAGGTGGGAATTGAATAATGAGAACTTATGGACACAGGAAGGGGAACATCACACTCCGGGGACTGTTGTGGGGTGGGGGGAGGGGGGAGGGACAGCATTAGGAGATATACCTAATGCTAAATGACGAGTTAATGGGTGCAGGAAATCAACATGGCACATGGATACATATGTAACAAACCTGCACATTGTGCACATGTACCCTAAAACCTAAAGTATAATAAAACAAAATAAATAAATAAATAAATAAATAAATAAATAAATAAAAATTGTAATAAAAAAAAATTCGTTTCTCCCACTTCTGTATGCCCACAGCAGCAAATGGTTTTATCTCAGAAGTTTCATTTTGCTTTTGTTGCTTTCCTGCTTAGAAAACTTGGCTTTCTTTTGCCCACAACCCAAGGTTAATAATGCCTATGTAGGGGAAAAAACCAAGTTGCCGAATCTCCCTGTCTGTGCTTAAACTGTGGATTGGTCTGTATACCACTTATCTAAGCCAAGTAAGGTTAAAAATCAGTGTGTTCACAAAATCCTTCAATGATACCATCATAGGAACAGTTTGCTATCTTTGTGACAAATAATGAAGACCTATCAAGAATACAAACTTACTGGTGCTAAAGAAATCAGTCAATACTTACATGTATGCGTAGTATATTAATTCAGATTGTAATATATGTGTAGCCTGCTAGTAGCTTTTCAATGGAAAAAGTGAAAAGAGCTTCATGTTAACTTTTTAAATTTTAATAGGTTGCTTCTTCAAGTGGAAGAAGTATTTGACTGGGGGTCAGAAGACCTGGGTTGGAATCCTATTTCTATCTTTCTGTAATAATGTAGGTCTGCTCTGTCCATCCTCTACCCTCCTCCCTCAGAAAAATCTCTGCAAACCCATGATGTCCAACAGACATAGCTCATATTGGTCACAGCTAACGGAGTTAACTACCTAACCAAGTTGGGCCTATCTAACTGGCTAAGAAAACCAGTAACTTCTGGGACTTGGCTCAAAATGATGCATTGTATTGCAAGAGTTTTTAATTGAGAGACATGAGGAAGTTGCTAGTGGGTTGTGTATGCTACAGCTGAAATATCCCATAGGGCAGCAAGATTAATGTACAGAAGAAGCCAGTCATGGCCAGGCATGGTGGCTCACACCTGTAATCCCAGCACTTTGGGTGGGTGAGGTGGGAGCACCCTGTCTCCAAAAAAAAAAAAAAAAAGAAAGAAAGAAGGAAAGCAAGATAGGGAATGGGATCAAGAAACCGAATTGTAAAGGAATTTTGTAAAGCCATTATAAAGAGTTTGCTCTTTATTTTGCAACAAAGGATCATCAAAGGTTTGCTTTGGCAGGGTACGGTGGCTCACACCTGCAATCTCAGCACTATTGGAGGCTGAGGCGGGAGGATCCCTTGAGCCCAGGAGTTCGAGACCAGCCTGGGCAGCATAGGGAGACCCTTTCTCTACAAAAAATAAAGATATTAGTCAGTGCAGTCCACACTTGTAGTGTAGTCCCAGCTACTTAGGGGCCGAAGGTGAAATCTCTTGAGTCAAGGTGGTCGAGGCTGCAGTGAATCGTGATCACACCATTGCACTCAAGCTTGGGTGACAGAGTCACCCAGAGTCTCAAAACAAAGAAACAAAAAACCCAACAGTATGTTTTATGAAGATGAGATAAGGTGGACTGGAAGGGAAGATCCTGGAAAGAAATAAATTCAGGAGGTTGGTAGTATTGCTTGCGAAAGATGATTAGGGACCTTAAACTATGCCACTAGCAACAGGTATGGAAATAAGGGATCAGGAGACAAACATTTCAGAGATAAAATCAACGGGACTTTGTGGCAGCACAGACTGTAGAGTCATACAAACCTAGTTTTGAATCTAGTTTTTCTCATTTATCAAGCCATGTGACCTTGGGCAAATTACTTAACCTCTCTGAATCTCCCATTTTTCATCTATTATTTGGGAGATAATGATAGGACCTACTTCATAGGTTGTGAAGATTAAATGAGATAACACAGTGCCTAGAACATAATTGCTTTCTTTCAGAGCTTATTATTTGTGATCATTAAATAAAGGGATTAATTGTAAGGAGAAATAACTTTAAGGTTATCAGGTAACTGCTGATTCTGGTTATATTATTAGCCAAGATGAAGAGAAGGAAAAGGGCAGGTTTGGACAGTAGCCAGGAGGTAAGGGAAATGTGGAATAACAAGTTCACTTTAAGTCATATGAAATTTGAGATGATCAAGGAATGACCAACTAGAAATGTTCATGAAATAGTTAATATATTTAAAGTGCTTAGAAAAGTGCCTGGCCCAGAGTAACCAATATATACATTAGTTATTGTTATTATTAGCAATAGCAACTGAAAATGGAAGGCTAGTGCTCTAAAGATAAATCGGGACTAGAAATAATATTTTCCCAAATGTCTAGCCTCTCAATGGCAAGTGTGGAGCTGGATATTATTTCTCATCCATAGTTTTACGGCGAGAAGAAAACAGAAAACTTGGCAATGCCAAGTTCAGTAAAGATGCTGAAAGCTGTCAGAGGTGGAATAATAGGAAATGTTTCTAAAAGAAGGGACAGAATTAGCTATGTCCATCTTCTCTAAGGTCAGGAGTTGATGACAAGATCAGAAGTTGGTCTGATCTTAAAAAAAGTTTAACTTTTAACTTATCTTAAAAGTTGGTCTGTAGCAGTGGGTTGAGCCGCCATTGGTAAAACAATGACGTGAAGAAAACTAAAAAATGACTATTGGGCAGAGGAAATAGTTGTGCTGAGGATGGGTATTTTGTTTTGTTTTTCGAATGGTTGGCACATGAGTATGTTGGTGGGCAGAGGAGTAGTGAAAAGCAAATGGTTAAAGATAAGAGGAGGAGAAAGAATAATCAGTCTAGCAAAGTTCTAGGGGAGGTGTGGACAGATGCCTTTTGAGGGAATATGGAACATCTTGTCTTTCTGAAAGAGTGTACTACTCTGGGCCAGGTGCGGCGGCTCACGCCTGTAATCCCAGCACTTTGGGAGGCTGAGGCGGGTGGATCACCTGAGGTCAGGAGTTCGAGACCAGCCTGGGCAGCATGACAAAACCCCGTCTCTACTAAAAATAATTTAAAAAATTAGTTGGGCATGGTGGCGGGTGCCTGTAATCCTAGCTACTTGGGAGGCTGAGGCAGGAGAATCGCTTGAAACCAGGAGGCAGAGGTTGTAGTGAGCCAGGATTGCACCATTGCACTCCAGCCTGGGTGACAGAGCAGGATGTCATCTCAAAAAAAAATAAAATAAAAAAATAAAGTGTGCTACTCATACTGAGTTATAGTTACTTATTCTCCATATTCTTATTATACTATATCTTATTATTTGCAGCCTTAGATTAATTGCTTCCACCTACTTCATTCTTTACTTCTATCCAGTTAATCTGATTTTTCCTGCTAAATGACACCTCTTTCAAATGTTACATACCAACTTCTTTTCTAATTTCTCCTGCAATACCAGAATGTATTCTATTTTTATCAGCAAATTTTCAGTTTTTCTCTAATAAAGCTACCAAAAAGAAGATGAGACTAGAATTCAAAGAAAGAGCCAAAAGGAAAAAAAAAAGAGAGATTGCTTAATCTTATTCAGTTATTCTAATATCTTTTATTAAATTTTCTAAAGTAGAGTATTTATCCAGTGAAGTAAAATGCAAGCACAACACTAGAACGAATGTGTAGTCTTAAGCTTAGCCCCTAAAGAGCAACAGGAAGGGAGGAAATTACTTAGACAGCAGGATAGGGGAGATGGAACGGTCACTAGAACCTCCACAACCAGTTAAAAATGGTTATTTCCAATTTAAACATATCTCAACGATTTATTGCTTTGTTGTTAACGTCAACTATTACTTAAGTAGCTGATGTGGGATAGGGGAGATGGAACGGTCACTAGAACCTCCACAACTGGTTAAAAATGGTCATTTCCAATTTAAACATCTCAATGATTTATTGCTTTGTTGTTAATGTTAACTATTACTTAAGTAGCTGATGTGGTTTTTTTAAAACTTTAGTATACTGTGTTTCTTTCTAGGACATAAACTTCTTTTTTTATTTTATTTTATTTTTGAGGCAGGGTCTCACTCCGTCACCCAGGCTGGAGTGCAGTGGTTGAATCTCAGCTCACTGCAACCTCTACCTCCTGGGCTCGAGCCATCCTCCCATCTCGGCCTTCAGAGTAGCCAGGACTAAAGAATGCACCACCACGCCCAACTAATTTTTGTATTTTTTGTAGAGATGGGGGGTTTTGCCACATTGCCCAGGCTGTTCTCAAATTCCTGGGCTCAAGAGATCCACCCATCTTGGCCTCCCAAAATGCTGGGATTACGGGTGTGTGCCAACTGTGCCTGGTCCTAGTAGATAAACTGTTAACAAAAACTTCTTCCCTTCTTCCACTTTAAGACAATATAGGCCAACTCTGGGTGCATTGCCTATGAGTTAGCCCTGCTCCTCAAGGAGCAGTTAAAAAAAAGAAAAAAGGGCCGGGCGCGGTGGCTCACACCTGTAATCCCAGCACTTTGGGAGGCCAAGGCGGGTGGATCACCTGAGGTTGGGAGTTCGAGACAAGCCTGACCAACATGGAGAAACCCCGTCTCTACTACAAATACGAAAAATTAGCCAGGCGTGGTGGCACACGCCTGTAATCCTAGCTACTTGGGAGGCTGAGGCAGGAGAATCACTTGAACCCAGGAGGCAGAGGTTGCAGTGAGCCGAGATCACACCATTGCACTCCAGCCGGGGGAACAAGAGCGAAACTCCATCTCAAAAAAAAAAAAAAAAGAAAATATCAGATGTTTTCTGGGTATTATACTGAGTGAATTGAAAGCCCACTATTGAGTCTGTATTTTAAAAAGGAAGGGAGAAGCAACCCAAGTTTTAAACAACTGCTTTAGTGAATCAAATAGACTTTTTATTTTATTTTATTTTTGAGACTAGATCTCACTCTGCTGCCAGGTTGGAGTACAATGAAGCGATCATGGCTCACTGCAGCCTCAAACTCCTGGGCTCAAGCAGTCCTCCCACTTCAGCCTCCTGAGTAGCTGGGACTACAGGCATGTGCCGCCACACCTGGCTAAGTTGATGTTTTTTTTCTTTTTTGTAGAGACAGGGTTTCACTGTTTGCCCAGGCTGGTCTTAAACTCCTGGGCTCAAGCAATCCTCCTGCCTTGGCTGCCCAAAGTGCTGAGATTATAGGTGTGAACCACCATACCTGGACAGACTTTTTTTTTTTTTTTTTTTTTTTTTTTTTGAGATGGAGTCTCGCTCTGCCACCCAGGCTGGAGTGCAGTGGCGCAATCTCTGCTCACTGCAAGCTCCGCCTCCCGGGTTCACACCATTCTCCTGCCTCAGCCTCTCCGAGTAGCTGGGACTACAGGCGCCCCCCACCACGCCTGGCTAATTTTTTGTATTTTTAGTAGAGATAGGGTTTCACCATGGTCTCGATCTCCTGACCTCATGATCCGCCCGCCTCGGCCTCCCAAAGTGCTGGGATTACAAGCGTGAGCCACCGTGCCCAGCCCAGACTTTTAAAATATCTCCATATCTCAATTTTTATCTAATTTATATCAGTGCTTAGATTTAAGACTTTTTAGGACCTGTTTTGAATTCTTGATTTGTTTTGTAAAACATTTTCTCTGAATTCTTTTGGCATTTCCTGATGATTTCTCGTAATTTAGCAATTTATACAGTGTCTTGTATTGTTTATTATTATTTATGTTCCTTGAGGGTTGGGATGGGTGCTTTTCTTTTGGTCTTATTTATTTTTGAGACAAGGTCTCATTCTGTTGCCTGGGCTGGAGTGCAGTGACATGATGATAGCTCACTGTAGCCTCAAACTCCTGAGCTCAAGTATTCCTCCTGCTTCAGCCTCCCAGGTAGCTGGGAATATAGGCATGAGCCATTATGCCTGGCTAATTTTTTATTTTCTGTAGAGACAGGACTTTGCTGTGTTGCCCAGGCTGCTCTCAAAATCCTGGGCTCAAGCAATCTTCCCACCTCAGCCTTCCAAAGTGCTGGGATTGCAGGCATGAGCCACCTGACTAGCTGGTCTCTTTAAAAATTAGTTGTACTCGACTAAGAGAAAGAGAGACCCCAAAACGGTGACTTCAATAAACAGTAAATTTTGTTTTTCTAATGGAATGAGAATTCAAAAAAACAGGCAGTTGCTTATGTTAATTAGGGCCATAAGGATACCAAGGCATAGGTCTTTGACATTTCCGTTGTCTTTTCTTCATGGTCATAAGATGGTCGTTGCAGTCATGGCCAATGCGTCCATGTTTCAGGCAACAGAAAGACGGAATCAGGGAAGAAAATACCTGTTTCAGTCAAGCTGAATTTTCTGCTTACAGATAATTGGAGAGAACAAGGTTATATGGCCACCCTTATGTAAGTGAAGTTGAAGAATTGTTTTATGATTGAGCACATTTGCCACCTTCCAACAAAAATGAGATATTATTAGTAAGAAAGAAAGCGAGAGAGTCTATTAATTGGGTACTCATAATACAGCAGCAGAGAACACAAACTCAGAATAGCTTCTATCTTTTTTTTTTTTTTTTTTTCCGACACCAAGTCTCGCTCTGTGCTGGAGCGCAGTAGCATGATCTCAGCTCACTGCAACCTCTGCCTCCCAGGTTCAAGCAATTCTCATGCCTCAGTCTCCCGAGTAGCTGGGACTATAGACATGCACCACCACGGCCAGCTAAGTTTTGTATTTTTAGGAGAGACGGACTTTCTCCATGTTTGCCAGGCTGGTCTTGAACTCCTGACCTCAGGTGATCCGCCCGCCTCGGCCTCCCAAAATGCTGGGAATTACAGGTATAAGCCACCATGCCCGTCAGCTTGTATCTTTTGTTTACCCCGAGTAAAGATATATTCATTCATACTTGAAATATCTAGATTTTAAGTAGCTCTCAACACATAGCCACCTCCTTCATATGTCCTAGTGAGATGTGTCACAACTAGCTTCAAAACTGTAGACCTAACAGTACTCCAAAATGAATCCAGATTGAGCATCCCTAATCTGAAAATCTGAAATCCAAAACGCTTCAAAATCTGAAACTTTTTGAACGCTGACATGATGCCACACAAGTGGCTGAGATATTGACACCTTTGCTTTCTGATGGTTCAGAGTACACAAATTTGTTTTAGTCACAAAATTGTGTAAAATATTTTATAAAATTACTTTTAGGCCATGTATATAAGGTCGATGTGAAACATAAATGAATTTCATATTTAGACTTGGGCACCATCCCCAAGATATAATGTATGTGCAAATATTCCAAAATCCCAAAATACCCGAAATCTGGTCCCAAGCAGTTTCGGTAAAGGATACTCAACCTGTGTAAGGTTATGAGACATAGCAACAAAAGGCTATGTGATAAAGAAACAGGAAATGACATTGGGTAATGATTCATGGCTGTGGTGATGTTTGAAGGATAAAAATCATGATTGCTCCAGTTTGAAAAACAGAAAAATACATTAAATTCTTCTTTTTTTTTGAGGCAGTGTCTCGCTCAGTCACCCAGGCTGGAGTGCAGTGGCACCATCATGGCTCACTGCAGCCTTGACCTGCTTAACTCAAGTGATACTCCTACTTCAACCTCCCAGGTAGCTGGGACTACAGGTGCATGCCACCATGCCTGGCTTATTTTTGTATTTTTTGTAGAGATGGGTTTTTGCCATGTTGCCCAGCTGATCTCAAACTCCTGGGCTTAAGCGATCCTCCTACCTCTGCCTCCCAAAGTGCTGGGATTATAGGTATGAGCCACTGTGCCCAGCCCACTAAACTCTTAACATTATCAAAGTCTATATTCAAGATGATCTTGAATTCCCAAATTTGTAAATATGGAAATGTTTGTACCAGGCATATATGACTTTGTGCTTTCAAATCATGTTTGTCACGTTTCCTGTAGATTATCTGTATGCCACAAGTTAACCACATTTTCAACTTTAATGAAAAGTTGTTCTCTTATCTAGTGAGCTACTTGTATATTAGCTAGAAACAGCTCCTTCCTGAAACAGTTTTAGCTTTACAATTTTTTTTCTCTTTCCTTTTGTTGTGAATTCATTTACCTAACAGATGGAGTCCCCTTTGAACTGGATACTTAATTTTAAATTTATTCACAATTTTTTTTCTGACTAAAAGCCATTACTTTCTTTCATTCATTCATTTATTTTAAGAAATGGGATCACACTCTGTGAGCCAGGCTGGAATGCAGTGGTGCAATCATAGCTCACTGCAACCTCGACCTCCTGGGCTCAAACCGTCTTCCCACCTCAGCCTCCCAAGTAGCTGGGATTACAGACATGTGCCACCATGCCTGGCTAATTTTATTTTTAGAGACAGGGTCTTGTGGCTGGGCACAGTGGCTCACGCCTGTAATCCCAGCACTTTGGGAGGCCAAGGTGGGCGGATCTTGAGGTCAGGAGTTCTGGAGCAGCCTGGCCAACATGGTGAAACCCTGTCTCTACTAAAAATACAAAAATTAGCCAGGCATGGTGGCAGAAGCCTGTAATCCCAGCTACTCGGGAGGCTGAGGCAGGAGAATTACTTGAACCCGGGAGGCAGAGGTTGCTGTGAGCCAAGATTACGCCATTGCACTCCAGCTCTGGGCAACAGAGCAAGACTCTGTCTCGAAAAAAACAAAAACAAAAACAGACAGTGTCTTGTTATGTTGCCCAGGCTCATTACATCTTTAGATCCTTTTACTTTCTTCACTTCAGTTACCAATACTAGCCATTGATTGGCAGGCAAGAGGTGGGCATTTTTTCCTACAATACAGCAATTTTTTACAACCTGGCTAAGGCTCATAAGAGCTGGTTATATAAACTATGACAACTAGAGAAGGATGAAACCTTATTTTGAAATACAGGATCCCATATACTAGTGTTTTACACCAATGGTATTCAAAGAGTGGTCCCAGACCATGGCATCAACATTGAGCAGGAACTTGTTATATATGCAAGTTATCTAGCCCTACTCCAGACAAACAATCAGAAACTTTGAGGTTGGACCCAGCAGTCTGTTTTAAAAAGCCCTGCAGGTGATTGTGATGTGTGCTAAAGCTTGAGAATCATTTAAGTAAACAATTCAAATTCTTACCACAACAAAATGCAAATTTTATGTGTAACAAAACGTCCTGGTTACTTGCTCGCAAATAATAGAATTGGTGCTGCCAGACAATTACTGTATAAAGAGAGAGTGATGAGGATATAGAAAAATAGGTACTTTCATTTACTTTATTAAAGGCAGTATACATTAGTTAAATGAATGATGGTGCATTTGTATAATAAAATATTGGGCAGCTGTGAAAAAAAATCTGTATAACTTTTTTTTTTTTTTTTTTTTTTGAGACCGAGTCTCTCTCTGTTGCCCAGGCTGGAGTGTAGTGATGTGATCTCAGCTCACTGCAACCTCTGTCTCCCAGCTTCAACTCGTGGCTCAGCCACCTGAGTAGTTGGGATTACAGGAACCTGCTACCACGCCTGGCTAATTTTGTATTTTTATTAGAGATGAGGTTTCACCGTGTTGGCCAAGCTGGTCTCGAACTCCTGACCTCAGGTGATCCACCTGCCTCAGCCTCCCAAAGTGCTTGGATTACAGGTGTGAGCTACTGTGCCAGGCTGTGTTAACATTTTAAAAAGCTCAAGAAATGGTGACAAGGGGAAAAGGCAAGTTGCAGAACAGTTGTGCTCCCAAAAGAAATACACATGTATATATCCTTATGCCATTGGAAATTAAAAAAACAAAACAAAACAAAAACTTTAGAAGCTGTTTCTAGTTTTACTAATGACAGTGGACTTGGGAGGATGAGACCGGGAAGGGAGACTTCAACTTTTTCATCCTTTAACTTTTTATATTGTTTGACATATCATGAGCATGTATTGCTTTTATATATATTTTTAAATCGGTTTTTTAAAAGCAACAAGATTTTTTAAAGTGTGTTGGGACCACATTGTAGAACATCTCTGTTAGTATAAGATATTTGCAATTTATTTGCTAGAGAGGCTTTGGGTATGGTTTTTAAAATAAGTGATACCATCTGGAATGTGTTTTGATACAATTAAACCAATAACTGAGCACACACTAAATTAGTATTATTAGAATCTGGAGGTGGGGAGCAGGAATTAAAATAAGCCAGTATTAAAGATAATGAAGTATTAAACTGTTATGGGAGCAGTAGAAAGAGGAAGACAGAAAAGAGATGGATTGCAGAGGTGAAATCTATAGGACTTTATATTTTTTGCACAGTGTTTTGGATTATCCTTAATGTTCATAGTAGTTTGAATGTTCCCTGTGTATTTTATGTTAAATAGTTTCCGTATTTACCTCTTTTGTTTGCTTCAAAAATAGTTCAGTTGGCCAGGCATGGTGGCTCACGCCTATAATCTCAGCACTTTGGGAGGCCGAGGCGGGTGGATCACAAAGTCAGGAGTTTGAGACCACCCTGACCAACATGGTGAAACCCCATCTCTACTAAACATACAAAAATTGTCTGGGTGTGGTGGCAGATGCCTGTAATCCCTGCTACTCAGGAGGCTGAGGCAGGAGAATCGCTTGAACCCGGGAAGCAGAGGTTGCAGTAAGCCAAGATTGCACCATTGCACTCCAGCCTGGGCAACAGAGTGAGACTCTGTCTCAAAAAATAAATAAATAAAAAATAAAAATAAAAATAGTTCAGGCATCACATATTTAGAGAGAGTTATTAAAGAGAGAGATATATAAAGAATCTTAAGTCCTATTTTAATCTTTATTCTCTTTTAAATTAGAGATTGTAGTTTATATCTTCAGCCTAACAACTTGACATGTAATGTCATTAAACCATACCTGATAGGTTTTTTTTCTCTCCTTAAAAACAGCAGTAGGGAAATCTATACAATTCAGTTTTTCCATCAGCAGGTGGCAGACTTCTCTGGCCATTGTGACACACTGCTATTCTATATCAAATTGTCTTTCTCGTGTTACGCACTTTTATGTTAACTCTCAGAGTTGCTTAAACTATTAATCTATACAACTTAAACCAAGTATGACAACCTTCTGCCATTATAGACTTAAATGCCATTTTGTCATTTTTTTCATATATGCTATCTTCCTCATTTTCAAGGTGCTAATAGATTACAAAGTAGTTTAGCAGTTCATTAACGAGTTGCTTCATTTGTTTGCCAAGTTCCTTCTTGTAATTAGGTGGAAGTAAATAGCCAGTGCCTGCAAGATCCTTCCTGTCCCCATTCTGTCTTCTCTACTGCCTTGTCAGAAGGCACAGCCTGCTCCTTTACCTTATCTCCGATATCATTAGTTACGCAGACTTTCCCCAGTGGAAAAGATCAGTTTTTCAGTCTATCTGGATTTCTCTGTCAAATGGTTAGGGTTCTAAGGGAACAAGTTGCTAGATAAAATTCGATGAGACTGGAAAAAGTTGAGAACCCAAGCATTATATACAGCATAGCAAAATGTTGCAAAATAGAAACTCACTATAGTTGGCTTAAGAAAAAAGGAGGCTTCACTGGGACTAGAACTAGAAAGCAGTTAGAAACTGACTCCCATTTGGGTTAATTTGGCACTGTGCTATCGTTCTGTAACTAGGGAAAAACTAAAATTTAGAGGTGTCTACTTTGACCAGGTATACTCTACGCATTTATTTAATCCTTAAAACACAGTCTAGTTGTAGTTACTTTCCTAATTTTCTGTTAACTCACTTAGGAACTAATTAGTTAAGTAGCACAGTCAGCATTCAGTTTGATTCTTGTACTCTGAAGCTTTTGGATAAAGTTTCCCTGTTTGGGTAATTTAAGCAGGTGTAGATTTGTTGCCAATTTTTATGGTTTTGGTTTTTTTTTTTTTTTTGAGACAGAGTCTCCCTCTTTCACCCAGGCTGGAGTGCAGTGGTGCAATCTTGGCTCACTGCAAGCTCCATCACCTGGGTTCACGCCATTCTCCCGCCTCGGCCTCCCGAATAGCTGGGACTACAGGCTCCCGCCACCATGCCTGGCTAATTTTTTTGTATTTTTAGTAGAGACGGGTTCTCACCATGTTAGCCAGGATGGTCTCGATCTCCTGACCTTGTGATCCACCTGTCTCGGCCTCCCAAAGTGCGGGAATTACAGCCGTGAACCACTGTGCCCGGCCTGTCATCAATTTTTAAAATTTTGATGTCTTTCTAAGCTAGATAAATAGAATAAAAATTCTATTTTGTGTATAATATGTACATAAAAGAGATTTTGTCACATGTTCCTAATTTTGGTAAGATAGGAAACTCTAGTGTTCCATAATTTTTGTTCTGTAATTATTTGTGTATGGCTTATTTAGTAATGATATACAGTATCTTTTTCCTTTAACAAGTTATAGACTCTATGGCTTGAACAGAAGACAATCTTGTAAGGGAATGGGGTGGTCTTTGAAAGTTTAGTAGTTGGTAAGTCCTTGGTTCAAATCTCAGCGCTGCCACATTTTAATGGTTTATCCTTGGACAAGATACTAAACTTTTCTAAGCTTCAATTTCCAGTTATCTAGAATGGGGATGATTCACCTAGATACTCTTATGCCTTGTTTACTTCAGGGTATTATATTAAGAATGTATTTTGTCTTTGTCATGCAATGTTGCTGTAAGGCCTAATAATAATAATTAATAAAGAATATGTTCTTAGTGTTTGTATTTTATTTCACTTGATGTTTTAAAATAATTATATTTTGGGGAATTCTAACAGTATACTATTTTAAGTGTCTTCCTGGATTAAGATTGAAAAAGAGATGATATACATAAAGTTGTAAACAGTGCTTACCGCATAGTAGTTATTCAATAAATATTGCCCTTTCTTCTCCCCTCTGTTAATAAAGCTAATTTTGTCCAACTTACTTTTAGACATGATACTCTCTCAAAGTAGGTTTAATTATGTAATGCATTAAAAAATTATCTCTAAACAATATTCCATTTGAGCCCTCAGATTTGGAGATAGCAGAATGTTTAGTGATGTCATACATCTTTCTTAAAGTTTAAAAAGATAGGATATAGGGACATATCCAGCATTATGCCAAATTTTGAGCAACAATTTGTAACCTGAGCACTTAGCACTGTAGAAAACAGGGCCTGATCCCTGAATGCCTGCCATAATCGTTGGAGATGATTAAAGTGACCCAGGGGGTCTCGGAGGCATTGCATATATAATTATTTAATTTTGAGCTACTGAAATTTAATTTGGCTAAAACTATACGAGAAACATAAGTTATTATAGATAATAAAGCTTTAATATATATTTTACTCACTTTTGAATCCCTTCTAGTACACTTATAGCAAGCATAAATCATGTGATTCACTATAGATTTCAGAAAACTAACTTATGAGGTCCACATTCATGGGTTTCCAATCATGTGACCTAACTTTAAAGAAGTCTTAATAATTGGACTCATGAGTACCTGAATTATGACCCAGCTTTTTATAAGGAATTTGTTCATTTTAAACTATTTACCAGGCCGGGCAAGGTGGCTCATACCTGTAATCCCAGCACTTTGGGAGGTGGAGGCAGGAGGATCACTTGAGCCTAAGAGTTAGAGAACAGCCTGGGCAAAATAAGGGGACCTCATCTCTACTAAAAATCAAATACATCAAAAAAAGAAAGAAAGAAAACACACACACACACAAATCAAATATATCAATACCATAAATGAAGACTCCATTTATGTTATTGTCTTACATCCTGTTTTCTTGAACCTGACCTACCTATTGCATCATAAATGTCATTTCCTCTAAAAGTTTATTTAAATACAGAATTTAATCCTGTTTAAGTAAGAAAGTAAAAGACACACACACACACACATACACATATAAAAGCCAGGTGTGGTGGCGCATGCCTGTAGTTCCAGCTACTCGAGAGGCTGAGGCAGGAGGATCACTTGACCCCAGAAGGTTGAGGCTGGTAAGCTAAGATCATGCCACTGCACTGCAGTCTGGGTGATAGAGTGAGACCCTGTCTCAAATAAATAAATAATTTATCTATTTTATTTTGTATTGATTCTTTTTATATCATATAATACACATTGATATAAAAGTGAATCTAGATGAGCAAAAGAAATCTATAATTTTCACCACCTTAAAAGACCCCTATTTTAGTAAGTGTACTTCCTTTATTTTTCTATGTATATAATTAAGTATAGTTTTTTTACCCAAATGAAGTCATTCTGTAATGTTTTAAATCAAGATTATTTACTTAATTTGTTTATAAATTTATACTTATATTTTCATGACTATATTGTATTTATGCTATTATATCACATGGATATCATAACTATTTAAAAATTTATTGAATTGATGCATAGTATTCAACTCAAGTTTCACCCGCCAATCCTTCATATGATTTCAGATAATTTTGCTACTAGTTACTATTAATTCATGAATTTAAATCTCAAAATAATTTGTTTATTGTTCTCTTGCCTTAGTATTTACTTAACGTGTTTATGTGGCACAATAAGAAGGGAGGGTAGTAAGTTAAATCTTACTTTTTACTCCTCATTTAGATGTACTCGATATAGTGCACCAATAATAAAAGCTTAAATTGCATTACCTTTTTGCCATTTTTAATATAACTTATAACAAAATAATGATCTTAAACAATATTGTTTGTTTCTTTTTAAGGGCAGGAATACCAATTGTGAGATGTAGAAGGAGTCCAAAATTAAAACAGAAAGCTTTTTATCTTGTTTCATTTCAATCATAGAGATTCAGCTATAGTAAAATAAAAACATTCGGCAGGCTGAGGTGAGAGGATTGCTTGAGCACAGGAGTTCAAGACCAGCCTACTATGCCCCATAGCAAGACCCCGACTCTTAAAAAAAAAAAAAAAAAAGAAGCCAGGTGTGGCACGGTGCACCTGTGGTCCCAGCTACTCCAGAGGCTGAGGCAGTAGAATTGTTTGAACCCAGGAAGTGGAGGTTGCAGTGAGCCGAGATTGCACCACTGCACTCCAGCCTGGGCGACAGAACGAGACTCCATCTCCAAAAAAAAAAAAGTCAGTGCTAAGCATCTTGAAATATTCAAACATATGGCATTTGAAAGGAGAGCCAGGAAAGACTCCCTTCATTTGTGTTATTGTCTTACATCCTATTTTCTTGAACCTGACCTACCTATTGTAACATAAATGTCATTTCTGCTAAAAGTTTAAAACAGAATTTAATGCTTTTTAAGAAAGTAAAAAAGACATAATGTTCAACAATTTTACTTAAGTTTTTGAAAATTAAGTTACTTGATCTAGATTTTTGCAATTTTTTTTTTTGAGACTGCCTCCCCCTGTCACACAGGCTGGAGTGCAGTGGCATGATTGCACTGCAGCCTCTACCCCCTGGGCTGAAGTAATCCTCCCACCTCAGCCTCCTGTGAAGTTGGGGCTACAGGCACGTGCCACCACACTTGGCTAATTTTTTAACATTTTTTTTGTGGATTCAGGGTCTCCCTATGTTGCCCAGGCTGGTCTTGAACTCCTGGGCTCAAGCAATCCTCCTGCCTCGACTTCCCAAGGTGCTGGGATTACAGATGTGAGCCTCAGCCCTAGGCCTAGATTTTTGCAAAGTTTAAGAAATACATCGAGATGGGAACCATAGGTTCTCCTCAGTTTGCATATACATGTGTCTGTAAATTCATAAGGCTGCAATCAATCTCACTCACAGTCATCTACTAGGATAAGTTTTTGCAGTGATCTTAAATGATTAAAAGCATGAGCCTGGGTGTACTGGCCTAGCGTCTATGGTCCTTGGGAGATTGAGGTGAAAGGATCACTTGAGCCCAGGAGTTCCAAGCTTTAGTGTGCTGTGTCAATCAAGTGTCTGCACTAAGTTCGGCATCAATATAGGAACCTCCTGGGAGCAGGGGACCACCAGGTTGCCTGAGGAGGGGTGAACTAGCCCTGGTTGGAAACAGAGCAGGTCCAAACTCCTAAGCTGATCAGTGGTGGGGTCACACCTGTGAATAGCCACTGTACTACAGCCTGGGCAACATAATGAGACCCTGTCCTTATTTTTTTTTTAAAAAATTTTAATTAAAAAAATGAGGGCCGGGTGCGGTGGCTCACGCCTGTAATCCCATCACTTTGGGAGGCCAAGGCGGGCGGATCATGAGGTCAGGAGATAGAGACCAGCCTGAAAACATGGCGAAACCCCATCTCTACTAAAAATACAAAAATTAGCCAGGTGTGGTGGTGCACGCCTATAGTCCCAGCTACTCGGGAGGCTGAGGCAGAAGAATCGCTTGAACTCGGGAGGCGGAGGTTGCAGTGAGCCGAGATTGTGCCACTGCACTCCAGCCTGGGTGACAGAGTGAGACTCCGTCTCAAAAAAAAAAAAAAAAGGAAAATTTTCATTTGCCATTCATTTTCAAAAAATATAATAAGTGATTGTTTCATCCCTGTTTTCTGCTCCTTATACATTTTAAACCATATTCATACAAACATTTATAGTACCTTGTTTCAGTTCTATATTGAACAGTCATAATATTGAAGTCAGTTCACTATTGTCTTCAGGGAAGTTTGAAGAGAAGTCACATACCTAGACTGATGTTTTGCATGTTTAAAAAAATCATCTTTCTATTTACATCATGCAGCAATTAGCAAGAACAAGTTTCACAAGAATCAGTATAGATACTATTGCATCTCATCTTCTACTAAATTGTCTTCCTTATATGGTGGCTTCATTGTTTTGTTTGGAATAACTTCCTAGGGTGTCATCCGATTTAAGTTTAAAAATACATTCCTTTTTGGGAAGGTAATTGGATTATAGTAGCCCAACTATAAGTTAGTAGGTAAGTCTAGATTGTATTGTTGGGAAATAACAATACTTGCTACAAGTTTTACGCGGGATTATGATGTGATTTCTTTTACATGCAACTTTTAATTAATGCAATGCCTTTGTTTACTTCCCTGTCTCAATGTTAAAGACAAATAATAAGTTATTAAAGCTTAAATTCATATATTTGGTTTTCTGTGGGCTTTTTGTTTTTTCATTATTTGGAATTTCTGAGAAATCTTTTGATGGCAAAATACGAAGTGATAATTTTTAGTTTTTCAAGTTGATTGAGTAATTGACTATCTAAAAAGCTCTTAACTAGTTACTCAGAAATGCAAATGGATATCCCTTTTTCCATTGATAAAGACATCCAGTTTCAGTGTTAAAAGGGGAGGAAAAAAAATCTTCCAAAGATGTGAATTCTGTACAAGTGCTGTGCTCTTTGGCATATGAATTTCAGATCCAGAGTTTGCTGCTAGGAGTGATAGGAGTGATTTCTGTTTCTATGTCAATGAGTAAATAAAACTCCAAGGCAACAGGGCCTAGTTATTGTGTACAGAGGTGAAAGTCCATTGTGCAGTTAAAGAAACTGTCTTTTCAACTTCGTACTTCCATATCCTTTCTATCCCTTCTCAAAAAAAAATTTTTTTAAGTGCCCTAGAGCTATTAGAAACAAAATTCAGTGTCTTTGATTCAGTGCTTTGCTTGTGTCCTTATTCCTTTCTTGTGACATATTTTTTAAACATTCTTACTCATTCATAGACTTCTCAAGCCCTCTCGTGTTATGTGTTGCCCAGAGACAGCCTGATATAGTTTGGTTCAAAATGTGTCCCATACAAAATTAGCCGAGCATGGTGGTGCATGCCTGTAATCCCACCTACTCAGGAAGGCTGAGGCAGGAGAATCACTTGAACCTGGGAAAGCAGAGGTTGCGGTGAGCCCAGATAGCGCCATTGTACTCCAGACTGGGCAACGGGAGTGAACCTCTGTCTCAAAAAAAAAAAAAAAAAAGTGTCCCAACTCTTGTACATTAAGTCACATAAGTAGTGACTTAACTTCTCCTGACTTCAGATTCTTTATCTATAAAAAGGGAGGAAGTATTATTTTTCTCTTAAAATTATACCAATTAAATTACAATGTACATAAAGGGCCATCGCATGCTTCTGGGACTTTGAAAAAGCAAGAAAGTGCTTGATACATGTTAGTCCCTCTTCCAGGGACATCCCACCAGTCCCACTATCTCACTCCCACCCCACTCCTACCACATACACACTGGATGGAATTAAAAAGATGAAGTTCCTTATGGACAGGAAGCGACATCCATATTCCCTCTCTTCTCTGTTCTCCTTAGAATCAGACTAGCAGGACAGGCGCACACACCAGCAGAGCCCAAACCACCTACCCTTAGAGACCAACACTGCTCTTGATAGGATACCAGCCAGCTTTCTTTTCATGCCATAAAGTGTTTTGTTTTGGAGCCGACAAAGCTAGCTGGATTCCTTGCTTCTGTGTCTCCATTAGAAACATTGTTTCAAACAATCCAACTATATGATGTTGACTGGGTTTTTAACTTTCCTTTCTGATTATGGACATGATGGGTGCTACTCCTATGACGTTTTTAACACGCTATTTAAATTTCCCAAGGAGCACATTTATTTTCTAAAACTCAGGTTGTAAAAATGGCCCCTTAATGTCATTACAAATATTGTCTTATGTATTCTATTTTAAACTTTCCTATACTTGTATAAAGATTTTTCCTCCTCAAATTGGACTCTTGCTGTAGATATTATAACTTTTTTCAATCAATAGTAGACCATATGTCTGTAAATACTCAGCTCATGGAGCAGTACTGTGCAGTGATCTGAAACATGGATTCTGAAGTTAGAACTGAGTTTGAATCCATTTCTGCGACTTATCAAGTATAAGGCTTAATTTGCTCACCAGTAAAATGAGAATAATACTAGCACATACCTTCTAGGGTTGTTTATAAGTATTATATGAGACAAGGAATGTCAAGTGCTTAGAGGCATCTGGCACATAGTAAACACAATACATTTTAGCTATTCATAATAATCATTTTTAAGAGCAGTATAATTTTATATTTTATGTATGTATCACAGCTTAGTCATCTCTTCTGTATTAGTGAACATTTAAATATTGGCCATTTAGGTTGTTTCCAGTTTCCCAGAATTATAAAACAAATTTTCAGTATACATCCTGGCAGCTAAAGTTTTGTGTACTGCCTAATTTCTTTAGGAAAAATTTCTAGACACAAAATTGATATGTCAAAAGGAATGTATATTTCTAATGCTTTTAATAGTACTTCTAAATTGCACTCCAAAAAGATTGTAGAACTATCATTTCAATATTCTTGATTGTTGAAAGTGATCTGTGAATCATCTTTCAAAGTGATGTATTTTAAATTCTTACCATTGTCAACTATAGTAATATTAAAGGACATTTAAGTCATCATTTTCATACATAATACAGAAATATTTTAGAAATGGAGCCCTTTGTGGCCCTTGAGTCTTCATTACTGATTAGAGATAATAGGCTGTCCTCTTAGAGAAGTGTTTCATTATGAATTTTATTATTTTATTAAAGTAAGATAGCAGTGTCAAAGGTTTCACGTTTGGTAGATACAAATTTGGATAGTTTTGTATTTTGGTTTTTGGTTTTTTTTGTTTTTGTTTTTGAGACAGAGTTTTGCTCTTGTTGCCTGGGCTGGAGTGCAGTGGCGTGATCTCAGATCACTGCAACCTCCGCCTCCCAGGTTCAAGTTATTTTCCTGCCCTGAGTAGCTGGGATTACAGGTGCCTGCCACCAGGCCCAGCTAATTTTTTGTATTTTTAGTAGAGATGGGGTTTCATCATGTTGGCCAGGTTGGTCTCGAACTCCTGACCTCAGGTGATCCACCTGCCTAGGCCTCCCACAGTGCAGGGATTACAGGCGTGAGCCACCGCACCTAGCCTGGATAGTTTTTTAACACCAATTTTAACAGCAATTTAAAATTTTTTTCATGTTGTTTTTAATAGACAACAACACTTCACAAAATTTGATTACTGAAATATTACCTACACTGGATTTCTCTGAGGACAGTAGAGAGAAAGCCGATAATAAAAATGTATTTACATAAGTGCAGTGTAGCCATGTTCCTAATGATAAAGTTTTCCAGAGCCCATGGCATAACTTATCTATCAGGTCCTGACACATGGTGTCAGCATATTGCCACCCTACTACTCAGGTTAAAAGCAAGACTAGTTCTCTTTTAAAAATAAAAATAAAAATATTTTCTGCATGACAGTTGGACTGCTCTTATTTTTAACAGGAAGGAAATTTTTCCCCAAGTTTTTAAAAATAGAAATTAATTTTTATTTTCAGATTTTATGGCTGGTCTTATTAAAAGTATAGGAAAATATAAAAATTACTTTAAATCCCACAGCCCTTTGATAAAGACTATTAACAGTCTTTTGACTACATTTGCATATATCATGTCTTTTTGTTTATGGACTTTAAGTGAGCTAATCTTTTTTTTAATTGTGGTAAAATATACATAATATAAATCGTACCATTTAAACCATTTTTAAGCATTTCATTTGGTGGCATTAAGTACATCTACACTGCCGTGCAACCATAACCACTGTCCACTCCAGAACTCTTTTCATCTTCTAAAACTGAAACTCTATCCGTTGAGCAATAATTCCCCATCCTCCTCCTCCAGCCCTGGCAACAGCAACCTAATCTTTTTAACTTGTATTAAAATAGAATATACAGAAAAGTTCACATATCAGAAGTACACTGACAAACCACTGACAAACCACGAGGAAGGGAATGTTTTTAAGTGTTAGTGTAGAGGTTCCTCTTTTCTTTCCAGAGCCAGTTGCCAGTTCTAATAGTACAGATTTACCTTCTCTTTAATCCTCACATAACTTCAATTGATAATATTATGTAGATTGACTGGTGACTAGCTCAGAGCTAGCGAGGCTGTAACCAAGAGCATATATAAAGTACTGTGCAGCAGTGCGTCACAAGGTTTTTGCATAGGGCTTAGTCAAGGCTTTTGGAACCGCCCTCAGTTGCACCTTGTGCTATATTAGTACTTCTCAGACAGGAAGAATTTTCTTTTGCTGGTGTAGCTCGTGTGGTTACCTTCAGGGTAAGTGTGTACAGTTCATGTAAATGAGTTTCTCTTGTCTAACTTTATGTGATTCTTATTTGATTCTATAACTTACTGAAATTTTGGGCATTTTGAAATACAAACTTAAGAAATAAAAGAATATTCCAGTATAATGCAAAACTTCTTTATAATTTGTGAAGAAATGAATGTGCAAAACTTTGAACAGTCTTAGGTCTCAGAAATTACATTTTATATGTTCTAATTTTAAGAGCTTCTTGTTTTACATGTAGATGTTGAGAAAAAACAAAGTACCTTCAGAAGTCTCGTTCCAGGTTCAGGGGAAACACTCTAAGATTCAATTTTGTTGTTCATTCAGTTGATATGTGACTCAGTTTTACTGACAGCCACAAGCTTTGTGTTACTAGGATTAGGAACAGTTTATTATGGGTAGTAATAAAGATTATCGATTTTTATTTTGTGCATGTGAGCTTTACCCAGGATTTTGTAGAATGGGATTATCACTGGTATGTTTTATGAATTGATAAAAGCTAGATTACTGATTTATAACAAATTATATATTGAAAATTAAGATTCAAAAATTTATATTACAGTAAAAGCCTAGAATATTATGGCTAAGTTATATTTAAATAATTGAATTCTCTACACTTTACAGTTTTTTTTTCCTTTTAATCAGAGAAGTTAGATCATGCTGCAGACCATTTCTTAAAGCAGTTTGCTTAGTTTTTATTGGCAGCCTGCATCCAAGCCCGGCATCTCTGGGTATTGCTTGTCACCTATGCTGTTGTTCTAGGACAAATTCAAGGACAGAAGAACTCAGAGTGTCTTAAGGGTTGTCAGTATAAATTACTTAGTTTCCATGTGCTGTGTGTGTGGTTTACTTATCTTGAAAAAATGCTATTAGATATTAGAGGCAGTGAGCGTGGGAAGGATAGAGGAATAAATTCTAAACATTGAAATTGTTTATATGCGTAAATATCCACAAAATTCTGACTCAGTAGCTGCTTTACCATTTGGAAAAATTGGTTAAAATTGCCCATTTTTAAATAACTAGCTTTTGAAATCTGTTTTTTCCTCTTTCCTCCTATATCCTCTTCTACCCCTCCCACTCTTTGCTATTTAGTTTCATTTTTGTTTTATGCCTGTATCGAGAAAGTTTCGCTTTGCAGCGTGTGTGTTTCTTTTTCCCCACCGCTGAGTTGCAAATCTAATTAGGGAGAATTATTTAAATGCCCCCCCAAATTATTACAACCATACAGAAAAGATGAACTTACAGTTTGATTTTGCATGTGCTAATCACCCTAAGAAAGTAACATTAAAACAAAACAAAACAAAACAAAAAACCCAAGCTTAAGAAAGTCAAATAGTACAGGTTACTGAAAAAGTGTAGGAAAAATTGATTCATCATGGATGTTTGGTACTGTTGCTGATACTGTGTCCATATTATAGTAATATATGCCTTTTCTTATGTGAGTAATACACAGTTTAGCATTCACAATTTTATTACCTTATCAATGTAGTTTACATGTTTCTGCGAGTATCACAATTAAAGCAGTCACAATTTTTAAAGCTATATTTCTTTTTCATTTTCCTGTAAGACAGAGTCAAGTAGACCTTTAAAAGTAATCAGTTTGCATTCAGGTACTTTAAGACTTGCTTTAAATCAGGTAATTTTTTTTCATGTAGACATACCAATCAATTTTCATTAATTGACTTGTAAACTATCATCAGAATGAAATGCCGTGATAACTAAAGTTTTCAGTTATCAAGTTTGTGTTAAGTTCTTACCTCTTGCTTCAGTCTTTAGCCTTGTCCTACATATTCCTGGTAAAGAACTCTGCTATAGTAGAGACCTTAATCTCATACAAAAAGCACACAAAGTAATTATTTTCCAGTTTCCACATTTTCCAGTTCACATTTAAAGACTCTGAAGACTTAAAATGTTAAAACTTCCTTTGAAGACAGTTCATAGTTCAAGGGCAGTATTTTCTATTTTTGAACACGTCTTCTACACTTGATGTGTTTTTTCCAGCAGCTCTTCTCTTGAAGCATCTGCAACAGATGACCATTGGCAAAGTAAGCCAGAACTTTATATACCAGGTATAGGTTTACAAGCCTATTGGTTTAAAAATACTCTGCCCTAATTTTCAGTGTCTTCCTTAGAATAGTGCCAGAATGCTGACATTTTACACCTGAGTCTTTACACTTTTTAAATGATAAGACCTTAGAGTAATTTTTGTATAAGGACTGCAGTATCACTTTATGTGAGATATCTTTGAACAAAGATAAATTCTGGTCAGATTGCTAGTGAGGACTGGCAAGAATGAAAGATCTTCAGTTGAAATTTGCATAGTATTCATGAATTGTTGGTATACTTACCAAAAAAAAAAAAAAAAAAAAGATCCTAAAGTTGGCCATCAAATTTCTTATCACTCTTTGTTTTTATTTGATGAGACCATGAGAAAGATGATCATTCTTTTACCAACTTATGTTGACTTTTTTCCCCTTTAAACTCAAAATGTATGTTCCAAAAAGAGCCATACTTCAGAGGTAGAGACTAAAGAGGATTTCTACTACCTGAATGTGTAACAAAAAGATCTTAGATTCCTAGATATTAAAATGTATTTAATTCTTCACTGCGTGAATTGTTTGCCCTTGGGCTTTTCAAATGTTTCACAGATTATGCGGTATTTTTATAAACTCTACAGTACTTTTCCACAGTCTCCACACTCTTCCTTTTTTTCAAGCTAATGAGATGGTTTTATTTAAATAGTGCTCTTTGAGAAATCTAGACCACTTTTCACATGTTAAACATCAAAGAAAAGCTGTAAGCATTTAATAATTAGGCTTTGATTGCTATGAAGAAATAGACTTGCATGCAGCTTCTATAATATCTTGTTTGTTAAAAATCTGGATGACTATGACAAAAAAAGTTAGACCAAGGAAATTCTACTTAAACTTGACTATAATCATCTAAGCTAAAGACTACTAATCCCCAAACTACCATTATATTTTGAGGGTGGTGATCAAATGTTTTATGAGTTATATAGTGTATGTGTGTGTATATATATATATATATATATATATATCTGTACAAAGATATATACACATACACATCTTTATATCGATATATATACACACACTCATACTGCAGATACATTCTTTTTCAGATGTGAAAAATTGCAAGTTATCATCTTACTATTTGGAAATCGTATTTACTCAATTCTAAGATGCCATCAATTATGAGACTATCAACTTACTAGCAGGCTTTCTGAGAGAGGGAGAAAAAGACATTTTGTAATTTCATGGACTTAAAATGGAAGGGGGTAGGGACTGAATTTTAGAATTTGAGAAAATTTGATGTATCTGCTATAACACCTTTTAATGATAAAGAACACGGATCTAATGTCCAACTTATATTACTAGAATTTAAGAAAAAGTCAGATATTTTCTCCCTTTCAACTAAGTTGCCATTTTTAAATAGTGCTTTAATTATAAAATTTTACTTATCTGAAATAAAAGTAAAGCCATTATGGAACAAACATAGATTGGTAATTTTCCCTAAGATTTATACTACCAACACAGCAACAACAAAAAACCTTAGAATAATGATGAGAGATATTTTAAAAACTGCTTCCTTTTGTTTGATGAACAGATATGTTTAAACTTCACCCAGACCCTAAAAGGTTCATTCAGTTGATAAACACTGTCACATACCTGTTTTGTGCTAGACACAATGCTCGATTCAAATACAGCTCATGTCTTAGTCATATCATATTAAAAAATTAAAGATTTTAGGCCAGGTGCAGTGGCTCATGCCTGTAACCCCAGCACTTTGGGAGGCAGAGGTGGGCGGATCATGAGGTCAGGAGATCGAGGCCATCCTGGCCAACACGGTGAAACCCCATCTCTACTAAAAATACAAAAATTAGCCAGGCGTGGTAGCATGCGCCTGTAATCCCAGCTACTTGGGAGGCTGAGGCAGGAGAATCACTTGAACCCGGGAGTCAGAGGTTGCAGTAAGCCGAGATCACACCACTGCACTCCAGCCTGGCAACAGAGAGCAAGACTCCATCTCAAAAAAAAAAAAAAAAAAAAAATTAAAGATTTTAATGTAAGAAAATTGAAGGAAAAATTGGACTTTTGTGTTATGTCTTCCCTTACTTTGTTCTGTCTGTATATTCCTGTATTGATTCGGTAGTAGCAATGCATAATTTTCCCACAAACTTCATCCTTACATGTAGAGAAAGTGTTGATAAAATATTCTGGCAATAAAGTGCTCTTTGCAAATATGTACTTCATTTTCACTGTTTATTCAATTTTCTTAATATCATATAAGTTCTTATAGGAAAGCCTCAGATTCTCCATACAAAATGTTTAATCCAAAACTATGCTGGATAGAGTAAAACCCTTGCTGAGCTTCTTAGAAAAAAAAAAAAGATGCTTTATGTGTCAAATATAGGCTATGTTAAATCATAACAAAGCCTTTTTGTCTCATTGCTCTCCCGAAAGCAAGGTGGGTCACCAGCAGCCCTACTGGAGCCACCCACGGAAGTTGGGCCAGGGTTCTCGCTCTTGTCACATCTGCCCAAACCAGCATAGTCTGATCTGGAAACACGGCCTCAATATGTGCCGCCAGTGTTTCTGTCAATACGCGAAGGACACAGGTTTCATTGAATTGGACTAAGTGATCTTCCTTGAATGGATTATCCAAGGCATCCACCCAATAAAAGAAACCATGTTAGTTCTTTGTACATAAAATAAACATTTTTAAAAAACAAAATAAGTCATGCCAAAAATACCACCTTAATATATTATTGGCATAACAGGAAGAACCTGAAATTTATGTGTGTCACGTGTACTTTTTTTTTTCTCTTTTGCTGTGACATCACCTGGGAAAATCCAGAAGATTGGATAACCAAGAAATGACTAATCAAGAGTCTGCCGTACATGTGAAAATGGTGGGTATTTGCCTATTTCCAGTTCCATTTATTAATGGTAAATCTTCACCACTTTTACCTCTGTCTCTAACCAGATAATTATGGGACTGAAATTTTATACAACTCTTTCTTCACAGTGCATCACAAAATAAACCTCAAATATTTATTGAATTGAATTTCAAATTATCTTTAAAATGTTTTTGCTTGAAATCTAATGCACATTATTGTGCTTCTCAGAATATAAAATGTTTCCCCATTCCTTTTTACGCTAAATTTTCTTTGCTCAGCAATAATACACTTAAATCATACAGTGTGAAATACATTATTGTAGGTTTTCAAATTTAAATGACAAGCATTCAGAAATTTTTAAAATACTTACTTGCATGACAATAGAGTTGCATTATATATACTAGGATGAGACAGGAAATGTACAGGCTTTGGAGTCAGAACTGGCTTCATATCTTAACTCATTCTGGCCGGGTGCCTGTAATCCCAGCACTTTGGGAGGCCGAGGCGGGCGTATCACCAGGTCAGGAGATTGAGACCATCCTGGCTAATACAGTGAAACCCCATCTCTACTAAAAATACAAAAAATTAGCCGGGCATGGTAACATGCTCCTGTAGTCCCAGCTACTCTGGAGGCTGAGGCAGGAGAATGGCTTGAACCCGGGAGGCGAAGGTTGCAGTGAGCCAAGATTGCGCCACTGCACTCCAGCCTGGGTGGCAGAGCGAGATTCCGTCTCAAAAAAAAAACAAAAAAAAAACAAACAAAAAAAAACTCGTTCCTTATTAGCTTCTATAGCCCTGAATGAGAGCAGTAATCTTACCTTTAAGAAATGGGTGTGAAACCACCAATTATCTGTTATTATTCATACTAAATGAAAATGTAGGCCGGGCGCGGTGGCTCACGCTTGTAATCCCAGCACTTTGGGAGGCCGAGGCGGGCGGATCACAAGGTCAGGAGATCGAGACCACAGTGAAACCCCGTCTCTACTAAAAATACAACAAATTAGCCGGGCGTGGTGGCGGGCGCCTGTAGTCCCAGCTACTCGGAGAGGCTGAGGCAGGAGAATGGCGTGAACCCAGGAGGCGGAGCTTGCAGTGAGCCGAGATTGTGCCACTGCACTCCAGCCTGGGCGACAGAGCAAGACTCCGTCTCAAAAAAAAAAAAAGAAAATGTGAAGTTCCTAATAACCACAGATTAAGCATTCATTAAATATTAATCTACTCTATTATGTTAGTGAGTGTTTTAACTGTGTAACTGACATTTATTTGCATATGTGGAAAGAAATTACATCTGTGTTCTCCATATTCACAGTGATAAAATCTTAAAAACAACAATTTTAAAAAATCCATTCTTTTAAAGGGAACAACTGCCCCATGATCTCTTGTTTTCTCTTTGTGTTCTTTTTATTGTTGTGCCTCCTCTTCTGTTCCGTTTATTTTTTCAGCTTTCTCTTTCTCTCTAGCTTTTTTCTGGCGTATAAACTAGAGCGTGACACACCAAGCAAGCAGCATTTTGTCACACTTAATAAATCTCTTGTTCATCTTTCCCTCAACCAGTGTAGGATCAGAGGTGAAAGTTGACTCAAAATGGTGATTAAGTCATCGTCAGTTTAGTTATTGCTCTTAGGTTGATGCGTATGAAATTGTTTTTATATGTCAAATATAGTCCAATATTGCCAGTTTTATATGGTTCAACCTAATAACAGCTCTTTGCATCCATTGAATGATTGGCACTTGATTCATTGGAATTGAGCATATCTCTTTGATACACAGAATTAAACCAGTCTAAAACTTATTTTCTTGTTTGGGTTGACTTTTTTTTAACTTAGGTGAACACAAGCAGTATAGGAATTCCCTGACATATAAACAATGTTAATTCTCTTTGTATAATGTTGTTACTTGGGTCCTAGAGCCCTCTAGAAGGTGTCTGTGGAGGCAAGTAGCAGTGTATTCACCCCACAGTTGTTCAGACTGTTGAAGAAAAACAAGCCAAAATATTTTTTTTAACTATTATTGCATTAATTTACACAATTTTTACCTTGGGTTTGCTTTCCTAAAAATATTGATAGGTCTGGCTGGGCGTGGTGGCTTATGCCTGTAATCCCAGCACTTTGGGAGGCCGAGGTGGGCAGATCACGAGGTCAGGAGATTGAGACCATCCTGGCTAACACGGTGAAACTCTGTCTCTACTAAAAATACAAAAAAATTAGCCAGGCATGGTGGCGGGCACCTGTAGTCCCAGCTACTCGGGAGGCTGAGGCAGGAGAATGGCGTGAACCCGGGAGGCGGAGCTTGCAGTGAGCCGAGATCGCGCCACTGCACTCCAGTCTGGGCGACAGCGTGAGACTCCCTCTCAAAAGAAATATAGATAGATAGATAGATAGGTAGATAGATAGATAGATAGATAGATAGATAGATAGATAGATAGATAGACAGACAGACAGACAGATAGGTCTTTTATATTCACAACTTTATAGCATGTTATTTTTAACTTCTCAGCAGGATTGAGATCTCTCTGTCCAGACTTTTTACATGCACACTTCTCTGTGTTCACTTAAGTTCTATACGAACAGAGCTATTTCTCTTTTTCCCATATTAGACCCTGCACTTTGATTCCTCCCTAATCTCAGCATATCTAAATCCTGTTTCTCTTCCAGAGCCTACCTCTGTTGGCTCTTCCTCCTTTGACCCCGGAAGAAGAAATCTTTGTCTCTTCTCCTCCTCTTACATTTTATCTGGACATCTTGGCAATGTATTAATTATTTGGGTTTCTATTTTTTAATCCACATTAGAGAATATGCATCTTGAGTGTAAGATTTATATTTTATGTATCTCTTACAGAGTGGCTTCGCACACTGTCTTATACTTAATATGTGGTGAAGGAATGAAAGAATTTGGCCTACACTATCTTAATGTGGAAACAGACCAAATATGTATGTAATAGGCAAGGGAAATCGCTATTACTAAAATTTAGTAGTGCATAATCTTCCAAATAAATCTGAGAATCATCTATGTGTGGGGGTAAATGTACCAGTTTGAATAGGTGGCTTTAAATCTATACTTTCTGTGTAGTTGGGTAAAAACTCTAGTGCCTACTTCTTTGTACCACTGCAGTAATTAAGTCTTTTGTTGCTACCAAATGTAAACAATGGAAAACCAAGAAAGAATATTTCTCTGAGAACATCTGACTGAAATTTCTTAAGTGATTCAAACTAATTTTTATGTGGGCTATTTCCAGAAAAATGTAGGATAATACTAAGGTGATTTAAAATACACTGAGGCTGGGTGCTGTGGCTCGTGCCTGTAATCCCAGCATTTTGGGAGGCTGAGGCAAGAGGATCACTTGAGCTCAGGAGTTTGAGAACATCCTGGACAACGTAGTGAGATCCGTCTCTACAAAAATTAAAAAATTAGCTGGGCATAGTGGCAGATGCCTGTAGTCCCAGCTACTCTGGAGGCTAAGGTGGGAGGATCTATTGAGCCCAGGAGGTCAAGTCTGCAGTGAGCTGTGATCACGCCACTGCACCCCAGCCTGGGTGACAGAGTGAGACCTTGTCTCAAAAATTTTAAAATAGGTCGGGTGCAGTGGCTGATGCCTGTAATCCCAACACTTCGGGATGCTGAGGCAGGCAGATTGCTTGAGCCCAGGAGTTCAAGACCAGCCTGGGCAACACTACAAAACCCTGTTTCTATAAAAAAATGCAAAAATTAGCCAAGGGTGGTGGTGAGCCCCTGTAGTCCCAGTCACTTGAGAGGCTGAGGTGAGGGGATCACCTGAGCCCAGGAGGTGAAAGTTGCAGTGAGCCAAGATCACGCCACTGCCCTCCAGCCTGGGTGACAGAGCAAGACCCTGCCTCAAAAAATAAAAATAAAAAAACATAAAAGTAAATTTTTTTTTTTTTTGAGACCGAGTCTCACTCTGTCACCCAGGCTTGGAGTGCAGTGGTGAAATCCTGGCTCACTGCAACCTCCGCCTCCCGGGTTCAAGCAATTCTCTTGCCTCAGCCTCCCAAGTAACAGGGATTGCAGATATGTGCCACCATGCCCAGCTAATTTTGTATATTTAGTAGAGACGGGGTTTCACCATGTTACCCAGGCTGATCTCCAACTCCCGACCTCTGGTGATCCGCCTGCCTTGGCCTCCCAAAGTGCTGGTATTACAGGCATGAGCCACCGTGCCTGGCCTTTTTTTGTTTGTTTTTGAGACAGAGTCTCGCTCTGTCACCTGGGCTAGAGTGCAGTGGTGCCATCTTGGCTCACTGCAACCTCCGCCTCCTGGGTTCAAGTGATTCTCCTGTCTCACCCTCCAGAGTAGCTGGGATTACAGGCGTGTGCTACCACGCCTGGCTATTTTTTGTATTTTTAATAGAGACAGAGTTTCACTGTGTTGGCCAGGCTGGTCTCAAACTCCTGACCTTAGGTGATCCTCTGGCCTTGGCCTCCCAAAGTGCTGGGATTGCAGGCATCAGCCACCGTGCCTGGCCAAAAATAAATTTTAAAAATAATAAATAAATGAAACTCATATAGATGAACATACATATTTATAAATTAAAAGTACAAGTCATTTTTTTAGTCTTGGTTAAAATATGAATTGTTTTCTCTGTACATTGTGGATTGTACTAACCCTTAGTTTATTTTGTTTTTTATTTTTAGTTTAAGAATAATCATTGTTATAAATAGAATGTATTTGTGTGTGTTTTTTAATACAAAATCTTTTTATTTATTTATTTTTTTGAGACAGGGTCTCACTGTGTCACCCAGGCCGGAGTGCAGTGGCATGATGTCGGCTCACTGCAACCTCCGCCTCCCGGGCTCAGGCAATCCTCCCACCTTCGCCTCCGAGTATCTGGGACTACAGATGTGCACCACCATGCCTGGCTAATTTTTGTATTGTTTGTAGAGATGGGGTTTCGCCGTGTTGCCCAGCCTGGTCTCGAACTGCTGAGCCCAAGTGATCCTCCCGCCTCGGCCTCCTAAAGTGCTGGGATTACAGGCATGAGCCACCATGCCTGACCATGTTTTCTTTTTTAATCAAAATTTAATATAATTTGAAATCTAGTTCAAACAGAATTAAACTTTGAAGTTGTCATAATCTCATCCTGGAAATTAGGATTATCCCTAGTCTGGAATATTATCATTGGATTGATGATACCAAGCCACACCCAGAAATTTGGTAACTGTACTATGGAGCTTCTTATTTTTATCTTATCCCAGTGTATCCACAAGATCATATCAAATAATCTAATATTACAATTGAGTTGTGGATAAAATGGCGTAACTTTGAAATCCATTTCATCTCTATAAATATATTAAGTATTGGTCAAAATAAATGAATTTTAGATCTTTCTTAATCATTTTTGGTGTTGATTCAGATTTGGCATCAATCAACCAACATACCCTGATTCTTTTCAGGAAGGCATTGCTCCCTCCCCAACATTTTACACTGTGGCTTTACTATAAAATGAGTTTGTTCTCTTTTTATCACAAATGATGGAAATTTTTAGCTTCTTATTTATTTTTCATAAAATTGTATCATAATCAAATTGAAAATTTTTCAGACAATTCAAAATACCTTGCCCTTCAAATTTGAAGTATCATTATTTGTGTGCCACCAAACCGTGTCTGTGTTTTTCTAAGAGGGATATAGACAGAAGGACTTTGTGGAGGTAACAAAAGTATGTGATCTCATGCAACAGTTGGGGCATGTTCAACAACAACCACAACAAAAAGTATGTGATGTATTTCATCATACTTCTACAGTGTGCTTATATTATGATACTCTTTGACATATTCCATACAGGAGTCTTTGATTCTCTTTCTTAGGCTATATTATAAAGTATTTGAGTAAAATACCTAATATCTCAAGTTCTTGTGAGGTATTTCTCATATAGATCAGTGACATTGATTGTGTATTGCAGGAGAGGAGTATAGTATACTGTATAACCCAAGACAGATAGAATGGTCATTTTTATATTTCTTATACCTATTTCATCATTATTTTACTCCTATGCCATTTGTATATTCACTACTTATTTATCCGAAAATGAATGGTTGTATGTTGTACAGGAGCCACCAATGCCTTTAGCTACCGGTTCTCTTTCATCCATTGTGATTTAAGGTAAACCAGTATTGGCTGGGCATGGTGGCTCACACCTGTAATCCCAGCACTTTGGGAGGCTGAAGCGGGGAGATTGCCTGAGCCCAGGAGTTTGAGACCAGCCTGGGCAACACAGCAAGACCTTATCTCTATAAAAATAAAATAAACCAATCTTACATTTGTTAGTGTAGCAGAAACCAGCCTTCTTCGAAGTGGTCTTGGTGTGATTCTTCTATCTGTTATCAAAAACTTGAAACTGATTTGTCTGAGACAAGACATCTTAGTATGGGTACACTGAAATCGAATATTTAATTTTTTGGGTGAAAAAATAGTCTATGATATATATCCTGTGTTGCTTTCACCATAATGGATTGGTTATTGAATCAAACATATGCTGATTGCTGTGCATCTGCCAGTTAAGGCTGAGGTAAGAACAGAAATTAGTTGTCAAGAGATAAACTTACTAGCTGAGGTATTTGTAAGGGAGTTAACAGAAGTGATATTCCAAAACAGCAATGGTCCTTAAAACTCAGCAGAAAAGCAGAGTAAATACTACTCATCATCATATCCCTAGCATTTAGCAAGAGTGTGTGGCACAAAGTAGACACATGGTAAATATTGGTTAGGCGAGTGAATGGGTTAATGTATGAAAAAAAAGTAGGAACCAGTGCCTATCTGCCTTTCCATCTATTGAAAAATCACCATAAAATACATAGATAACCTTTAATCCATTGAAACTCATCCAGCTGAGTTAAAAGGGTTACTACATCAAGGTTAGTTGCATTGCAGGTCATCCTACTTAAATATGGCTTTTTAAAATTAAGTGTATTGTAGGTGGTAGATCTTTCATCCATGCAGAAAATTTTAATGTTAGCACTTTTCTCTACACTTTCTTTTTTTTTTTCAAGCTCCACCTCCCGGGTTTATGCCATTCTCCTGCCTCAACCTCCCAAGAGGCTGGGACTACAGGCACCCGCCACCACGCCCAGCTAATTTTTTGTGTTTTTAGTAGAGACAGAGTTTCACCATGTTAGCCAGGATGGTCTCAATCTCCTGACCTCATGGTCCGCCCACCTTGACCTCCCAAAGTGCTGGGATTACAGGCGTGAGCCACCGTGCCCGGCCTCTTTCCTCTACACTTTCGTTATCATTTTCCAGTCTTTGGAAGACAGTCTATCCTTTTTCTGATTTTTCTACTCTTGCCCATTATGTAGGAACAACACGGCATCTGATAGACTTACATGGTGAGATTCTCTCATAGTAAAGATAGAAGGTCCAGGGAATTTTTGTAACCATGTCCATGACACATATGAACTATGTTAATACTACTAATAACATACCCAGAATAAAAACATATAAATAAAGATTATCCAATACAAACCAGTATAGAACTTGGATTTGAGGTACTATTATTGCCTATACTTTATAACTGACTATAAAATGAGGCATAATTTTCTCCTCCTAGTTGTATTGTACATGTGCTATGAGAGCTTGTACTGATTTTTCCTCTAATCAGTTTCATTCTATTTGTGATAAAGTAGCTAGTAACAAGAAATAATACTTAAGATTAAATTGTTGAGCAACCCTAAAGTCTTCATAACTCTGTAGTACCAGCCTACACCCATTTTTTTAGATGGGTCTTGCTATGTTGCCCAGCTGGTCTCAAACTCCTGGGCTCCAGTGATCCTCAGCTTCCAAGTAGCTGGGATTACAGACATGTGCCACTGTGCCTGGCACAATACTTTTTGGCAGTTATCTCAATTTGAAATAAATCTATTGTAAAATGTGTGCCAAGAACAGTATATTATTTGGGAACTAGTACAATAAAAAGAGCAAAGATCTTGAAGCAGCTTTTCAAATTTAAAATATTTTAAATGTATTTTAATTATACAAAGACAAAGTTTTGGGGGAATAATTGTGATAATTGCTTCCTTTCTGCTCAGGAACATTTTAAAATATAAATATGTAGGCAAGCTAAATGTCTGTATTAAGTCATAAAAGCCAGATACAAAAGTATATAATGAGGATGAGCTAAAATTATGTGCATATATATGCATGTTTCAGAGGGATGTGCTCATTAGGGTGGAAGTTTAGTTACTGTATTATATAAAATGGAGGCTTAATGGGAGTCATCTTAAGATTTTTAGAAAAATTACATCAATCGAGGGGTAGCTGCTAGGGTATTCATGGTTAAAATACGATTTCTGAGCTCTCTCTGGATTGCATCACAACCCAGAAATGAAACTAATAGAAAATCACAGAAATGAAACTAATAGAAAATAAATTTAAATGTTACTTGTTTATCTTCATGTATTTGAACTCCAGGCAGTTTTTATTGTCTTTTTTATATTTTTACTGTCATTTCTGTGGTAAGTGTACATTGCTTTTATACTTAAAAAAAGATATATACTTTCTAATAAAGTAATTGAATCACAAATGTAGTTTTACCTTACTCTGTAGCTGGAAAATACTGATAAGTTTTAAGTATTTTTGTGTGTATAAATGGTAATGTGGGAGCTGGGCTTGGTATCCCACACTTTTAATCCCAGGACTTTGGAAGGCCAAGATGGGAGGATTGCTTGAGGCCAGGAGTTCAAGATCAGCCTGAGCAACATAGCAAGACCTCACTCACCTCTACAGAAAATTTTGAAAATTAGCTGGGTATGATGACGCATGCCTTCTTGCCTACTCAGGAGGCTGAGATGGGAGGATCATTTGAGCCCAGGAGTTTGAGGCTACGGTGAGCTAGGATTGTGCCACTGTACTCCAGCCTGGGTGACAAAACAAGACCGCATCTCTAAAAAAGTAATAATAAAATAAATAAATGGTAATTTAATGTGGTGGCTTGCTTTTTAAAAATAATGCCTTAACATTTTTATGTCTTTAAATAAGACAGGTTTCTGCTTGGTATCAAAGGAACCTGGGGAAAGAATGAAAACTAATTAATTAATTTTCTTTTACTTTTAGATGCCAGAATTCCAGAAAAGTTCAGTTCGAATCAAGAACCCTACAAGAGTAGAAGAAATTATCTGTGGTCTTATCAAAGGAGGAGCTGCCAAACTTCAGGTGAATAATTATCAAGAAGCCTTGGCTGTGTGTGGTGGCTCATGCCTGTAATCCCAGCACTTTGGGAGACTGAAGCAGGAGGATCACTTGAGCCCAGGAGTTCGAGACCAGCCTGGGCAACATAGTGAGACCCCATCTGTATTTAAAAAAAAAAAAAATGGCCGGGCACAGTGGCTCATGCCTGTAATCCTAGCACTTTGGGAGGCCTAGGCAGGTGGACGAGGCTGAGGTCAGGAGTTCGAGACCAGCCTGGCCAACATGGTGAAACTCTGTCTCTACTAAAAATACAAAAATTAGCTGGGCCTGGTGGCGCATGCCTGTAATCCCAGCTACTTCGGAGGCTGAGGCAGGCGAATCACTTAACCCCGGGAGGCGGAGGTTGCAGTGAGCTGAGATCATGCCGCTGCACTCCAAAAATAAAATAAAAGCTTAATAATAAAGGCTTCTTTTTTTCTTTTCTTTTGAAATGGAGTCTCGCTCTGTTGCACAGGCTGGAGTGCAGTGGCAGGATCCTGGCTCACTGCAACCTGCTTCTCCTGGGTTCGGGCAGTGCTCGTACCTCCGCTTCCCCGAGCAGCTGGGATTACAGGTGCCAGCCACCACAACCAGCTAATTTTTTTGTTTTTTGAGACTGAGTATTGCTCTGTTGCTCAGGCTGGAGTGCAGTGGCACGATCTCAGCTCACTGCTACTTCTGCCTCCCAGTTCAAGCAGTTTTCCTGCCTCAGCTTCCAGAGCAGCTGGGATTACAGGTGCCTGCCACCACACCCAGCTAATTTTTATATTTTTAGTAGAGACAGGGTTTCGCCATGTTGGCCAGGCTGGTCTCAAACGCCTGGCCTCAAGTGATCCATCCGCCTCGGCCTCCCAAAGTGCTGAGATTATAGGCGTGAGCCATCATGGCCCAGCCTTATTTTATTTTTAATGTTAAAACCGACTCATTCATCTCCTGTTTGATAAAATCTGAGTACAGCAAGTTTAGGTAGACAGTTTTTGCCTATCCTTTAGGAATATAAAATCCAGAAAATATATATCTTGAGTTGTTCTAAAATAGGCAGAATACCCTATTGGAAAAACAAAAGTTAATAACCCTGAAATACTCTTAAGTTTTTATTAGTCTTAAGTACTAAGCTAACTCATGCTGTGTACAAGCATTAAACCATTTTAAGGATAATATTTAAAAGTGTATAGTTTTATGCTGCTCTTTCATGTTTTAATCATGGTAGTTCAAATTAAGATATAACCTTATTAAGGGGATAATTGAGTTTTTAAGCAGTCTCTGTTTTAAAGGAATGTGTTACATGTAAATTAAATCAACAATCTGGATATTCTGTAAAAAAAAAAAATTACTCCTTTTTTAAAACATTTCTGAAAAATAATATTTAACCCAGTCTCCTAAGTTTCAAGAGCTGGCCAGCTATTTCAATGTGCATTCATTCATTGGTATAGTTTAAATAAGCAAGTTAAATCCAGCATGTAATGGTATCAGTAACTAAGAGCTTCATATAGTTGAATTGCTTCCACTGCATTTTTGTGCATTGACCAAGTTGGTCGAAAATCTCTAGTGAGAAGAGTAACCATATCACCTGCAGTTGCAAATTCCCATACCAATTAATCAGATTTTTTCTAATATTGATTTTTATTTATTTATTTAATTTTATTTTTTCGAGACGGAGGCTTATTCTGTCGCCCAGATTGGAGTGCAGTGGCATGATCTTAGCTCACTGCAACCTGCGCCTCCCAGGTTCAAGTGATTCTCCTCCTTCAGCGTCCTGAGTAGCTGGGATTATAGGCACACGCCAGCACACCTGGCTATTTTTGTATTTTTAGTAGAGACAAGGTTTTACCATGTTGGCCAGGCTGGTCTTGAACTCCTGACCTCGAGTGATCTCCCCACCTCGGCCTCCCAAAGTGCTGGGATTACAGGCATGAGCCACCGTGCCTGGCTGGATTTTTTCAATTTTTGAAGTTGATACATAATAACTGTACATATATATGGGGTATATGTGATATTTTCAAATGTATATAAAATGTGCAATAATCAAATCAGGGTAATTAGGATATCTGCCACTTCTAATATTTATCCTTTGTTTTGGGAACATTCTAAATCTTCTAGCTGTGTTGAAATATACAATAAAATACTGTTTACTATAGTCATTCCACTGTGTAAACACTAGAACTTATTCCTTCTAACAGTATTTTCATAACCATTAACCAGCTGTTCTTTATCTCCCCAACCCTCCCACCCTTCCCAGCCTCTGGTAACCATCTTTCTACTTTGTTTCCATGAGATGAACTTTTTAAGTTTTCACATATGAGTAAGAACATATAATATTTGTCTTTCTGTGCCTGTCTTATTTTACTTAAGATAATGACCTCCAGGCCTACCCATGTTGCTGCAGATGACAGCATCTCTTTGTTTTTTATGGCTGAATTACGAATCAGATTTATTTCGTGACAATGCTAGGGCACTCAAGGTAGCACCTTGTAGTTAAGATTATTCCCAGGACTTTATAAAGGAACCGCATGAGAAAATTCAATGCAAAGAGAATAACTTAACAGCGTGGACTAGAGACTGAGCACAGTCCTATGCATCTAGGAAAGCATGAAGTATGTGTTTGGGTAGCACAGAGAGATTCTCACCATGTGGGCTATGTTTACAATAATGCATTTCACTCTTTTCTTACAGATAATAACGGACTTTGATATGACACTCAGTAGATTTTCATACAAAGGGAAAAGATGCCCAACATGTCATAGTAAGTGTGATATTTGTAAACAAATTCACAAAAGCATGTCATCATTATTTTAAGATCCTCTTTATATTACCTGTGAGATAACTGGGTTTTTAAAATTCTTTTTGGACATTGACAGTGAGGAGACCTGCTTTTTCTTACTATATTTTTGAGGTTTTGTTTTTTTCCCATATTATATAAATGGCTATTTTCATGTATGGTTTTGGTAGCAAAGGGAATCAGAGACTACTGAAATATTTCTTGCCAAATATGGTCTATTCATTATTCAAGAAATATTTAAATAGGTTGTAAACTTTGGGTTAACCTGAAGAACAGCATTTATCAAATACTCTGTTTTCTAGGAATTTTACCAAATTTTAATGTCTTTTTGTTTTCCAACTTGGCCATGAGTTTTTAAAATAACACTCTTCAACCTGACAGGGAAACGGTGAAATGAACTCTCTCATTTGCTTTTAGTACATGTGTAAATTGATAATTATTTTGGGGCCAGGTGCAGTCGCTCATGCCTGTAATCTCAGCATTTTGGGAAGCTGAGGCGGGCAGATCATTTGCAGTCAGGAGTTCAAGACCAGCCTGGCCAAAATGATGAAACCCTGTCTCTACTAAAAATACAAAAATTAGCTGGGCTTGGTGGCAGGCACCTGTAATCCCAGCTACTCAGGAGGCTGAGGCACGAGAATCACTTGAACCCAGGAGGCGGAGTTTGCAGTGAGCCAAGATTGCACCACTGCGCTCTAGCCTGGGCAACAGAGTGAAACTTCATCTCAAAAAATAAAAATAAAAAAGGAAAAGAAAAATTATTTTGATAACTTGTATTAAAAAAATGCTAAAATCACCAGGCACAGTGGCTCACGCCTATAATCCCAGCACTTTGGGAGGTGGAGGTGGAATAATCACTTGAGCCCAGGAGTTTGAGACCAGCCTGAGCAACATAATAAGACCTTTTCTTACAAAAGACAAAAAATTAGCTGGGCATTGTGGCATGCCTGTGGTCCCAGCTACTCACTTGGGAGGCTGAGAGGATCCTTGAGCCCGGGAGGGTGAATCTATAGTGAGCCGTAATTGCACCACTGCACTCGAGCCTGGATGACAAAACAAGACCCTGTCTCAAAAAGAAAAAAAAAAAAACACACTAAAAATCTTCATATCCTTTGCCCTATTAAGTCCTCTTTGGAGAATTTCTAATAATCCCAAATGCAGTTTTTAAAAAAGCTTTATTCACAAAAATAATGGTGACTAAGCTCAACATAAAATTATTACTAATAGCAGATGCTTGGAAGCAACCTAAAAAGTTTAATGCTGCAGAAATGATACAAATTATTTTCTGTTCACATACCAGAAATTTTAATTACATGGAAAAATGCAGACTACAATGTGAAATGAAAAAGAAAATTCAAAATTACAGATTTGGTATGATCTCTTATCTAATTGATATACATGAAATCTTAAGACAAAGGAAATATACTAAAATATTGTTCATTACTTATTATTGAATGCTAAAACTTTTTACCATTCAATTTTTATTTTCTTCTCTACAGTGATCTGGATTTTCCAGATGTTTATGTTAAGCATTTATTTCTTTTTATTATGAAAAAATGTATTTCCCATATGTGTTTCTTATATTTAATTACAAAGGAGAAAATGGAAGTGATCAATACACAGTTCATAGTATTTGAAGATACTGAATTGTCTCAGTGATGTAAGCGAGCAGTCACTGAATCTCAGATTTTAAGCCATTAGCTTCTCTAACAATGTCATGTGAATTATACCACTGAGACCAAAAGTTATAATAACCATGCTAGTTGACATGGCATTACTTAAAAGTATTGGGTTGGTGCAAAAGTAATTGAGTTTTTTGCCATTACTTTATAGCAAATTATTCACAGTAGTGGTAGCATAAATCAGAGTATTTATTTTAATGCTTATTTTGCTTTCTATTTTCAGATATCATTGACAACTGTAAGCTGGTTACAGATGAATGTAGAAAAAAGGTAAACACTAACAATAATCCATAGTCACTCAAAGACTTCATTACCCTTTTTGCCTGAGAATTTCTTCAGGTGCATTCACACAAGTAAGAATGGATGTAAAGTGCTTACAGCCATACCTGGTACATAGTAAGCACTCAGTAAATAGTAGGTTTGCTGTATGAATTACACATTCAAAACATATTTTAAAGATAAAACAAAACTTATATTTAAAACTCTTAAATGATTACCAAAGTATTCTGGTGTTGTAACGTTAACTGGAGATTTAAAACAAAAGTACGTTGGTTTTCTGTAGGTTTTGCTCCTTTAAGTTGATGAGGAAGTTGCTTCAGTACTTTGCTTGAGTATGTGTCTGTGTATATCTTAACAAAATGCAATTTGAAATGTGAATCAAATTTAATACCTTTATATGAAAACTGAAGTGTTTTTTGTACTGATAATTTTATTGTTGGTTTTTACTCACCTGAAAGTACTTTACAAAAGAAAGGTAGCTTTTTGCAGGTATATTTGATTACATGTCAACTAAGATCAACAAATATTTTTTCAATTGATGCATTAGCTCAACTTTTAAAGCAGTTTGTTGAAAATACTTGTTTACATTGTTTTGCTTTCTATAAAACCAAGCAGATTTATCTTCATGTAATCTTCATGATTAAGTTATTCATATCTTCCTAGTTATTGCAACTAAAGGAAAAGTATTACGCTATTGAAGTTGATCCTGTTCTTACTGTTGAAGAGAAATACCCTTATATGGTGGAATGGTAAGTGTATATTAGGCAGTAGGAGGCTTTAAAAATAAAAAATAAAACAACACTGCAGTTACAACTGATGGCTTGTTTTTTACCTGTATTGCAAACAAACAGATTAATAAATTATGCAAGGTAGAGCATTGAATAACAAAATTAGCTCTAATTATCTAATCTCTCTAACAGTTTAGGAATCCTTTTGTTTATTTAAGGTGAAGTCCAGTAGGAATAAATTAAAAGTCCTACATTTAAGTCTCAAATTAAAAACAAGAATTGTTTTTTAAGTATATGAACAAGATGTGGCTTAATGTGTAAAAAGGTATGAGGATTTAAACTGACTCTGAACTCAGTTAGAGCCAGCAGGTGATATGGTTACCCAAAAATCGACTTTTGGTTGCATTAATCAAAATGCAGTGTTCCAGACAGATCACACTGAAAGCACTGTGTTGGGTTCTGGAAGAATGCTGTTAAGAGAAACCATGACAATAGTGACCAAAAAAAAAAAAAAATAGATCATTACAAACTTAAAAGGAATCAAAGTAGTCCACCCGAATGATCAGAGGAATTTGAGCCTTCCCACTTGAGGAACATTTCAAGGAATAGAAAATGCTTTGATTTGAGAAGGAACAACTTGTTTTAAAATCTTAGGAGACCAGGAATGATTTGTCTTTATTGTCCCATTACCTAACAGTTACATACTTCATCTGTATTTATGGTATTAAATGTTGAAAAGGTATTAGACTTAACTCTACAAACTGGTAGCAGCAGAACTGGAACTAGACTTGGAAGATATAAGAAGATTGATTTCAGCATGAGAAATGAAAAGCCTGTCTAGCAATTAAGAGTTTTCTGGCAATGGAATAAGCTTCCCTGGGAGAATGAGCTTATAGACATGATAGAAGCTGACCCAGTCAGGGAAGAAGGTGACTTAGGAATATTATAGGGGTATTTTTGGGTATCAGATGAAGAGTTAGGCTTTTTTTCTTTTCGTTTCTTTCTTTCTGTTTTTAGTGGCTGTTTGCATAATTGTAATGGGTTAGAGAGTCTAAGGGCCCTTTATACTGAGATGCTATGATTATAGGTGTTTTTTACATAAAGCAGGCTAATCTATATATGACACTTGGCATAACAAAGATTTTCTCTCTTGCTTACTAAATAGCATCTTCAGTATGTAGAAAATTCAAACTATAAACAAATTTAAAAAATAGGTTTGCTCTAATTCATTTTACTGCAAACAGAGAAAGGATTATGCTTCCATAGGTTGGGTTGAGTTTTTATATGTAGAATTAGGAAAGGTTTATAGCTAGTTTCCTTTCATTACCTTACTAACATATTTAAGCTAAGTCTGGGTTTGGGAGGACTGGGAAACTCAGTAAGAACATGCATATCACATTTTGAGACATGAGGTATACATTCATTAGTGATGAACTTCAATCTCTAAAATTTAAATCCAGATATGAGGAACAGATTTTCTCACATGGAAGAATGCTTTGTAATAAAGATAATAATTTTAGTTTGTCTTAATTGATAGTCTTTTTTCCTTTGGTCATAAACTCCAGGTATACTAAATCACATGGTTTGCTTGTTCAACAAGCTTTACCAAAAGCTAAACTTAAAGAAATTGTGGCAGAATCTGACGTTATGCTCAAGTAAGTTTCTTGGGTGTTTTTTGCTGTTATTGTTCACAGACTTGAATTATTGCTATTTATGTAGTCAGTTGTACTTTTTAAAAATAAGATTGAGTATTCCTTATATAACCATATCCAAAATATGCCACCCATCCCAAAATACATAGTGGTAAGATAAGGAATTTAGAATGACATATTAGATCTTGGTGTAGGTAGTAAGAGCCTTATGAGATTTAAATTCTAATTTGTATTTTGTTTCTCCAGATTAAAAATGTCAAGACTTACAAATTTTTGAACCAAGGCCATTTAAAAATTTTTTAGCAAAATACTTAGGAAAGACATATGAAAGCAATGTATAAATCAAGTTAAAAGGGATTTAAGTGTACTTTTTTTTTTTTTTTTTTTTTAAAGACAGGGTCTCTCTCTGTTGCCCAGGTTAGAGTGTAGTGACATAATCTCTTCCTCAGTCCAACCTCTGCCTCCTGGGCTCAAGCAATCCCCTTGCCTCAGCCTCTCAAGTAGCTGGGACTACAGTCATGCACTACCATGCCTGGCTAATTTTTGTATATTTTTGTAAAGATGGGATTTCACCATGTTGCCCAGACTGGTCTTGAACTCTTGAGCTCAAGCAATCCCAAAGTGCTGGGAACCACCATGCCTGGCAGTATACTATGTCTAAATTTACATAAGCCTACTTTTTAAATTCTCAAACTTCTTTGAAAACTATTCCTAGGAAAGATTAGTATGTTTTAGTACATAATTATATATGTATGCATGAGTTATAAGATACAAGAGGCTTTTTTTTTTTTTGAGACGGAGTCTCACTCTGTCGCCCAGGCTGGAGTGCAGTGGTGCAATCTCGGCTCACTGCAAGCTCCGCCTCCCAGGTTCACGCCATTCTCCTGCCTCAGCCTCCCAAGTAGCCAGGACTTCAGGCACCCGCCACCACACCTGGCTAATTTTTTGTATTTTTAGTAGAGATGGGGTTTCACCGTGTTAGCCAGGATGGTCTCGATCTCCTGACCTTGTGATCCACCCATCTCGGCCTCCCAAAGTGCTGGGATTACAGGCGTGAGCCACTGTGCCCGGCCCAAGAGCCTTTTTAATACTGTTTATTACCTCCTAAAATTTTCAACTCATTAGGCAAATATGATGATGTTACTTTTTTTATGATGATGTTATATTTTAAGGTGATTACTTCTAAAAAGGAAAGCAATAAATTGTCAGAAAAAGTGTGAGGACAGCTAGTAAGTGTTTCATTCCTTAGTAGGCAACATTAGCATTCTTTAACCTATAGCCCAGGAAGGGTAAAAAAGGGAAAGAGGGCTTAAGATCTTATAGTAAAGAGACATGCCAGATGTCGAGAATACAGCTAAGTTCCTGCCACTCTGCTTTTCTTTTCAATTTTATGGATTTTGATGAAACTGTGAGAATATCAAGTCATTCTTCATAATTTTAAAATCTGAAAATGTTTTAATTATGTAAATGTATTTGTTGTTGGTCAGTATATATCCATTAAGTTAGACCAAGTTGATAGGCCCACTATGGGACTCCATCCTTCTCTGTGTTAATATATCCATATTTTAACCCCTAAGTGGGGTTTTCAAGGTGTAGCTTAACTATTGTTTTCTCTTTTTAAATTTCATTTTAGAGACAGGGTCTTGCTATGTTGCCCAGACCGGACTAGAACTCCTGGGCTCAAGCAATCCTCAAGCCTCAACCTCCCAAATAGCTGGGACTATAGGCATGCACTGCTATGCCTGCCTATTTCTTTTTAAATGGTATAAATTGTGAACTGTAGGTTTATATTCATATTCAGTGAAAGCTTAAAGACATCTAGTTTATAGTATTAGAATTGATTAAAGGGAAAGTAAAGAGTTAACTGTTGTTTGAAAAACTCACACTATTGTAGATATCAATAATGGCCCTCTTGGGCAGTATATTGAAATGAGAATATGAGTGAGCCATAGAATTACTAGGAATATTTCACTTTTTCAGCTTCTAAGTGAAAAGGAACTATATCTTGCTCTTTAATAATCAGTTTGTTATCTCCATCTTACAGAGAAGGATATGAGAATTTCTTTGATAAGCTCCAACAACATAGTATCCCTGTGTTCATATTTTCGGCTGGAATCGGCGATGTACTAGAGGAGGTTATTCGTCAAGCTGGTGTTTATCATCCAAATGTCAAAGTTGTGTCCAATTTTATGGATTTTGATGAAACTGTAAGAATATCAAATCGTTCTTCATAATTTTAAAATCTGAAAACATTTTAATCATGTAAATTTATTTGTTGTTACTTAATATATATCCTATATCCAGTAAATTAGGCCAAGCTGATAGGCCCACTGTGGGACTCCATCCTTCTCAGTGTTAATATATCCATATTTTAAAAACAATGTGCCCTTCTTAAAGTTTCATTCTGCAAGCTATAGATTAACAGTAAAAGTAGTAAAACTTTTTTTTTTTTTGAGATGGAGTCTCACTCTGTTGCCCAGGCTGGAGTGCAGTAGCACGATCTCAGCTCATTGTAACCTCTGTCTCCTGGGTTCAAGCAATTCTTCTGCCTCAGCCTCTCGAGTAGCTGGGATTACAAGCGTGTGCCACCACACCCGGCTAATTTTTGTGTTTTTGGTAGAGATAGGGTTTCGCCATGTTGGCCAGGTTGGTCTCGAACTCCTGACCACAAGTGATCCTCCCACCTTGGCTTCCCAAAGTGCTGGGATTACAGGCATGAGCCACCACACATAGCCTAAAACTTCCTTTAAAATATTTTAATGCAGCAACTTTGAAGCCTTAACATTCATAATTGGAAAAAGAAGTGAGTTAGAACTGACATTATTTGAATAAGGTTTTCTAATCAAGGCAATATATTATGAAATACATAAAATAGGATATTTTGGTTAGAAACAAAGTAAAAACTGAAAATTGAATTTTGAACTCATTTTGTTTTACCTTTTTTTTTTTGAGAGGGAGTCTTGCTCTGTAGCCCAGGCTAGAGTTCAGTGGGGTGATCTTAGCTCACTGCAACCTCCACCTCCCAGGTTCAAGCAATTCTCCCTACCTCAGCCTCCCGAGTAGCTGGGATTACAGGTGCGTGCCACCACGCCCAGCTAATTTTTGTTTTCTTAATAGAGACAGGGCTTCACCATGTTGGTCAGGATGGTCTGATCTCTTGACCTCATGATCTGCCCACCTCAGCCTCCCAAAGTGCTGGAATTACAGGCGTGAACCACTGTGCCCGGCCCTTTTTTTTTTTTTTTTTTTTTTTGAGACGGAGTCTCACTCTGTCACCCAGGCTGGAGTGCAGTGGTGCCATCTTGGCTCACTGCAACCTCCACCTCCTGGGTTCAGGCGATTCTCCTTCCTCAGCCTCCCAAGCATCTGGGACTACAGGTGTGTGCCACCAAACCTGGCTAATTTTTATATTTTAGTGAGGCGGGTTTGCACCATATCGGCCAGTCTGGTCTCGAACTCCTGACCTCGAGTGATCTGTCCTCCTTGGCCTCCCAAAGTGCTGGGATTACAGGCATGAGCCACTGTGCCCGGCCTTTGTTTTACCATTTAAAATAGTCTCTAAAAAATCATTTACTTCTCCGAGCCCTTCCTAGCTATGGTGAATGCGATGGACTTAAGTGCTTTGAGATCTCTAGTATCAAAGATGCATTTACAAATATGATGAAATAATAGTGACATCAATTAAGAGCTCCAAAATATGAAAATCCAACAAATAGAATTTTTAAAGCCTGTTATTTCAAAAGATTTATATTTTTCATAGGGGGTGCTCAAAGGATTTAAAGGAGAACTAATTCATGTATTTAACAAACATGATGGTGCCTTGAGGAATACAGAATATTTCAATCAACTAAAAGACAATAGTAACATAATTCTTCTGGGAGACTCCCAAGGAGACTTAAGAATGGCAGATGGAGTGGCCAATGTTGAGCACATTCTGAAAATTGGATACCTAAATGATAGAGTAAGTATACAAGTCTGTAATTTTCTTCGAAGAAAATATTAGGATGAAACTTGATAGGCAATTGTTGCCATAGTCACCTGAGAAAGTAGTTATTTTAGAGACTTTTTTTTTGAGATGAGCCTCTGTTACCGAGGCTAGAGTGTAGTGATGCAATCACATCTCACTGCAGCCTCGACCTTCCCGGCTCAAGCAATGCTCCCACCTCAGCCCCTCAGGTAGCTGAAACTGCAGGCGCACACCACTACACCTGGCTGATTTTTAAATTTTTTTTAGAGATGAGTTCTCCCTGTGTTGCCCAAGCTGGTCTCAAACTCCTGGGCCCAAGTGATTCTCCAGGCCTCTCAAAGTGCTTGGGAGAACAGGCATGAGCCACTATGCCCAGCCAAAACATATTGTGATCATGCATTTTGATTGTTCTTTATACTGGTAATGTTTAAAGGAGTTGATGTTTAAAGGAGTTGAGATGCATGCTATAGGTACTGGGAAAAGGAAGGATGTGTATTCTGCAGGAGGCCTCTGTGTCTTCTACCCACTAGATGCTGGATAGCAGCCGCCTGCCATGAGACTCAAAAATGTCCCTAGACATTACTAAATGTTCCCTGGACAAAATCACCCCATTTGAAAACCACTGGACTGGAGAGAGAGCATTTTGGGGAGAAAAGCTACCATGTGGAAAAATGTCTGTCAGTGGGTCTTAAGAATTTGAAAATATTTCTTCATTTCAAAGATTTTTTGAAAGTGAATTTAATTTATTGCATTTTGCCCAAGAGATCTAACAACGAGATTCATACTGAAATTATTTGTTTCTTTGCCCTGCATGTTAATTTTCTTTTGTTCTTCTCTTGATTAGGTGGATGAGCTTTTAGAAAAGTACATGGACTCTTATGATATTGTTTTAGTACAAGATGAATCATTAGAAGTAGCTAACTCTATTTTACAGAAGATTCTATAAACAAGCATTCTCCAAGAAGACCTCTCTCCTGTGGGTGCAATTGAACTGTTCATCTGTTCATCTTGCTGAGAGACTTATTTATAATATATCCTTGCTCTTGAAGTGTTCCCTTTGTATAACTGAAGTTATTTTCAGACATGGTGAATGCATCGACTGGAAGCTCCTTTTCTCCACCTCTCTCAACACACTCCTCACCATATCTTTTAACCCATTTAAAAAAAAAATCTTAAAGCCAAAATTAGAAAAATAACTCCCTACTTTTCCAAAGTGAATTTTGTAGTTTAATGTTATCATGCAGTTTTTGAGGAGTCTTTTACACTGGGAAAGTTTGTAGAAATTTTAAAATAAGTTTTATGAAATGGTGAAATAATATGCATGATTTTAAGTATTGCCATTTTTGTAATTTGGGTTATTATGCTGATGGTATCACCATCTCTTGAAATTGTGTTAGGTTTGGTTATTTTGTCTGGGGAAAAAATATTTACCGGAAAAGACTAGCACTTAGTGTTGGAAAAACCTGGTGGTGTTTACAACGTCGCTAATCATTACAAAACATTCTATATTGAAGCACTGATAATAAATATGAAATGCAAAGCCTTTTTAATTCTATGGTCAAAACTATCTTTATTGAGTCAACAAATATTTATTGAGCACCTACCATGGTTTTTTGTTTTCTTCTTGTTTCTTTCTCTCTGTCTGCCTGTCTTTTGTGATATATAAATTCTAAAGTCCTTGTCATGGTGGCTATTTGGATTGAATATTTTCAAAAATTACTTAAGTCTAAAGACAAGATATTTCAGGGAAAATTTTGTCTGCCCTTCAGAAAATACTGAGACCTCTGAAAATTATTTTCTCCCATTTAAAACATCAGTAAAAGGTACAAGTCTACAAGTTTCAGAACCCGAGACAGGAAGCAGTGGAGCTGGGTCTCGTGGTGACTGAATCTGAGCAGCACTGCGACATTAGGAGCCAGCATCTCTCTGTACAGTCCAGCTACCCACTCCACATCTCTGGCTCTGCTTCATCATTCGTCTTCAGGATTTAGACCTGCCATTGTGATAAATTTGACCCTGATTCTTACCCTTAATTCCAGATCCTATGGACACCTGATTGGTTTGCTTATAGCACCTAAGCTATGATACACACAAAGTATGATCTGATTCATTCTGGCCATCCAGTGTGAGCAGCAGTCTCTAGTTCAGTCAGGTATGGCTGGAAGGCAAGGTCACATGTTAGAAAACCTTTCTGTCCTGGGAATGCCCATCCTTATCCTCCACCACCACTCCTCCTTTTCATCATCATAAACAATGAAGCAGGCCAGGCACGGAGGCTCACACCTGTGTTCCCAGCACTTTGGGAGGCCAAGACGAGTGGATTGCTTGAGCCTAGGAGTTTGAGACCAGCCTGGGCAACATAGGGAGACCCCACTCTCTACAAAAAATTAGCCAGGCATGGTGATGCACTTGTAGTCCCAGCTACACAGGAGGCTGAGGTGGGAGGATCACCTGAGCCTGGGGAGGTTGAGGCTGCAGTGAGCTGTGATTGCGCCACTGCACTCCAGGCTGGTCAGCAGAGCAAGAACCTATCTCAAAAAAGCATAGAAATAATGAGGCCAGGTGCAGTGGCTCACATCTGTAATCCCAGCATTTTGGGAGGCCAACGTGGGCAGATCACTTGAGCTCAGGAGTTCAAGACCAGCCTGGGCAACATGTCAGGACTCAGTCTCTACTAAAAATACAAAAAATTAGCCAGGCATGGTGGTTCGCACCTATGGTTCCAGCTACTCAGGAGGCTAAGGTAGGAGGATTGCTAGACCCCGGGGGGCCAATGCTTGCAGTGAGCTGAGATCATGCCCCTGTACTCCAGCCTGGGTGACAGAGCAAGACCTTGTCTCAATAAATAAACAATGAAACAAAATGCAATGGCAGAAGGCAGACTAGACCCTGCCTAAGTGTTTCTGAAATCAAACTGAGAATAACTTCTTGCATTAAAGCAGATAGCATGGCATGGGAGTATCAGAATTACCTGCAGGACTTTCACACGTAGAAAAAACAGTTGGGAATCTGATTCAATGATAGCTCTTTACCCCTGTATTGCAATCAGAGTTTATATTGGCTGTTTCCTAAAGGTGTTTATAATATGCTTCCATGAATAAGTATATTGCATGCTGTAAATCTAAAGAACACTGAAGTCATGACCTACATTCTGGTCATGGCTCAGCCCCTTACTAAGAGTACAGGTTCAGTCACCTCCCTATATAGTGAATGCCATAAGAACATGCACTCTCTAAGGCCCCTTCTAACCAATTCCATAAATTGAGTCTCATGCTTTTTCCATTGTATGTTTATTAACCTATCATCTCACTGCCACCTGATGCTACTGAAATTTAAAATATTTGTATTTGAGTTCAGTTTTCAGACCAGTTTAGTATAGCCATTAAGAGTGTGACCAGGAAAAATTATTGAGCCTGTGTCCCAGTTTGCTCAGCTATTAAGTGAAGATGGTGATATAGCTTCTAGATTCATAAGTAGATATGCTCATCTTTTATGTATACATTTGAAATTTACATATGCATTTAAAACAGCCCAAGTATTCAATATTGTTAGGTAGAATCCATCCACAAATGTATAAGCTGTTATATCCCCCAGTACAGTGTTTGGTTGAATCAATGAAATGGAATGATCTTTTGCAGCCCCAGTAAATATTGGTAGTGTATGGTAACTACCATATTGTCCAAAGAGCCTAGCATTAGCCAGTGGTTTTATTCAACTTTAAATTTTACTTTATGAAATAAAGCAATTTTGAGGGTTAGAGCTAACAATTTTGACAAAATGGAAACAAATGGAAACAACCATCAGTAATACTAGCTCATTCCGGAGTGATTTCACGAGAAATCTACCTTCCATGGTCTATTTAATAGTCACCCAAATTTTGGTAGATGACCAAAGGTCTGTTCAACCGGCCTTCAGGTTCAGTTTTCTCTTTGATATACCCTAGGGAGAATCAGCAAGGAAAAGATCAATGTAATCTTGAATTACTAATCCTGAAACTTCTCCAGAGTTAGCCAGAGAGTCAACAGTCATGCTGCTCTTTGTACTTAGTCTGGTGTTTCAGTACCAGTTTAACAGATAAAAAGCGATCAAGGTGCAAGGGACACAGCTTTGAAATAGTCAGACCTGGATCTGAATCTGTGATTCTGTCATCTGGAGTAAGTTTCTAACTTCTCCAAGCCTTAGTTCTTTATCTGTAAAGGTGAGTATTATCTAGAGATGAGGATTAAATGAAAAGTCACTTACTCAACAAGTCTCTATGTTGTGCTGAGTTCTAGGGAAACTAGTTAAATCAGGGCTGGGTGAGGTGGCTCATGCCTGTAAAATCCCAGCACTTTGGGAGGCCCAGGAGGGCAGATCATGTGAGGTCAAGAGTTTGAGAGCAGCCTGACCAACATGGAGAAACCCTATCTCTACTAAAAATAAAAAAATTAGCTGGGCGTGGTGGTGTGCTCCTGTAATCCCAGCTACTTGGGAGGCTGAGGCAGGAGAATTGCTTGCACCCAGGAGGTGGAGGTTGCAGTGAGCTGGGATTGTACCATTGCACTCCAGCCTGGGCAACAAGAGTGCAACTCTGTCCCCTGTGCCGCAAAAAAAAAAAAAAAAAAAAAATCAGTCATGCTTCCTGCCCTCATGTAGCTTCCATTCCTAGTGGGTCAAACAGGAGGAAAGAGTAGCCATTATGAATATGGTAAATGCTATGAAGAAAACACAAATGACCTATTTTATTTTATTTATTTTTTTATTATACTTTTAAGTTTTAGGGTACATGTGCACAACGTGCAGGTTAGTTACATATGTATATATGTGCCATGTTGATGTGCTACACCCAGTAACTTCTCATTTAACATTAGGTATATCTCCAAATGCTATCCCTCCCCCCTCCCCCCATGCCACAACAGGCCCCGGTGTGTGATGTTCCCCTTCCTGTGTCCATGTGTTCTCATTGTTCAATTCCCACTTATGAGTGAGAACATGCGGTGTTTGGTTTTTTGTCCTTGCAATAGTTTGCTGAGAATGATGGTTTCCAGCTTCATCCATGTCCCTACAAAGGACAAGAACTCATCATTTTTTATGACTGCATAGTATTCCATGGTGTATATGTGCCACATTTTCTTAATCCAGTCTATCATTGTTGGACATTTGGGTTGGTTCCAAGTCTTTGCTATTGTGAATAGTGCCACAATAAACATACGTGTGCATGTGTCTTTATAGCAGCATGATTTATAATCCTTTGGGTATATACCCAGTAATGGGATGGCTGAGTCAAATGGTATTTCTAGTTCTAGATCCCTGAGGAGTTGCCACACTGACTTCCACAATGGTTGAACTAGTTTACAGTCTCACCAACAGTGTAAAAGTGTTCCTATTTCTCCACATCCTCTCCATCACCTGTTGTTTCCTGACCTTTTAATAATGGCCATTCTAACTGGTGTGAGATGGTATCTCATTGTGGTTTTGATTTGCATTTCTCTGATGGCCAGTGATGATGAGCATTTTTTCATGTGTCTTTTGGCTGCATAAATGTCTTCTTTTAAGAAGTGTCTGTTCATATCCTTCGCCCACTTTTTGATGGGGTTGTTTTTTTCTTGTAAATTTGTTTGAGTTCATTGTAGATTCTTGATATTAGCCCTTTGTCAGATGAGTAGATTGCAAAACTTTTCTCCCATTCTGTAGGTTGCCTGTTCACTCTGATGGTAGTTTCTTTTGCTGTGCAGAAGCTCTTTAGTTTAATTAGATCCCATTTGTCAATTTTGGCTTTTGTTGCCATTGCTTTTGGTGTTTTAGACATGAAGTCCTTGCCCATGCCTATGTCCTGAATGGTATTGCCTAGGTTTTCTTCTAGGGTTTTTATGGTTTTAGGTCTAACATTTAAGTCTTTAATCCATCTTGAATTAATTTTTGTATAAGGTGTAAGGAAGGGATCCAGTTTCAGCTTTTTACATATGGCTAGCCAGTTTTCCCAGCACCATTTATTAAACAGGGAATCCTTTCTCCATTTCTTATTTTTATCAGGTTTGTCAAAGATCAGATGGTTGTAGATATGCAGCATTATTTCTGAGGGCTCTGTTCTGTTCCATTGATCTATATCTCTGTTTTGGTACCAGTACCATGCTGTTTTGGTTACTGTAGCCTTGTAGTATAGTTTGAAGTCAGGTAGCATGATGCCTCCAGCTTTGTTCTTTTGGCTTAGGATTGACTTGGCGACGTGGGCTCTTTTTTGGTTCCATATGAACTTTAAAGTAGTTTTTTCCAATTCTGTGAAGAAAGTCATTGGTAGCTTGATGGGGACGGCATTGAATCTATAAATTACTTTGGGCAGTATGGCCATTCTCATGATATTGATTCTTCTTACCCATGAGCGTGGAGTATTCTTCCATTTGTTTGTATCCTCTTTTATTTCATTGAGCAGTGGTTTGTAGTTCTCCTTGAAGAGGTCCTTCACATCCCTTGTAAGTTGGATTCCTAGGTATTTTATTCTCTTTGAAGCAATTGTGAATGGGAGTTCACTCATGATTTGGCTCTCTGTTTGTCTGTTATTGGTGTATAAGAATGCTTGTGATTTTTGTACATTGATTTTGTATCCTGAGACTTTGCAGAAGTTGCCTATCAGCTTAAGGAGATTTTGGGCTGAGACAATGGGGTTTTCTAGATATACAATCATGTCATCTGCAAACAGGGACAATTTGACTTCCTCTTTTCCTAATTGAATACCCTTTATTTCCTTCTCCTGCCTAATTGCCCTGGCCAGAACTTCCAACACTATGTTGAATAGGAGTGGTGAGAGAGGGCATCCCTGTCTTGTGCCAGTTTTCAAAGGGAATGCTTCCAGTTTTTGCCCATTCAGTATGATATTGGCTGTGGGTTTGTCATAGATAGCTCTTACTATTTTGAGATACGTCCCATGAGTACCTAATCTATTGAGAGTTTTTAGCATGAAGGGTTGTTGAATTTTGTCAAAGGCCTTTTCTGCATCTATTGAGATAATCATATGGTTTTTGTCACTGGTTCTGTTTATATGCTGGATTACATTTATTGATTTGCATATGTTGAACCAGCCTTGCATCCCAGGGATGAAGCCCACTTGATCATGGTGGATAAGCTTTTTGATGTTCTGCTGGATTCAGTTTGCCGGTATTTTATTGAGGATTTTTGCATCAGTGTTCATCAGGGATATTGGTCTAAAATTCTCTTTTTTTGCTGTGTCTCTGCCAGGCTTTGGTATCAAGATGATGCTGGCCTCATCAAATGAGTTAGGGAGGATTCCCTCTTTTTCTGTTGATTGGAATAGTTTCAGAAGGAATGGTACCAGCTCCTCCTTGTACCTCTGGTAGGATTCGGCTGTGAATCCATCTGGTGCTGGACTTTTTTTGGTTGGTAAGCTATTAATTATTGCCTCAATTTCAGAGCCTGTTATTGGTCTTTTCAGAGATTCAACTTTTTCCTGGTTTAGTCTTGGGAGGGTGTATGTGTCGAGGAATTTATCCATTTCTTCTAGATTTTCTAGTTTATTTGCGTAGAGGTGTTTATAGTATTCTGTGATGGCAGTTTGTATTTCTGTGGGATTGGTGGTGATATCCCCTTTATTGTTTTTTATTGCATCTATTTGATTCTTCTCTCTTTTCTTCTGTATTAGTCTTGCTAGTGGTCTATCAATTTTGTTGATCTTTTCAAGAAACCAGCTCCTGGATTCATTGATTTTTTGAAGGGTTTTTTGTGCCTCTATTTACTTTAGTTCTGCTCTGATTTTAGTTATTTCTTGTCTTCTGCTAGCTTTTGAATGTGTTTGCTCTTGCTTCTCTAGTTCTTTTAATTGTGATGTTAGGGTGTCAATTTTGGATCTTTTCTGCTTTCTCTTGTGGGCATTTAGTGCTATAAATTTCCCTCTACACACCGCTTTGAATGTGTCCCAGAGATTCTGGTATGTTGCGTCTTTGTTCTCGTTGGTTTCCAAGAACATCTTTATTTCTGCCTTCATTTCATTATGTACCCAGTAGTCATTCAGGAGCGGGTTGTTCAGTTTCCATGTAGTTGAGCGGTTTTGAATGAGTTTCTTAATCCTGAGTTCTAGTTTGATTGCACTGTGATCTGAGAGACAGTTTGTTATAATTTCTGTTCTTTTACATTTGCTGAGGAGAGCTTTACTTCCAACTATGTGGTCAATTTTGGAATAAGTGCGGTGTGGTGCTGAGAAGAATGCATATTCTGTTGATTTGGGGTGGAGAGTTCTGTAGATGTCTATTAGGTCCACTTGGTGCAGAGCTGAGTTCAATTCCTGGATATCCTTGTTAACTTTCTGTCTCATTGATCTGTCCATTGTTGACAGTGGGGTGTTAAAGTCTCCCATTATTATTGTGTGGGAGTCTAAGTCTCTTTCTAAGTCTCTAAGGACTTGCTTGCTTTATGAATCTGGGTGCTCCTGTATTGGGTGCATGTATATTTAGGATGGTTAGCTCTTCTTGTTGAATTGATCCCTCCACCATTATGTAATGGCCTTCTTTGTCTCTTTTGATCTTTGTTGGTTTAAAGTCTGTTTTGTCAGAGACTAGGATTGCAACCCCTGCCTTTTTTTGTTTTCCGTTTGCTTGGTAGATCTTCCTCCGTCCCTTTATTTTGAGCCTATGTGTGTCTCTGCACGTGAGATGGGTTTCCTGAATACAGCACACTGATGGGTCTTGACTCTTTATCCAATTTGCCAGTCTGTGTCTTTTAATTGGAGCATTTAGCCCATTTACATTTAACGTTAATATTGCTATATGTGAATTTGATCCTGTCATTATGATGTTAGCTGGTTATTTTGCTCATTAGTTGATGCAGTTTCTTCCTAGCATTGATGGTCTTTACAATTTGGCATGTTTTTGCAGTGGCTGGTACCGGTTGTTCCTTTCCATGTTTAGTGCTTCCTTCAGGAGCTCTTGTAGGGCAGGCCTGGTGGTGACAAAATTTCTCAGCATTTGCTTGTCTGTAAAGGATTTTATTTCTCCTTCACTTCAGAAGCCTAGTTTGGCTGGATATGAAATTCTGAATTGAAAATTCTTTTCTTTAAGAATGTTGAATATTGGCCCCCACTCTCTTCTGGCTTGCAGAGTTTCTGCCGAGAGATCAGCTGTTAGTCTGATGGGCTTCCCTTTGTGTGTAACCCAACCTTTCTCTCTGGCTGCCCTTGACATTTTTTCCTTCGTTTCAACTTTGGTGAATCTGACAATTACGTGTCTTGGAGTTGTTCTTCTCGAGGAGTATCTTTGTGGCATTCTCTGTATTTCCTGAATTTGAATGTTGGCCTGCCTTGCTCGATTGGGGATGTTCGCCTATATAATTCCTGCAGAGTGTTTTCCAACTTGGTTCCATTCTCCCCGTCACTTTCAGGTACACCAATCAGATGTAGATTTGGTCTTTTCACATAGTCCCATATTTCTTGGAGGCTTTGTTCGTTTCTTTTTATTCTTTTTTCTCTAGACTTCTCTTCTCGCTTCATTTCATTCATTCGATCTTCCATCACTGATACCCTTTCTTCTAGTTGATCGAATCGGTTACTGAGGCTTGTGCATTCGTCACGTAGTTCTTGTGCCTTGGTTTTCAGCTCCATCAGGTCCTTTAAGGACTTCTCTGCATTGGTTATTCTAGTTAGCCATTCGTCTAATTTTTTTTCAAGGTTTTTAACTTCTTTGCCATGGGTTCGAACTTCCTCCTTTACCTCGGAGTAGTTTGATCGTCTGAAGCCTTCTTCTCTCAACTCGTCAAAGTCATTCTCCATCCAGCTTTGTTCCGTTGCTGGTGAGGAGCTGCGTTCCTTTGGAGGAGGAGAGGCACTCTGATTTTTAGAGTTTCCAGTTTTTCTGCTGTTTTTTCCCCATCTTTGTGGTTTTATCTACCTTTGGTCTTTGATGATGGTGACATACAGATGGGGTTTTGGTGTGGGTGTCCTTTCTGTTTGTTAGTTTTCCTTCTACCAGACAGGACCCTCAGCTGCAGGTCTGTTGGAGTTTGCTGGAGGTCCACTCCAGACCCTGTTTGCCTGAGTATCAGCAGCGGAGGCTGCAGAACAGCGGATATTGGTGAACAGCAAATGTTGCTGCCTGATGGTTCCTCTGGAAGTTTTGTCTCAGAGGAGTACCCGGCCGTGTGAGGTGTCAGTCTGCCCTTACTGGGGGGTGCCTCCCACTTAGGCTACTTGGGGGTCAGGGACCCACTTGAGGAGGCAGTCTGTCCGTTCTCAGATCTCCAGCTGAGTGCTGGGAGAACCACTACTCTTCAAAGCTATCAGACAGGGACATTTAAGTCTGCAGAGGATTCTGCTGCCTTTTGTTTGGCAATGCCCTGCCCCCAGAGATGGAGTCTACAGAGGCAGGCAGGCCTCCTTGAGCTGTGGTGGGCTCCACCCAGTTTGAGCTTCCAGGCCGCTTTGTTTACCTACTCAAGCCTCAGCAATAGCGAGCGCCCCTCCCCCAGCCTCGCTGCCACATTGCAGTTGGATCTCAGACTGCTGTGCTAGCAATGAGTGAGGCTCCATGGCTGTAGGACCCTCTGAGCCAGGCACAGGATATAATCTCCTGGTGTGCCATTTGCTAAGACCGTTGGAAAAGTGCAGTATTAGGGTGGGAGTGACCTGATTTTCCAGGTGCCATCTGTCACCCCTTTCTTAGACTACGAAAGGGAATTCCCTGACCCCTTGCGCTTCCCGGGTGAGGTGATGCCTCGCCCTGCTTTGGCTGACACTCGGTGCGCTGCACCCACTGTCATGCACCCACTTTCTGACACTCCCCAGTGAGATGAACCCAGTACCTCAGTTGGAAATGCAGAAATCACCCATCTTCTGCGTCGCTCACACTGGGAGCTGTAGACTGGAGCTGTTCCTATTCAGTCATCTTGGCTCCACCTCCCTATTTTTTAATTTTTTGAAATGGAGTCTCACTGTGTTGCCCAGGCTGGAGTGCAGTGGTGCGGATCTGGGCTCACTGCAAGCTCTGCCTCCCATGTTCACGCCATTCTCCTGCCTCAGCCTCCTGAGTAGCTGGGACTACAGGTGCCCGCCACCACGCCCGGCTAATTTTTTGTATTTTTAGTAGAGATGGGGTTTCACCGTGTTAGCCAAGATGGTCTCGATCTTCTGACCTCGTGATCTGCCCACCTCAGCCTCCAAAATGCTGGGGTTACAGGCGTGAGTCACCACACCCAGCCAACAGATCTATTTTAGATATGGTAGTCAGAGGAAGCTCTTCTCAGGTGATATTTAAGCCAAAGTCTGAAGGATAAGGAGCTAGCCATGTGAGGAGTTGAGGGAGAAGCATTCCCAGGAGAGGGAACAGGGTATGCGAAGGTCCTAAGTGAGAAAGTTTTAGGGCATTTGAAGAACTGAGAACTGGTTTAATAGTATTATGAACAAAGGGAAGAATGGCATCAGGCATTGAATGGGAAGTAGGTGGGTGCCAGATCATGGAGGGCTTTATAAATCATAAGAACTTTGGTTTTTCTCTCCTTGCAAAGGAGGGGCAGGATCACTGCTGCCATGTGGGGCAGGGACTGGTGAGGGCAGATAAACCCAAGCACACCAGTCGGGGAGCTATTACAGCAGTTCCAGCTAGAAATAATGGTCAGTTTTGGGGGCTGAGGCTGTGGAACCGGAGAGAAGTGGGTCATTTCCAGGAGTGGCTTAGAGACAGAGTTGACAAAACTTGCTATTGGCTTAAATATGTAAAGATGAGATGAGAGAGCAGGGGGTTGCCGATGTCTGCTTTGGACACATGGGTGCCAGGGAAGATAGAGAGGAATAGGCTTGGTGGTGTTGGCAAGGGAGTGGGAACAGACATGCTGTTTTGGACATACAAAGTTTGACGTGCCTGTGAGGCATACAAGAGAAGATACCAAATAGACAGACTAGAGCTCAACGGAGAAATCTGAACATGAACTATAAATGTGGGTGTTGTCTGCATTTAAATGAGATTTAAATATGGCCAGTGTAAGCTGGAAGAAATTGCCTCACCAATCAAAATTACCAACATTAAGCATGGAAACCACATACAAACTATTAATAAGCATAAATGTTTTATATCTGCATCTAGCAACAAATAATCAGGAATAAATATTACTTTGTTTTTGGGATGCGGGGTCTCCCTCTGCCCAGGCTGGAATGCAGCAGCACTATTGGGGCTTACTGCAGCCTCAACCTCCCAGGATCAAGTGATCCACCTCAGCCTCCTGAGCAGACCACAGGTGTGCACCACCACGCCTGGCTACTTTTTCAAATTTTTTTTAGAGATAAGCTGTGTTGCCCAGGATTGTCTCAAACTCCTGGGCTCAAGCAGTCCTCCCACCTTGGCCTCCCGAAGTGCTGGGATTACAGGCGTGAGCCACTGCACCCAGCCCAGCATTCTTACTAAGTAAAAACTCCAGATCCCTGAGAGAGTGAAGGGAAAAAGGCTTTGTCCCTGGAAACCTGAGATAGTAAAGTAACAGATGGGGGCAGGGGCCAGTGTTTATGTATAGTCTTGCAGTTAAACCTATTTCCCTGCCAAAATGAATTTTTTTTCCTATCTTTTAAGTATTTGGACAAAATTATAAAGTCATAAATAATCAGAGATCAAAACTCACTGGTTTTAATAAAATGGTGCATATTGCTTACATTTGCAGGCATCCTAATTGTATCAAACATACTCAGATGTCATGTTCGTGTTCTATTAGACCGTCATCCCACAGTAGGTATCAATGACTCAGTTCATATGTAGGGTCAAAAATCTGTATAGATCCTGAGTTAGGTGGTCACAATATAGTACCTATCAATAAATGTTCCTGTCAGAAGGTCCAGAGGCTGGCCAGGCACAGTGACTCACCTGTAATCCAAAAACTTTGGGAAACAGAGGTGGGAGGATCACTTGAGGCCAAGAGTTCAAGAGACTACCCTGGGCAACATAGTGAGATCCCATCTCGGCAAAAAAAAATAGCTGGGCATGGTGGCACCTGCCTGTGGTCCCAGCTACTCAGGAGGCTGAGATGGGAGGATTGCTTGAGCCCAGGAGGTCGAGGCTGCAGTGAGCTGTGATCACACAATTGTACTCCAGCCTGGGTGACAAACCTTGTCTCAAAAACAGAAAAAAAAAGTGCTGTCTCAGGTGAGAAGTGATTTAGAAAACAAAAACAAAAATTGCTGTGTGGCATCTCTACCCCGTACTTGGCCCCTTATTTAGTATTTACAGGCTTGTTGGCAGAACTATAGGCCATAACCATAATGTAAGTAGAAGCAAGTTTTGCAGCCATAGCATAAAGTGGGGCCAGCTAAGCAGCTTCCCCTTGCAGACAGATGAACGCGCCTGATCACTGAATGCCCTCCTAGGAGTGCCTAGGCAGAATTCAACGGGCCAAAGCTTCTCTCTATTCCTGAAATTCTAAGGTCCATGTTCTTTTTTTCTTTAGAGTCAGGGTTTCGCTCTGTTGCACAGGCTGGAGGGCAGTGGTGCAATCACGATTCACTGCAGCCTTAATTTCCCAGGCTCAAGCAATCCTCCCTCCTCAGCCTCCCAAGTAGCTGGGACTACAGGCACGTGCCACCATGCCCAGCTAATTTTTAAAAATTTTTTAGAGATGGGGTCTTGCTATATTACCCAGGCTGCTCTCAAATTCCTGGACTCCCAAAATGCTGGGATTACAGGCATGAACCACTGCCCCTGGCCAAGAAACTTATTTCTGATTCAGCCCATCTGTCTCCACCATCACAGAAAACAGCCTGTGAAGAAATTCAAATAGGCAAATAAAAATCTGAGGTAGAGAATAAGCACAAGGTTCTTCTCTTCATAAGGCGGGTAAGGCTAATGAAGTCAAATGCATTCCAAAGCCCAATTCAACTTAGCAAGAAGCAAAAAAAAAAAAATTTTTTTTTTTTTTTTGAGACATAGTCTTGCTCTGTCACCCAGGCTGGAGTGCAGTGGTGCCATCTTGGCTTACTGCAGCCTCCGCCTCCCGGGTTCAAGCAATTTTCCTGCCTCAGCCTCCTGAGCAGCTGGGATTACAGGTGCGCACCACCATGCCCGGCTAATTTTTTTTTTTTTTTTTTTGTATTTTTAGTATATACGAGTTTTCACCATGTTGGCCAGGCTGGTCTTGAACTCCTGAACCTCAAATGATCCACCCACCTCAGCCTCCCAAAAGTGCTGGGATTATAGGCACGAGCCACTGCACATGGCCAACATTTGCTTTTTAACAGCAATTGTATGTATATATAATACATATATTTTATGTATATTAATATATATTAAAATAATTGCTTTTAAATATATAATTGCACTGCACACACACACACAAGCGCGCACACACACACGCACACAGTTTCTCTATACATGTGCCAGTAATTCTCCATTTGCTCCCACCCACCCCATCCCTACCTCAGATTCATTCTCCACCTTTCTCTGCACCCAAGGGGCCAACCTCTGAGAACTCCAGTCTCTGAGCTCCTCTTGCCCTCTGGCTTCCAACATGGTTCCACTAATGGGAGCCAGTGGCAGGCATCAGAGAATGGGGGCACAGAGGGGATGGGGCGTTTGTCCCTCGCTCTGCTGCAGTGTCAGCCGCACTGCTAGTGCTGGCTGCATCCCTCTGTGACGCCTCCAGGTAGCCCTTCCTGTGCTGCTCCCACTGCCTCCTCTTGAGCCCTCAGGCCCTGGTGGTAGCAGCCTCCTGTGGTGGCCAACACTGCTGTCACCGGCACTCAACAGCCTCTGTTCCCCCAGCCTCGCCCACACCCCTCTAAACAGTCCTTTCCTTAGCTTCTCTTCAGGAGTCCCGGAGGAGGGCCAGGACCCTGACTGACACTCCCTGTAAGTATAGAGTGTGCTCCCTCAGTAACTGCAGTGAAGTCCTGCTGTTTTCATCAAGGGGATTCTGACTGCATGGTGCATTCTCATAGGTCTTCAGCCTTCCAATAAAACATCAGAAAACCAGATAATATAATTCAACATTCTATATCAGAAAAGATCAGCTTTCCAACATTTATTCCGTGGAATGAGTGCACAGCATTTTCATGAACTACCTCAGGGCTACATCAGTACAAAATAGTTTAAATTAGTAAAATAAAGTAGTTTCAAGGGGAAATCATTGACGACTTCAGGATAAGTGCCACCACCATTTGGGAACAGAGGATAGAAGGTAGCCATGTGGTTATTCCATGATGCAGGAATCAGGCCGGCAGGTGGACTGTCAGTGCTGTCTTGTGGCAGCTGGCCTCTGCCTTCAGGGTACCACCGTCTCCAGGACACAAATGGGCAGCAGAAAAATGTCACCTTGTTGATGCTCAGCAGCTCATCTATTGGGACGAAACTTCCATCTCGGCCAAGGGAAATACTCTGTTGAGTGACCAGCGGGGCCCAGCCCTCAGCCCTATTTATGTTATCAATATGGTTCAGGGAGGATAAAAAAGAGTGTTCTATGGGATAGAAAGGTGGGAATGAGAAAAAGCTAAGTGGCTGGGCATGGTGGTTCACGCCTGTAATCCCAGCACTTTGGGAGGCCGAGGCAGGTGGATCACGAGGTCGAGATTGAGACCATCCTGGCCAACATGGTGAAACCCTGTCTCTACTAAAAATACAAAAATTAGCCGGGCATGGTGGTGCACACCTGTAGTCCCAGCTACTCAGAAGGCTGAGACAGGAGAATCACTTGAATATGGAGGCAGAGGCTGCAGTGAGCCGAGACGGTGCTACAGTGAGCCAAGATGGCGCCATTGCACTCCAGCCTGGTGACAAAGCGAGACTCTGTCTCCAAAAAAAAAAGAAAAAAAAAGAAAAAGCTAAGGAGATGACCTTATGTTGCAAATGAGGAATCAAATTCTCTATTTGTGGTCCGAGATGCCTTTTCCTGGCCCAGTTTTCTGTCCAAAAGGCTCCTTTAACCTCCAAGTTATACACTATTAATGGGAGGCCCACAGTGGGGCGGGGTGTGATGAGCTGGAAAAGCATGATGTGTGTGTGTGTGTGTGCGGGGGTGGGGCCATCATCAGAGTTTGCACAGGCTGCTAGGAAGAGCCATAGCTGTCTGCTGGGAACCCTGCTGGGGCAAGCAAGCCCTTTGACTCTCCTGCCCATCTCAAGAATATTTCTAAAATGTTTTAACAGCAAGTTAAAAAAAAAATTAACCCTCTTTATATAGATACCCTGGACACTTTTTCTTATGGTTCCTCCAAGATGATTATAACTCCCGTCTGACACTATATATTCCTTTAATAACAAAATTTCCCAGAAGGCTCACAAATCATGGTTGGCAGCGCAGCCTTTTCAATACTGGACACATCCCATGCTAAGGCCCTCTGCACAGATTTTGTTTACTATCACTGGCGATCAGCCTAAACTTCTCACCCCATATATCAACCCACCCCGATGTGTATGTACACCAGGTACTATGTGACCCACCTACTACTGGCTAATGATGCAACTTCTGAAAGACCCTTGCACCCTCACTGCATGTTCTGCCACAACAGGTGGCTTGGTGTCACGTACTCCCTGGCACCATCTGGTTCGTGCCAGGATTAGAGTTCATCGTGTTTGGCTTCCTGGTCTTTGAGTTTAAATTCCTCGGCTGTGACCTTCCCATCTCCATTCCGGTCCTGGTTGGTGAACATATTCTTCACAATCAGCTCAGCATCAAAGCCAGGAGCGAGTTTCCCTTTGCCAGATGCCACCTGGGCGTGAATGTACTCTGAGAACTGGAAAAGAAGGGGACAGGAAAGACCATGAGTTCAGCTGCCATGAACGCCAGGCCTGGGGCCAGAAACAGAGCAGTCTGGGGGTGACAGGGCTGGAACTTGAGTCTGGGCTACCAACACAGACAAGATCTTCTTGGCAGCTACATGACCTATGACCTGTGTTTTGTTTTGATTTTTTCTCTAAATGCAGGTGAAAAACCCTTGTACTAAATGACTCTAAGAGCCCTTATTATTCAGGTAGCCAATACCCAGCAGCCGTCAGAGCTATCCCTTCTCCCAACTTGGTTACCCATCAAAGGCTGACCCCCACGACCACCCAAGACTGTAAGAACATTCTTGGATGCATGCATTCATTCACGTGATCAAAACATATGGTCTACTATGTGCTGAGCACACTGTTCTAGATCTTGAAATACATCAATACATAAACAAACACCCTGCCCCTGTAATGCTTGCATTCTAGTGGAAACAGACAATTAGACATGAACATAAAAATAGGTAAATTACACATTAAGTTACAAAGTGAAATGCTCCAGAAAAAAATCAAAAAGTGGAGCTCAGTAAGGAAGGGAGAAAGGGATGAAGTGTTCAATTCAGTGGTCAGGACAAAACTTTAAGGAGAAGGGAAGATTTGTGCAAAGGCTTGAAAGATGAGAAGGAAAGGGCCGAACAAGTTATCTGGGGTAGATGTCTCCTCAGCAGAGAGGGCAGCCGGTGCCAGGGCTCAAGGTGGACACATGCTTGGCGGGTCACAGACGGCACTGGGGGCGGGTGTGGCCGGGTAAAGTGGGCAGAGGGAGACAGCCGGCGAAGAGGTTACAGCGAGCAGAAAGTGCAGGGTCTTCACAGACTACTGTGAGGCCCTGTGGACAGGGGCCTCTGCAGGTCTGACCCAGCTCCTGTGTGAGAACGGCCACTGTGAGGGCAGGAGGAGCTTCATGAACACCACTGCTGTGATGTGACCCGGGAAAGAGATGACAGGCCCCGGGCTAAGATGCTACAGGGTAGGGGTGGTGAGAAGTGCCAGGTTCTGCATGTGCTGTCAAGGTAGAGCTGGAATGATTTCCTGAGGACTATTACGGCCTACAAGAGAAAAAGAGGAGTCAGAGATCACCGAGTGCTCTCGCCTGAGCCACTGGAGGCCAGTGATGCCACTGACTGTGACGGGAAAGGCTTTGGGTAAAGCAGACCCCAAGCGGGGTGTGTGGGTGGATAGCAGGGGTTCCGTAAATGAGGACATCAAGCAGGCAGCTGAACACATGAGTGTGAAGTGGAGAGAGAAGACTGGACTGGAGCTACAAATCCAGACGCCATCAGGATATGAACCCGATAAGACCACCAAGTGAGTGACTTAAAGACAGAGAAAAGAACAAAGGTCAAGACTTAGCTCGGGGTACTCCAACATGAAGCGATCAGGGACAAGAGGCCTAAGAGGGATGTACCAGGGAGGCAGAAGGAACACCATGAAGTGTGGTGTCCTGGAAGCCAGAGAAAGATGCATCCTGTAGGGGAATCAGCTGTGTTGAAGTTAAGAGGAGCGTGGGAGCTGACCACTGGATTCCGCAATACGGAAGACACTGGCCACCCTGGCAAGGTTCGGCTCAGAGGCATAGAGGGACAAATGCCAGACAGGAGTGGGTTTAGGAGAGAATGGGAGGAGAGGAATTGGAGGCAGAAAAGACACACAATTCTTTCGAAGTTTTTGCTGTAAAGGAAGGAAAGTAATGAAAGAAACAGACACATCCAGGGAAGGGAAAATAATAGCACATTTGTATGCAAATAAGAAAGATCCAGAAGTGCTGATGATGTGGAGAGAGAGAGGAAAAGGCTGGAGGATGTGCTTCAATAGCGGATGTGGAAGAGGCAGGGAGCTGGAATTCCCCAGGGGTGGGACAGGACAGACGGTTCTATTGCCCAGCTTCAAATGACTGAGTAGCTGTGTGACCTTGGACAAGTCATATACCTTCTTTGTGCAGTTTCTTCTAAGACACAGCTGTTGTGAGGGCCAAACCAGAGAATACACTCAGAACACACAGGGAGGCGTTGAGCACCCAGTAACAAGAACTGAATACAGACTGTGTGCCCTGGAATCAAACCCTACACCTCTCAGGGAATCGGTTTCTTCAGAGAGGAATGGTAAGCTTCCATCGAGAGGGCGTGTGTAAAAGCGCTTGGCACACAGTGTGCTGGTCATCTCACAATCCCTCCAGCCAACTGGCCTCACCCTTAGAAGGCCTCACCTTCAGAACTGGCCCCGTGGCCTCACCAGGCTCCCTGAGCTCTTCTGTCCCACCTTCCTACAGAGGCCAGTTACCTCTTCCAGGAGGACTTCTCCGTTGCCATCCTTGTCAATTTCTTCAAAGAGGTTGGGTGACACCTCACCATTCCATATGAACATGTACCCCTCGGGAAGGCCAGCCACCAGCTCCAGGAGCTCGATGTCAAACACTAATACAGCACTGCCAGGCACTTCTCCATCTGTCCAGGTGACAGGAGTGGGAGGCGGTGTCAGCCAGCAGGCAGCAGTCAAGCCCATCAATCAGCACCCACCCTGACCACCCAGTCCCACCTCAGGGTGGGACTTCTGACCAAAGCAAGAAATCGGAGCAGAGGCTACTCACTTTCTCACTGTAGGCAGCGGCCCGTTAATGAGTCATGAAATCAGTTTAGAGGGTGGTGACCAGCGTTTTGTTATTTTTTAAATTAAGGAATAGAATAGAGGCCAGGCATGGTGGCTCACGCCTATAATTCCAGCACTTTGGGAGGCCGACTCGGGCGGATCACTTGAGATTAGGAGTTCACAACCAGCCTGGCCAACATGGTGAAACTCCATCTCTACTAAAAAGAAAAATTAGCTGGTGTGGTGGTGGGCACCTGTAGTCCCAGCTACTTGGGAAGCTGAGGCATGAGAATTGCTTGAACCAGGGAGGCAAACATTGCAGTGAGCCGAGGTCGCACCATTGCACTTCAGCCTGGGCAACCAAGTGAGACTCCATCTCAAAAAAAAAAAAAAAAAAAAAAAAAGGAACAGAATACTTTGTACCTGTAGAAAAGATAGGTATTGTGTCATGAAACTTGAGTTTAAATTTTATATATAAAACTAAAAGTAATGCTCACTTCAGCAACACATACTAAAATTGGAACCATACTGAGAAGAATAGCATGACCTCCGTGCAAACAGGACATGCAAATTTGTGATGTGTTGATTAAAAATAAATAAATAAATGTGTATATGTGTAAACTGTATGTTTATGTAATACAGATTGGGAAATAAAGTATATTTCTTACTGTGTGTCTTGTGGAAAAAAGTTTGAAAGCTGCTTGTAGAGACTACAATACAATGGTAAAACTTTTAAGTAAATCTAACAGCAGAACTTTTAGAATTGGAACAATACGCCTGAAGATGATGATCCAAGATTTGACTATAAGGACAAATTCAAGAACAGTGTATATAGTATAGGCCCAAAGAAGTTATCTAAGTATGGAATATATAAAGGTAATGTGTATTATTCCAAATTATTATATCTTATCTAGATTATATGTTATATATAATATGTTATGTATTATAATTATTAATAATATATCACAGAAAAAGTCTTAAAGGATATACAACAATTTTTTTTTTTTTTTTCTGAGATGGAGTCTTGCTCTGTCGCCAGGCTGGAGTGCAGTGGCGCGATCTCGGCTCACTGCAAGCTCCGCCTCCCGGGTTCACACCATTCTCCTGCCTCAGCCTCCCAAGTAGCTGGCATTATAGGTGCCCATCACCATGCCCGGCTAATTTTTTCTACTTTTAGTAGAGATGGGGTTTCACCATGTTAGCCAGGATGGTCTCGATCTCCTGACCTCGTAATCTGCACACCTCGGCCTCCCAAAGTGCTGGGATTACAGGCATGAGCCACCACACCCAGCCAGAATATACACCAATTTTTAAAGGGTTTCTTCTGGGATTGGTAGGAAGAACAAATGTACTTTTCAATTCTTTTATGGGGAAAAAATATCAATCCACAGTGCCTATCATTGTTACCAGTTAGCTCTTCCTATCTCCTCCACGTCCAGATATCAGCAGTGTGAAAACACTGAAAAGAAGGGGGTCCTGGGGCCAGGCACAGTGGCTCACGCCGGTAATCCTAGTGCTTTGGGAGGCCTAAGCAGGAGACTCACTTGAGCCCAGGAGTTAAGACCAGCATGGGAAAGATAGCGAGACTTGGTCTCTAAAAAATAAAAAATTAGCCAGGCAAGGTGGTGCATGCCTGTAGTCCCAGCTACTCAGGAGACTGAGGTGGGAAGGTTGCTTGAGCCCAGGAGTTCAAGGCTGCAGTCAGCCATGATGGTGCCACTGCACTCCAGCCTGAGTGACAGAGTGAGACCCTATCTCTAAAAAAAAAAAAAAAAAAGAAGTTATTGAATCCCCATGTGGAGGACACATTGTGGCTGAAATGATGGAGTAAAACATAACCACTGTGAGGATGAGGTAAAGCCAGTATTTCCAGAACTTGCAACTAATCTCTCCCAAAGGAAACTGTCTTGGACAGCCTACAGGCTCAGAAGTGAAAAGCAACGGCCTACAGCATTCCACCTGTCCCAGGAAACAGTTCCAGAAGGACGTGCTCAGTCTGACCCCAGAGAAACCTCCCGGACAGCTCCCCCGGGGACACCTCCCACACATGGGTCTGAAGATCCAAGATTTATTTCACTCAAACTGGTTCTTTTCAAGAGGGTAATGGAGCATTGATGTAGCTCACCGAATTCACAGGGGTCTCCAAACAAAAATACTAACCAATTTTTTAAAAATAGAAACCACACACTCTTTGTGTATTACATGTAAGAAGCATGCTGTGATTCTAACTATGGCACCCCAAAAAGCACAAAATTCAGATAGGAAGCGGGCCCCCAACACCCTTGAATACTGTTGCTTACTCACCCACGCCAGCTTCCCCATAGCCCAGATGGGGCGGAATGATCACTGTCCGTTTCTCGCCAACGCACATCTCTCTGAGACCCATGTCCATCCCCAACACAACTTGCCCAGATCCCAGGACAATATTGTAAGTTTTGCCTAAATTCCACCTAAAATGAAACAGAAGAGCCTCATGTCAGGTCACCAACCCATTGGCACTGAGAGTGTTCCCATGAGAAAGACACATCACTCCTAGGATATTCTTACCAAAGAAATAAAAATCCCTATCTAATCATGAGGAAACATCAGACAAAAATAAATCGGGGCACATGCTGAAAAATGTCTGGCTGTCATCCTCAAAACTGTCAAGGCCATGAAAATCCAGGCAAGACTGTGGAAGCTCCAGAGTGGAGAAGCATAGTGGAATGGGGTCCTTTTTGCTTGAGCCCAGGAGTTGGAGGCTGCAGTGAGCCAAGATCGAGCCCCTGCACTCCAGCCTGGGAGACAGAGTAAGACTCTGTCTCAAAAACAAAAACAAAAACAAAACAAAAAACCCTGGGTTTTGGATTCAGCAAGACCTGAGATGGATTCCTGGTTCTGCCACTTAATTTGACCCTGAGAAATGTAATCTCTCAGTTACTTTATCTATGAAACGGAGACAACAAATATAGCTATCTCACAGGGATGCTTTAAATCGCAAATAACATGTTATGCTTGGCACAGCGGAGAGGAAGTACAAAGGGCTCAATAAATGTTTGGCCTTGAGGTGTAAAGCGTTTATGTCTGTAACAGTCTAAGACTAAAAAAAAAAAAAAAAGACCACCAAGAGTTTAATTATCCTTGATGGCCATGGGCCTCAGGAAGCCAGTTTAAAAAAAGTTTGCTCTATCACTTCAGTCACTACTAAAAATAAATCTACTCCAAAATCTATGCCATTCCTATCCTAAAGGCAAACAGCGTTTATGTTCTTTACTCCAAGGAGAAAAGCCCCCTCACCCCCCTTGATGCCCATGAGCAGCTGGTGACAACATGGACGGGTGCCCCTTTGGGTCACATCCTCTTCTCAGGCTTCCAGACCTCCCCTGGGCCCAGGGCAGCCGGTTCTTTCCCTCCTCCAGCTGATTACCAGCAAACCAAGACAGGGTTTGTGTTTTCCCACCTGGGAGGAACCCGAAACAAAGCCAACTCGGGTGAGGGATGCCTTGTGGGAGGGAGCCAACTCCTACTGCCCGCCTTTCTCTGGGGCTACTCCATTTGCGAAGCCTTATGACAGAATATTCCAGAACTTACTTAGTCATCCAGGAATGCATGTTTCTTCTTCCTTCTTGAGGCCAGTTTAAACACGCACACGTAAGAAAATCCTCCAAGCAAACAATTTGTTGTCATGTGTCATCTCTGAACACACCACTCATTCTTTTTCCTCGGGTCCTGTGATTTTCTTTCTTTCTCTTTTGGGCAGTGTTTCTCTCAAACACGGTCCTCACTCCCCCTGCGTGCTTCCTGGCCCCATCCACAGCCGGCCTGCAGCTTCCTGCCTGCTTCACCCTTCCCGGCTCACTCCCACTCCTCTCCTCCCTTCTAGGCAGCAGCTGCTGCCTTAGTCCTGACGAATGGGGCCCAGCCCACACGGGGACTCTAGCTGGGACCAGATAGGCAGGTGCTGGCCAAGCTTTCCATTAGCCCACTATTCTGAAGCTCACACCAGGAAGACACCAGCAGGGACACCAGCTGCTACTCTTCTGCTGCAGATTTATATGCAATACAGAGGCTCTCAGAGTACAAAATGCACTTCCTGATAAGGAGCCCTGGCTCTTGTGGCTCCCGAGTGCTCTACCAGGATGTTATGAGTCCTCCAAACACAAGCAGGAAGCAGGGAGACTGACTCTCCCTGTCCCATGTGAGAAGCAGATCTTGGACCCTCCGAGAAGGAATTCCTTTGTTCATTCCCCATGCCCACTTCCCCTTTCCTCAGCCTCAGGATCAGCGGACAGGAATATGAACATCAGCAAGAGCAGTGACAGCAGCCACGGACCTTACAGAGCCTTCTAACCTCACGGACCATTTTCACTCTTAGGAGCTCACTTGATCCACAAAAGCACTACAAGCCATGCCCCTTCCCTGCTGCCATGCCTCCCGCTAGCTTCCAGTAGTCAGTGGTTGGGATTTCTTTGCAAGGTCTGTTGTAAGCCAGGTCCCTGTAAATCTGGGCCCTGGAAGCCTAGCACATATTTCATTGATTCTAAAATGCATATTTTTTCACAGTGTAACCTTGCTATAATTAGGATACATTTCATGACTGACAGTATGTCATCTGTCAGCGTTTTTACTTGGTCAGAGATACATGAAATAATGTTTCCATCACGCTCTTTAGAGTTCATGAAATACATTAAATGCATTAGCATACAGGATCCCGTACCCCAGGGGGAGAGCTCTGAAGAGTATATCCATAGGGTCTTTTCTTTTTCTTTCTTTTTGGAGACAGAGTCTCACTCGGTTGCTCAGGCTGCAGTGCAGCGGCGCGATCTCGGCTCACTACAACCTCTACCTCCCAGATTCAAGCGATTCTCCTGCCTCAGCCTCTTGAGTAGCTGGGATTAAAGGTGCGTGCCACCACGCCCAGCTAATTTTTGTATTTTTAGTAAAGCCAGGGTTTCACCATGTTGGCCAGGCTGGTCGAACTCCACAGCCACAGAGTCGCCCAAAGCTAGAAGGCAGAGGGACAGGTGGAAGGAAGAGAGGACCCCGCACATCTACGATCAATGCAGTCGCACATACCTGCTTATGCGAAGCTTTTTTTCTCCCCAAGACCAAACTTAGGAAACTAAGTCAGGCTCAGTACAAAAATGGATATATAAAAACTGCTGAAATCAGCCAGGCATGGTGACTCACACCTGTAATCCCAAATCTTTGGATGGCTGAGGCAGAAGGATCTCTTGAGCCCAGGACTTTAAGGTTAAAGTAAGTCCTGATTTCGCCACTGCTCACAGAGCAAGACCCTGTCTCAAAAAAATTTTTTTAATGCTGAAAATGTTTCTTTCCCAAAGAAGATAATATTATATTAACTTACAGATACATCTGAAGATTCAGATTCACAAGAAGCAAAGCTCCTTCTACATGCCTGACACTAGTTTATGCTGTCGGTTCGTATTTAATAATTTCTCAGATTTATCTCAATCAACGGACATTTATACAATGCTGCTTTTGTGCTATGCTCTGGGCAAGGTGTAGGGCATAAAAATGTAAATAAATGCACTGAGTGTCCCTAAGGTATTTACACCGGCAACAGAGATAGAAACAAAACTAAAAGACAGGTAATGCATAATGTGTCATGAGACTACAGAAGCAGCAGCAGTTGATTCTTCTATGAATTAAGGAAAGATTTTGAGGAAAAAATAGAACATTTAAGCCAGGGCAGAAGTTGGCCAGAAAAAGGAAGAAAAACAGTAACAATCTTCACTACTACACATGGCAGCCCTGGAAGGCAGAAGAAGGACCCCGGCAGAAGAGACTGGTGAGGCAGAACGGAGCTGACAGAGAGCCTTATGTGCCAGACTCCGGAGTCTGGCCTTTATCTGTGCATCAATTTCTTTTTCTTTTTCTTTTTTTTGAGACATAGTCTTGCTCTGTCGCCAGGCTGGAGTGTAGTGGCACGATCTTGGCTCACTGCAACCCCCGCCTCCCGGGGTTCAAGCAATTCTCCTGCCTTAGCCTCCTGAGTAGCTGGGATTACAGATGCCCGCCACTATGCCTGGCTAATTTTTGTATTTTTAGTGACGGGGTTTCACCAAGTTGGCCAGGATGGTCTTGATCTCTTGACCTCGTGATCTGCCTACCTCGGCCTGCCAAAGTGCTAGGATTACAGGCATAAGCCACCACGTCCGGCCTCTGTGCATCAATTTTTAAAGAAAGCAGTTCAGCTGGGCATGATGGCTCAAACCGGTAACTCCCAGCACTTTGGGAGGCCAAGATGGGAGGATCATTTGAGGTTAGCAGTTCAAGACCAGCCTGGGCAACATAGTGAGACCGCCCCCCCCAACTCTAAAAAAATTAAAAAAATTAGCCTGGGCCAGGTGCAGTGACTCACACCTGTAATCCTACCACTTTGGGAAACTGAAGGAGGAGGATCACCTGAACCCAGGAGTTTGAGACCAGCCAGGGCAACATGGCAAAACCTTCTCTCTGCTAAAAATTAAACAAAATTAGCCAAGTATAGTGGTGCGTACCTGTAATCCCAGCTACTTGGGAGGCTGAGGCATGAAGATTGCTTGAGCCCAGGAGATAGATGTTGCAATGAGCTATGACCATGCCACTGCACTCCAGCCTGGGCAACAGAGCAAGACCTTGTCTCAAAAAATAAAAATTAGCCAGGTGTGGTGGCACATGCTTGTGGTCTCAGCTACTCGGGAGGCTGAAGTGAGAGGATTGCTTGAGTCCAGGAGGTCGAGGCTGCAGTGAGCTATGGTCACTTCCCTCATTCCATCCTGGGTGATAGAGTGAGACCCTGCAAGAAAGAAAAGAGAGAGAGAAGAGAAGAGAAGAGAAGAGAAGAGGCTGGGCACAGTGGCTCACACCTGTAATCCCAGCAATTTGGGAGGCCGAGGTGGGCAGATCACCTGAGGTCAGGAGTTCGAGACCAGCCTGGCCAACATGGTGAAACCCCGTCTCTACTAAAAATACAAAAAATTAGCTGGGTGTGTTTGTGCGCACCTGTAGTCCCAGCTACTTGGCAGGCTGAGGCACGAGAATTGCTTGAACCCGGGAGGCGGAGGTTGCAGTGAGTCGAGATCATGCCACTGTATCCTAGCCTTGGTGACAAAGTGAGACACCCTCCCCCAACCAAAAAAAAAAGAAAAGAAAAGAAAAGAAAGAAAGGAAAGAAGGGGAAGGAAGGGAGGCAGGGAGGGAGGGAGGAAAGAAGGAAGGTAGGAAGGAAGGATGGAAGGAAGGAAGGAAGGAAGGAAGGAAGGAAGGAAGGAAGGAAGGAAGGAAGGAAGGAAAGAAAGACAGCAGTTATACGATGCGACCTGTTTTTCAGAAAGACAATTTCATGGGGAGAAAAATGACCTGGAGCAGGGCAAGACCATTAATCGGAAACTCTTAACATAATGCACCTGAGCAGTGATGCAGGCGCGAGCTATGCAGTGGGGCAGCATGGAGATAAAAGCTCTCAACCAGCATCTACCCAAGACAGGAGGATGGTGGGAGCACACGACTGTCACCCTCCAGGCTCACTCCCACACCATTCTGGTTGCCCTTACGTGGAGTCCAGCAGGGTCCCATCCAGAAGTGAGGCATTGTAGTGATATTTGAGGTAATCTCCTTTCTTACTCAGCACTGAGCAGTCGGGAGGTTTGTAGTGGGAGGTGATGCTGATGGAGTCCGAAGGGTTGTGGAAGTCGATCACATGGATGTCAAACACCAGCACAGCTGAGCCGGGTATATTCCCTAAAGGACAGACACAGGAAATTAATGAATGACCCCCGCAGGCTGCAGCACATGGGCCTCCCCAGTATCACCAGGTATGTCCTCAAGGCCCTCCAAGTGAGGAAAACGGGCACCCAGATACAGAACCCTAGGAGGACTCCAAGACTGATGCTGAAAGGGCCGTTGGATGTAACCTCATCCTCATTTTACAGGTGGATAAACGGAGGCACAGATTTGCCCTGGGTCCCACAGCCTGTAATGAGCACAGTCTGGACTAAAATTCAAGACTACGGACTATTGCTCCGTGGAATCGTTGAGCCTGAAAGATGAGTGGCTACGTTGATCACAGATGAGGAAACTCAAGCCCAGCCAAATTAATACCTGCCCCTCACCCACCGGAAGTAAGAGGTGGGGTGAGAAAATCAGCCGTAGAGTGAAATCACTCCAATGTCCTACCACTGCTCAAGAAAAACAGAACATAAACTTCATAAAGAAAAAGACACCTCTCCCTCAAAATTGGCCCCTTATGATCGTACACCTAACAGTCACAAGGTGCTTTTAGAATACATCCTATTTGTTCTATACTAAATTATTAATTAACTTTTCCATAATATCCACTTTTGAAGACAGTAGCTCACATCTGAATAATGTTTTACAGTTTGCCAAAGTATTTTTCACCTACATTTTCCCTTTAAATCCCTGCAGCAACCTTATGGGGTAGGCATGGCCATAACCCCAGGAATTTAACGACAGCTTCCCAGGGGCGTGGGGGACACTTAAACATATGCATCAGTTGTAATACATCCCCCAGCCCAAATCATTGCAGAGAATTTTAAATGCAAAATATTTTTAAATCATGTTACCTGGAGTCAAGGACATATTTTATTATCATCAGCATTTTACATATAAGAAAACCAACTCAGGTTAGGTATGGTGGTGGCTCACGCCTATAATCTCAACTCTGCGAGGCCGAGGTGGGAGGATCACTTGAGGCCAGGGGTTCGAGACCAGCCTGGGCAACACAGCTAAATGTCTCAACAAAAAAATTAGCTGGGCGTGGTGGTGAGCACTTGCAGTCCCAGATACTCGGGAGGCTGAGGCAGGAGGATTGCTTGAGGCCAGGAGGTCAAGGCTACAGTGAACTAGGATTGCACCACTGTACTCTAGCCTGGGCAACAGAGTGAGACTCTGTCCTCAAAAAAGAAAGAAAGAAAGAAAAGAAAAATTCAGACATCATATTACTTATTCAAGAGAATAACACAGCTAATGACAAAATTCAGATAGAGATACACAAACACCAACAGCTCTTCCTCGCCTCCCATCCCCACACGTACTTTTCTGTGTCTGTTTCTTGATTGGTCTCTCTCCTATCTCTCTCTAATAGAAACACACTCACATTCATATTTAATAGGCGTTTTTTGAGTACCAGGCATTGTTCTAAATTAAACATGTATTGTTTAATTCTCATTAAAATCCTGAGAAAACGGAGGTACAAATTTTGGGGCTGGCCAAAGTTAAAGGTAATAATTTGAGAAGCGTGTGCTTTAATAGCAGAACACAGGTGCCTGCTATTCACTCAAAACAGGGGCTGCTGGTGCGGGTGGAGTGGGGTGCAGGCTCCTTCCCACAGGAACCAGGAAATACAACCTGCCATTGGCCAGAAGGCTGTTCAGAGCCAGGGCCACGGATGGCTCTGTGTGGGAAGCTAACACACGTGGACAGGGTGGGTGTCTGCAGAGGCAGATCTATGGTTTCTCAACCTTGGCAACCCATTAAAATCACCTGAGAATGAACCCGAAAACATTATGCTAGGTGAAGGAAGCCAGACACAAAAGGCCACACATACTGCAGGATTCCAGGATATGGAAACGTCCAGCATAAGCAAATCCATAGAGACAAGAAACAGATTACCTGTTGCCAGCATGGGGGCAGTGGGTGGATGAGGACAGGGTATGGAGAGTGACCGTTAATGGTTATGGGTTATTTTTTGGAGTGATGAAACTGTGCTGGAATTAGGTAGAGGTAATGGTTATGTTACCTGGTTAATATACTAAAAACAACTAAATTGTAAACTTTAACATGATTACTTTTATAGTATGTGAATTATATGTCAATAAAACATTAAATAAAAATATCTCTCTTGGGTATATATACAAAAGAATTGAAGCTAGAGATGCGAACAGATATTTGTACACTCATATTCACAGAAGCATTAAGCATTATTCACAATAGACAAAAAGTAGAAACAGCCTAAGTGTTCATCACCAGACGAACTGATAAATAAAATGTAGTATATACATCCAATGGAATATTCATTCAGCAATAAAAAAGAATGAAATTTATTAGCCAGAAAAGAGGAATTAATTTTTTTTTTTTTTTTGAGATGGGAGTCTTGCTCTGTCATCCAGGCTGGAGTGCAGTGGCGTGTTCTCAGCTCACTGCAACCTCCATCCCTGGGGTTCATGCGATTCCCTTGCCTCAGCTGAGATTACAGACATGTACCACCACACCTGGCTAATTTTTGTGTTTTTAGTAGAGACAGGGTTTCACCATGTTAGCCAGGCTGATCTTGAACTCCTGACCTCAGGTTATCCACCTGCTTCAGCCTCCCAAAGTGCTGGGATTACAGGCGTGAGCCACCGTGCCCAGCTTGAAATTTTGATAAATGCTAAAATATAAATAGACCTTGAAAACATTATGCTAAGTGAAATAAGACACAGAAAGAGAAATATTGTACGATTCCACTTAAATGAGGCACTTAGAATAGGCAAATTGGTAGAGACAGAAAGAAAGGTGGTTGCCAGAGGTTGAGACGAGGGAGGAATCGGGAGTTACTGTGTAATGGGTTTATGTTGGGGATGATGAAAGAGTTCTGAGTGTAGATGATAGTAATGGTTATACAACATTGTGAATATATTTGATGCCACTAAACTGTACACTTAAAATGGTTAAAAAGGTAAAGATGTTAAGTATATTTTACCACAAATTTTAAAAACTTCTAACACTGAACTAAGCAGTCACCAAATTTTGTCAATTCAAATATAATCTCCCCTCCAAGATGCATTCGGGTGCAGGGCCTTCTCTAGGGCAAAAAGGAACGCATCTGGAACCACCCACATCCCTGGGATCTGATGTCAGCAGTCAAATGAACTCAGCCTCTCAGGCCCCGAGGATTCCAGGCACAAGAATTCCAACCAGTGTAGAGGTCGATTCACACCCAGTCAAGGAACCATGTAGCATCAGGTGGGTATGTCAGCTTCTAGGAAGTTAACGTGAGTCAGTCTCCCAGGTACCTGATAACCTCTGAGGCACACACATTATTGAGGGTGTCAACAAGGAAACACTCTCTGTGTGCGTAGGAAGTTTTGTTTGTGTTTCTTTCTGCTGAATCCCTAACACCGTGAGCAGGGCCTGGTCATGAAGAAACTCAATAAATCTTTGATGGATGGATAGATGGAGTTTCTCGGCCTGCAAAAACGAAGATCAGAACCTTGAACCATAGACCCCACCTACCCCAGGCAGCACCAAGGCCTCGAACGTCTATCCCTCTATCTTGCTCTGACTTCCACAAAGCTATTTGTAGATTAAGTATAGAAATGAGTGCCGACCAACAAACAGGCAGCAATAGTCCAACGTGGCCCCAACACCAACCTCCTCTCTGTATAAACCCTTACCCAATGCAGAAGTCATTCTGTCCTCACCATGAGAATGCCTCCCTCAGAAGAGATACAGATGAGAAAAACTTAAAGCAGCCAATAGCCCACCTAAGAAACTCTGCAGCTCCTGCTGGGGGTGGGTTTCCTCTGCGGAGAGTCAGTTTCTTCTGAGGGTGTGGGTTTCTTCTGAGGGGAGTGGGTTTCCTCTGAGGAAGGTGTGTTTCCTCTGAGGGCTCTGAGACTTCTGGTTTGAGGTCTCAGTTCTCCACATATGGGTATCAACAAATCACTACCTAATGGGGACTCATTCTTTCTGTCTGTCTAGGACACACACGGGTCAGAGAGCCCTGGGTGCAATTCCAGCTCCATTATGGATTAGCTGTTGTGGCCTTGGACACATGGGTGGAACTCTCTGGGCCTCATTATCTTTCTAAACAACGAGGGTAATGATGCTTCAGAAGACTATTTCCGGGTTTGAATGAGTTCATGTGCAAGGAGTCCCAGACACACAGTGGGTAAAATGTAATTTATTAACTTTCTTCTGTTTCCTAAAAGGGTGCTCAAAAGGCAATCTGGAAGTTGAGTAACAGTAGACCATCGATGAAGTGATGCTTACACAACCTCGCAGGCAGAATCCATTCCCCGCTTTGAGGCTGCAAACCCATCCAAGTGCCCTAATTTCAGGGCTGACCCATGGAACAAAGCAGATGGCAGAAAGATCCAGAACCTCTCCCAGGAGGCCAACCCTTTCCCCTCCATCAATATTGCAGGGGAAAATGGCTGTGACAGAATGAAGTGCTGATAGAGGCTGAGAGCACACGGACAGCCCACAATTCATTCCTTCCACAAATGTTTGCCAAACATTCACAATGTGCCTGGCCCTGTGGTATGCAGTGAAGAAGCCACTAAGTAGACAGCCTCAGCATCCTTACCCCTCTCGGGTCACCCCTCAGGCATCAGCATGAGCTCCTATGAAACCCCCACAAAGAGGCCAAGGGTGCTGATCAGGAGAGGACAGAGGCAGACTCCACTCAAGAGCATGTGGGGTTTATACCTCAGGGTCACTCAGAGTGCCCTCCTCCCACAGCAACGTGATTCAGGATGAAGCAGTCTCATTGCCCATAAAATTTATGAGCCTTCGGCTGCTTCCCAGAGGCTTATATAATTCTTTGCAGAGCTCTGTCTCATACTTGATAGAAAGCCAAGAGGAAAAAAAGTAATTTAAGCAAATGTTTTCCATCAATGCATTCTTTTCAAAGAAAGGAAAGATTAGTCCTCAGGCCATAATGAAACAAGAACATTCAGAAAGTATTTATCTGTTTCTGTTTATATTTGACTAGAAGTAGAAATCTACATGATAAAAAGCAATACAGCATCAAGACACTAGACAAGCAGGACGTGTGAAGAAAGGCCTGTCGAATGGATCTTAAGCTGTGATCTGTTGTGGTTTAATCAATCAGAAATTTAAGTCAGGGAGAAAAAAATATTTCTCCATGGTACAACCTACTTTCCAACCAACTTGACATTTCTTGGATCCTCTGGGATGAACACTACTGGGAAAACTCTCAAGATCCATATGATGTATTAACAAAAAAACAGAACAGAACTAACAAAATAAATGTACAGCCAGCAAGGCCAGCCTCCGTCAGCAAAAGAATACGAAAACAAAATAAATACTGAATCAACTATTCCTAAGCGAGGGAGCAGCCATTAAAATACATAGCATAGAAAGATGTTCAAAACATATCTGTTGTTCACCACAAATTGGGTGAAAAGAGAAATTACAAAGTAATACCCATAGACAATCCCATCTTTGTCCGTATTGATTAGTGTAGGTGGGCATTTTTTTTAAACCTATACATACACTCAAAGGTACAGAAGGACGTTCACTTCATGGCTGCATTTGTTTCCTACGGTTGCTGCAGCAAAATACCACAAACTTGTTGGCTTAAAACAATGCAAATGGATTCCCCTAATTCTGGAAGGCAGAAGCATAAATTCAAGATATTGTTAGGGATGTGTTCCTTTTGGAGGCTGCCGGGGAGAATGTATTTCCTACCTTTTCAGCCTCTCGGGGCCACCTTCATTCCCTGACAGGGTCCTCCTTCTGTATCTTCTAAGTCAGCAGTTTAGCACTTTTTCCCTGGTCTGACTGCCTGCCTCCCTTTTACAAAGACTGTTGCAAGTATTTTGAGGCCACCTGGATAATCCAGGATACTATTCCTACCTCAAGATCCTTAATCAAATCTGTAAAGTCCCTTTTAATAAGGTAACAGGAGGCTAGGCATGGTGACTCACACCTGTCATCCCAGAACTTCAGAAGGCCAAGGTGGGAGGATTGCTTGAGCTCAGGAGTTCCAGACAAGCCTGGGAAACATAGCGAGACCATGTCTGTCTTTACAAAAAAAAAAAAAAAAATTGCTTTTGAATTAGCCGTGCATGGTAGCACACACATGTAGTCCTAGCTACTCAGGAGACTGATGCAGGAGGATCACTTTAACACAGAAGCTGGAGGCTGCAGTGAGTTAGGAGCTTATCTTACCACTGCACTCCAGCCTGGGCAACAGAACAAGACTTTGTCTCAAAACAAAATAAATAAAGTAAGGTAACATACTCACAGGTTCTGGGGATTAGAACATAGATACTTTAAGGGGCTAAATGTTCTGCCTACCAGATTAAGATTAACAATATTTATTTCTGGCATGGCATGGCGCTCACATCTATAATCCCAGCACTTTGGGAAGCCAAGGTGGGCAGATCACTTGAGGCCAAGAGTTTGAGACTAGCCTGGCCAACACAGTGAAACCCTATCTCTACTGAAGATTTTTAGAAAAATTAGCCAGGCGTGGTGGCACATGCCTGTAGTCCCAGCTACTTGGGAGGCTAAGGCATGAGACTCACCTGAACCCAGAAGGCAGAGGTTGCAGTGAGCCAAGATTGTGCCACTGTACTCCAGCCTGGGTGACAGAATGAGACTATCTCAAAAAAAAGAAAAAGGAAAAAAGGAAAAAAAATATTTATTTCTGGGTGGCAGGATTTCTTTGCTTATCTGTATTTTCTTTTTCTAAAGTCAACATGTATGATTTGTGTAACTTCTAAAAGGAAGTGTGGTATGAAGGTGACAAAAATGTTCTAAAACAGGATTATAGTGATGGTGGCATAACCCACTAAATGTTCTAAAAGTCATTAAATTGTATACTTAAGTGGGTGAATTTTATAACATATAAAACAGAAACCAAAGAGGGGCTTTTGCACTTACTTTCAAATGGTTCAGCCCAAAATAAATAAATAAATATAAAAAGAGATCAAATATAGCAAAATGTTAACAATTGGCAAAACAAAGCGGAATTCACTGTAAAGTGTTTTTGACTTTGGTGTAGAATTTAACATTTTCAAAAGGTAAAGGAAAATGGGCAGAGAAACAAGGAGAAATAACAGGACAACTCTAGAAACTAAATCTATTTGGGCATTCCAGTCTTAAGCTCGACTTTAGCTTCAATATTTTGGCTCTCAAGAAGCTCTGTGCAGGGTGTGGTGGCACGTGCCTGTAGTGCCAGCTACTCCGAAGCCTGAGGCAAGAGGATCGCTTGAGGCCAAGAGTTCCAGGCCATAGTACAAGATGATCACACACTATACTTTCCAGCCTGGGCGACAGAGGGAGACCCCATCTCAAAAAAAAAAGAAAAAGAAGCCCTGTTCCAAGCAATGTGGAAGCAGCCACAGCTAGTGAGGAAGGCAGGTGATGCTGATGCTCACCTCTTCCTTCCTCTCCATACCCCAGGTGAGGGGGGACCACAATCCTTCGCTTCTCTCCAATGCAAACACCAAGTAGACCTTCATCCATCCCAGGAATCACATAGCCCTGCCCAATGTACGTGTCAAACGTGCGGTTCCGAGAGTAGCTAGAAAAGAAGAAAGGAAAGAAAGAGGTCATTTATGAGGGCCTCCACAGAAGCTGTGCAAATTAGTTGGGAAAGAGATGCAAAGGCACACAGAGGCCTCCAGACTCTGGAATAGCGTAAACCACAGTATCTGACAATACAGCCAGGAAACATGCTCCCCTGGAAGGGTAAATAGGAACCCCCACACAGCATGTGAACAGCCACCTGTAGAGACACGCTGTGTGGCCCTCCAGTTTCGTCAGGTTATGAATGCAGTGTGGGTTATGAGAAGCACCACACAGAAATGGAGCTAATGTAAATTGAACACTATACTTTCTTTTTCTGAGGCAAGGTCTCACTCTGTCACCCAGGCTGGTGTGCAGTGGCACCATCATAGACAGCTCACTGCAGCCTCAACCTCCCAGGCTCAAGCAATCCTCCCACCTCAGCCTCCCAAGTAGCTGGGACTACAAACACATGCTACCATGCCTAGCTAATAAAACTTTTTTTTTTTTTTTTTGGTAGAGATGGGGTCCCACTATGTTGCTCAGCCTGGTCTTGAGCTCCTGGATCAAGTGATCCTCCTGCCTTGGCCTCCCAAAGTGCTAGGTTGACAGGCATGAGCCACCATGCCCAGCCTGTACACTCTATAACCATGTCAAGTTAATGAAAACAATCAAGCTCTCAACCAGCCTGGGCAACATGGCAAAACTCTGTCACTACAAAATTACAAAACTCAGCTGGATGTGGTGGCACACACCTATAGTCCCAGCTACTCAGGAGGCTGAAGTCAGAGGACTGCTTGAGCCAGAGAGGTTGAGGTTGCAGTGAGCCAAGATCACACAACACTGCACTCCAGCCTGGGTGACAGAATGAGACCCTGTCTTGAAAACAAAAAACAGAATCAAACGTAGCCCTTATCAGAAACTACGAATGTGTCACAAGGACAATGTCTCCAATATCTAAAGAGAAAAATATCTGCATATGTGGGACATGAATAATTTTTTTTATTTTTTTTTTTTTTTTTTTTGAGACAGGTCTTCTCTTTGTCTCCAGATGTGTGGTTGGACTCAGGCACGCACCTCACCTCCCACCTCAGCCCCTCAAGTGATTGGGGCTACAGCATGCAATAACATGCCTGGCTCATTTTTGTGTTTTTAGTAGAGATGGGGTTTCACCACGTTGCCCAGGTTGGTCTCGAACTCCTGGGCTCAAGCGATCTGCCTGGCCTGGCCTCCCAAAGTGTGGAATTATAGGCCTGAGCCACAGCACCCAGCCTGACATGAAGATTCCGATCGCCAGGAAAGCAGCATACACACTGAGAGTAATGAATTCTGCAGTCTCCACCACACCCCGACAAAAGGCCCCCACTATCACCCCTGCTCACCCCGCCACCCTGGTGAATACTTGGGTTTTCCAAGTGCTCCTGGCAGGAGCCCCAAGTCCACTCAGCAGAAAGATCCAGCCTGTGTGTAAACTGCCGAGTGAGTCTATTACCATGAGTTTGGTAAAAAGAGGAATCAATTCCCCACAGCATAATGATTCCAGAATAAAATAATAAAACTCCATTTGCCACAAGTCCACTATCAAACTGGACCATGTGACCTGCACCCCTTCCCCACACCACCTGGTGCCGATGAGGCAGAAAGCCTGTCCTGAAAGAGCCAATCAGTCCTGCCATTCCCTCACCTCACAGCCCGGGCATGATGCCCCGGAGAAGAAGGACCCCCAAGTGGGGCCAGGCTGATACACAGGCAGAGCTGTGGGGGTTCTCCCTTCTCAATACCCCTCAGAGACCACAAAGTCATGGGGCACGAAGAAAGAATCACAACAGATGTCTCTCCTCACCCAGGAAGCAGGAGATTGTCCACATAAACTCCCAGAGGAGGCTGTGAGTCCCCCTTCCCACCCACTGAGAACAGCACCCCACGCTAAGCAGCTCCAAGCCTCCTCCTGGTGCACTGGCCAGGACGGCCTGGAGGGGAACAAGCAGGGAAGAGGAGGACCGTGCCGGCTCCCAGCACCCTCCAGCCAGAGCAGGACTCACCCTCCCCAGGTTCCCACCTGCAGGACTCTGGGGATCACCAGCAATGTGCAGCCACTGCCAGGCATTCAGGGAAGAGAAGGATACCTACATGGTGGCTCCCAACGAAGGGACACCAAGTAGTGAGAGAGACGGCAGGTACCCACAGCGGGGATTGCTGCCCACTGGAATAGTCGCAAAGATTCCATGGCAGAGGGGAGACAGCAGACACCGAAGGCTGTGGGATCTGCCTAAGGGAAGAACAATGGTCTGGCAGCAAGGGCCAAGCCGAGAGGCAGGAAAGAGCCTCAGAAGGAGAGACGGAGTGGCAGGGTGGGCTTGAATTGTAGTGAATGCTGAATAACTTTAAAAGTTAAAGACAAGTAAATGGAAAACCATCCTGTTCCCCAATGGAAAAGCAAAGTCATCAGTCCTCCCCTAAACTAACTTAAAAGTTCTTTATCTTTTCTTTTTTTTGAGACAGAGTCTCACTCTGTCGCTGAGGCTGGAGTGCAATGGTAAGATCTCGGCTCACTGCAACCTCCGTCTTCTGGGTTCAAGCGATTCTCCTGCCTCAGCCTCCCAAGTAGTTGGGATTACAGGCATGCACCACCACACTCAGCTAATTTTTGTATTTTTGGTAGAGACAGGGTTTCACCATGTTGGCCAGGCTGGTCTTGAACTCCTGTCTTCAAGTGATCCACCTGCCTCGGCCTCCCAAAGTGCTGGGATTACAGGTGTGAGCCATCGTGCCTGGCCTAAGCCACCACGGCTGGCCCAAACTAACTTACAAATTTTAAAGCAATTCCAATCAAAATCCCAGGGGTGTGTATCTGGTGGTGGTGAGGAGCTCAGTGAAGTAAGGCTAAAATTCATCTGAAAAAAGAAATAATTAAGAATGCTGTTTTTAAGGTGCAGTATATAGCAAGCTGTCATTCTTGTAAAAAATTAAGAGGGAAATATATACATATATGTACTTCATTATATATGTATGGAACACCTATGAAATTAGTAACACTGGGCCAGGGGCAGTGGGTCACACCTGTAATCCCAGCACTTTGGGAGGCCGAGGTGGGTGATCACTTGAGGTCAGGAGTTCATGACCAGCCCGGCCCAACATGGTGAAACCCTATTTCTACTAAAAATACTAAACAAATCAGCTGGGCCTAGTGGCATGTGCCTGTAATCCCAGCTACTCAGGAGGCTGAGGGCAGGAGAATCGCTTGAACCTGGGAGGGAGAGGTTGCAGTGAGCCGAGATTGTACCATTGCACTCCAGCCTGGGCAAAGAAGTGAGGCTCTGCCTCCAAAAAAAAAAAAAAAAGAAGAAAAAGAAATTAATAACAACTGGTTCCCTATGAAGAGGGAGGTGGGACAAGGATAGGTGGGAAATTTGTCATTGTATACTTTTTCATACTTCCAGGGTTTTAAATCATGTCAATGCATCACTTAGTAGAAAAAAAAGTTATTTTTTAAAAAAGAAAAAGAATGCCCTTTACTATACAAATTAAAAAGCTAACACTAGTTAATCATAGTTAAAGGTGCGATGCTGCCCTAGGAGCAGATAGAAGGTAAAGGATAAAAATTCTACACAAAGACTCAAAAGTACATATAAGAATTTAGTTCATAACAAAAATCACCTTTTAGAGCGGTCAGGAAACGATAGAGTCATTCATGACGGATGTTGGAAAAACTAGCTAACCACCCAGAAAAAAATAAAGTTACTTCCTGTCAGAGTGATACCACAATAAATTCCAGATGGATTAAAGACTTAAATATGAAAGAATTTATGAGCATAGAGAGAAACTGCGGAATGTTGTTAACACTGGTTATCTCATGGTAGTGAGAACGGAAGGGGCTGACAGAAAATTTACATTTTTTGCTATACATTTTTGCATTGTTTCCATTATGCAATTAGGACATATTACCTCTGGTCCAGCGCAGTGGCTCATGCCTGTAATCCCAGCACTTTGAGAGGCCCAGAGAGTGGATCACTTGAGGCCAGGAGTTTGACACCAGCAAGGCCGACATGGTGAAACCTCATCTCTACTAAAAATACGAAAAAATTAGCTGGGTGTGATGGTGCACACCTGTAGTCCTAGCTACTCAGGAGGCTGAGGCAGAAGAATTGCTTGAACCTGGGAGGTGGAGGTTGCAGTGGGCTGCAATCACATCACTGCACTCCAGCCTGGGCAACAGAGTGAGACTCTCTCAAAAAAAAAAGAATATATCACTTTTGAAAATAAAAATTCTAATAAAGAACATCTTAAAGAATAAAAAAAAAACCATTAAAAGGCTTGAGGGAAATACAGGCAAACATTTATATACTCTAGGAAGAAGACAGACTTTGTAACAAGTCACCAAAGACAGGAACCGTAATGAGGAAGTCTAATGTATCTAACAACATAAAAGGTTTACAGTTAAATGGGCCAAAAATCAACATAACCAAAATTAACAAATAGATAAATTGAGGAAAATGAGGAAAATGTTTTTAATAATATGCAGCCATAAAATAATTAATATTTTTAATGTGTAGAGCTCTTCAAATCAACAAGAAATAGACAAATGCCAATGCCCTAAATAGAAAAATAGGCGGCCGGGCGCGGTGGCTCACGCCTGTAATCCCAGCACTTTGGGAGGCCAAGGCAGGTGGATCACGAGGTCAGGAGATCGAGACCATCCTGGCTAACACAGTGAAACCACGTCTCTACTAAAAATACAAAAAAATTAGCCAGGCGTGGTGGCGGGCGCCTGTAGTGCCAGCTACTCAGGAGGCTGAGGCAGGAGAATGGCGTGAATCCCAGGGGGCGGAGCCTGCAGTGAGCCGAGATTGCGCCACTGCACTCCAGCCTGGGTGACAGCGAGACTCTGTCTCAAAAAAACAAAAAGATAAAAAAAAAAACTAAACTAAAATAGAAAATAGAAAATAGAAAAATAGGTAAAGGACCTGAACAGATAGTTCACAAAAGAAGGTACTCAAACACCCAAAGGAATTTCAATCCCAATAGCAATAGAAAATTCAGATTAAAACCACAGGTATCATTTTTTTCTCCTATAAATTAGCCAAGATTATTTTTAAATGATACCCAGTGTTACTGAATTTGCAGGGAATGGGATACTTTTTTTTTTTTTGAGACAGAGTCTTGCTCTGTCGCCCAGGCTGGAGTGCAGTGGCGCGATATCTGCTCACTGCAAGCTCCGCCTCCCAGGTTCACGCCATTCTCCTGCCTCAGCCTCCCGAGTAGCTGGGATTACAGGCGCCCGCCACCACGCCCGGCTAATTTTTGTATTTTTAGTAGAGACAGGGTTTCACCGCGTTAGCCAGGATGGTCTCGATCTCCTGACCTTGTGATCCGCCCGCCTCGGCCTCCCAAAGTGCTGGGATTACAGGCGTGAGCCACCGCGCCCGGCCTGGGATACTCTTAAACTGTGATGCTGAGTAAAATCTTCCTTGAGGGCAACTTGGTAGTATGTATCAAAAGGTATAAAAATACACATAACCACTGGGCGCAGTGGCTCATGCCTGTAATGCCAGCACTTTGGGAGGCTGAGGCGGGCAGATCACTTGAGGTCAGAAGTTCGAGACCAGCCTGGCCAACATGGCAAAACCCTGTCTCTATCAAAAATACAAAAATTAGCCTGGTGTGGTGGCAGGCGCCTGTAATCCTAGCTACTTGGGAGGCTGAGGCAGGAGAATCACTTGAACCCAGCAGGTGGAGGTTGCAGTGAGCCGAGGTCACATCACTGCACTCCAGCCTGGGTGACAAAGCAAGATACTGTCTCAAAAAAAAAAAAAAAAAAAAAAAAGGCAGGGCGTGGTGGCTCACACGTATAATCCCAACACTTTGGGAGGCTGAGGCGGGCAGATCACCTGAGGTCAGGAGTTCAAGACCAGCCTGGCCAATATGATGAAACCCCTATCTCTACTAAAAATACAAAATTAGCTGGGAGTCGTGGCTCATGCCTGTAATCCCAGCTACTCAGGAGGCTGAGACACGAGAATCGCTTAAACCCAGGAGATGCAGGTTGCAGTGTGCTGAGATCACGCCATTGCACTCCAGCCTGGGCAAGAAGAACGAAACTCCATCTCAAAAAAAAAAAAAAAAAACACATAACCTTTGACCCAGAGATTCTTCTGGAGATGTATCCCAGGGAAACAATTAATCATATATTTTCAGATTTTCCTACAAAAATAATTACTGCAGCCTTAAATGTCAAAATACAGGAAACATACAGGACAAACAACAAGGATTGATTACCTAAATATAGGCAAATCTATACAATGAAATATATGCAGCTGTTAGAATGGGCTAGATCCCACTGTACTAAAATGGAAAGCCCTTGAAACCTAAGAAAACTGTGGTTCCATTATATGAACAGAAATCTGGTGTACACAGAAAAGTGGTCTTTCAATTGGAAATATAATTCCAGGGAATAAAGAACAGAACCACACTGGAATGTAACAAAGAATAATACACATATGCACTAAATGATTTTTTTTTTTTGGTAACAGAAAAAGATAAAAACAACTCAAATGTTCAGCAATAGGGGAATGGTTATCTAAATACAATATACTCACCCAATGGGACACCATGTAGAAGTAAAAAATAAAGGATTTCTCTCTATGTATTAGTATGGAAAAATCCCAGAGTAACAAAAATCAAGGAGAACAACACTTTGTTCCCTAGTAATACTATATTCTGAAAGCCATATACTTTAAAGAGGAGAAAATAACATTTATGTTTGCTTATATTTGCATTTTTAAAAATCCACACATTAGGCTGGGCGCAGTGGCTCATGACTATAATCCCAGCACTTCGGGAGGCTGCGCTGGGTGGATCACCTGAGGTCAGGAGTTCGAGACCAGCCTGGCCAATATGGTGAAACCCCGTTTCTACTAAAAATACAAAAATTAGCCAGGCGTGGTGATGTGTGCCTGTCACTCCAGCTACCTGGGAGGCTGAGGCAGGGGAATCACTTGAACCCGGGAGGTGGAGGTTGCAGTGAGCCGAAATTGTGCCACTGCACTGCAGCCTGGGTGACAAGAGTGAGACTCAGCCACAAAAAAAAAAAAAAAGAAATCCAGACATTGGAAAAATTAAAAATAGAAACCAATAAAGATGGTTAACTCTAAGGGGTAGGGGAGAGAGGGAGATTGGGCAGACAGGAACAGGTATACAACATATCTTTTCTTTTTTTTTTTTTGAGACAGAGTCTCACTCTGTTGCCCAGGCTGGAGTGCAGTGGCGTGATCTCAGCTCACTGCAACCTCCGCCTCCTGGGTTTAAGTCATTCTCTTGACTCAGCCTCCTGAGTAGCTGGGATTACAGGGACCCGCCACCACGCCTGGCTAATTTACAACATATCTTAATGCATACTTTGTTTTGGTTTTGAGCTATGTAACTATTACTCTTTTCCAAAAAATTTAAATGACAAATTTAAAAGAGATCCTAGGAACAAGAATGAATTATTCAAATGAAATAATGCCATATACAAATTCTTCTGTAATGCTTTTGGATGACTACATTAACTAGAAGTCTATCACCTCAGAGACAGAGAGGTTGCTGTCACTACTTGTTTGCTCTACGGGAAGCTAAAGGAGTAGTTTCAAACAACACATGCCACTAGAATAAGCAAAACAGGCCAAACACAATCCATCTTTACAATTGCAGGCCCTGCCTGATAAACAAAACAAAACTTTGAACAACAAAAGAGGCCAGTAATTAGCCTCTGTGGCACCCAGCATCCAGAAGGGAGCTGAATGCATCCAACCAGTGCTGTCCAGCTGATCAGCCTCTGAAATTTGTAAAGCAGTGTGACACATATCTTATCTCTTTAATCTAACCATCTACTTGACAAAGGTGCTGGAATAGGGAAAAATGAAGTCCAAGGCAGTCAAACACTATCCAAAGTCATACAGCTAGTGCACCACAGACAGGGGCTAGAGCCCAGCTCTCTTGGCATCAAGCCCATTCTCTGCCCACTGTACCTCCTTGACATCACTTCTGGCCACTCCTCATCTTGGGCCCCATAATGAGGTTTATAACTGGATAGCTAAGCACAGTATAGGGGGTTGGTGGGAGTCGAGGGTGAGTCTCTCCTGTCTTCCTGCAGAACCATCTAAAACAGCCCCCAAGAAAGAAATGGTTACAAGAGCCTAAGAAGAAACTTAAGCCCATCTCTACAAAAAATAAAACATTAGCCAAGCATGGTGGCACACGCCTATCGTCCTAGCTACTAAGGAGGCTGAGATGAGAGAATCGCTTGAGCCCAGGAGTTCAAGGCTGCAGAAAGCCACAATCATGCAGCTGCACTGCACTCCAGACTGGATAACAGAACGAGACCCTGTCTCAAAAAAAAAAAAAAAAAAAAAAAAGAAAGGAAGGAAGGAAGGAAGGGAGGAAAGAACTAAGTATCAGAAAACAGAAACCTGTATTAGAGATGAAAATGCCAACTACAAATCAGCATTGACAGAGTATTTAAATCATGGTCCAGCCAATGGCAGGCTTTGTTTAATACAATGTTCTGGCAATTGAAGGCTTTAATCATTTCCTTACCTGGAATCAAAGAGGGTGCCATCCAGAAGCGTGCCATTGTAATGATACCTGAGAAAGTCCCCGCTTTGACTTATCCGCTCACAGTTTTCAGGTACTACCTTATTCTCAATGGAAATGCTGTCCTTGGGGTTATGGAGGTCCAATAATGCAACATCAAACACCAGAGATGCCTGACCGGGAATGTCTTTCCCTAGAATGGAATGGGAGAAGATGATTAAACAGGACACAGGATTTAGGAAGTACTTTACAACTCAACAGCCTTGGGGTTGGTGTTATTCATTTCTTGAGGTTTTGAAGCCAAGGAAATAAATGTTCTTCCAGGTCTTGAATGGGCCCCCATGGTGTCCAACCATGGGCTGATGGTATAATCTGAAACCTGACTCAGCAAAATGAGAAAATTGATATTAATGACATAAGAGACTACCATGACCATATTTTCTGGGCTCATGCTGGACAATCAAGGCTCTATGTAGGCGGGCAGGCACCCACAGGCAAACCCAAATACATACCTGTGTGGGTTTCTGTTTGTGAATAAATGCAAACCACAGACATTTAAAGGAGAAAATTCCAAATCTCTGGTCTGGTTCTGGAGAACTGTACACAGACTTGTTCTTTGAAACGAACGGCCAATGTTTTAGAGGCAAAAAGTAAAAACGCTTTAAGTATATCCAAAGCAAGATATAAATAGGATGAAAGCAGAATAACAGAGAAAAAAATGGCACCCACAATCCAAAATATAAATAAATAGTCCTCAAATCACTTCTATCTCACTTCTGGGTAGTACTGCTTCTCTTAGATGTTCCTGCCAGTGGGAACATTTTGAATATCTGCAAAATGAAATCCACATGAACAGATTACAGGACACTAGTTCTTCCTGCAAAGATCAACATCAACCAATAAATAACTCAAAATCCAGTAATTTGGGATAGTAGAAAGTTAACCAACAAACCAATCCCTCACTTTTACTTGCCATTTGTTATACCATGCAAAGGAGTAGGCCCAGACAAGCAAAATAGATGCCGCCAAGCCTGAGCTGCTTCCACTGGCCTTTGGCAAAGCCACCCTGCATCTCCTTCCCCTCCAAGGAATGATGAAATCTGCTGAAAGCCGGCTGCTGAGTCAGCCCCTGGAATGCAAGGTGTGGTCAATCTCTAAATCACATGTGTGGGAGATAGAATATTAATCTTTTGTGCCTTACTGTATCTTTTCATTTAAGAGAAAAATGAAAGCCTTAAAAGTAACCATGGGGTTTAAATTTTTCTTTTCTTTCTTTTTTTTTTTTTTTTTTTTTGAGATGGAGTCTCGCTCTGTTGCCCAGGCTGGAGTGTAATAGCACGATCTCAGCTCACTGCAACCTTCGCCTCCTGGGTTCAAGCGATTCTCCTGCCTCAGCTTCCTGAGTAGCTGAGATTACAGGCACCTGCTACCACGCCCGGCTAAATTTTGTATTTTTAGTAGAGACGGGGTTTCCCCATGCTGGCCAGGCTGGTCTTGAACTCCCGACCTCAGGCGATCCACCCAATTCAGCCTCCCAAAGTGCTGGAATTACAGGCGCGAGCCACTGTGCCTGGCCTGGGGTTTCAATTTTTCTAGCATTAATGTATACTAAATGAATAATGTTTTCTATAGCAACTTTGCAGAGATATAATTCACATACCATACAGTTCACCCATTTAAAGTTACACTTGGATAGCCAAGCACAGTATTCAAGTACAAAGTATTCAAAAATAACTACTCTAAATAAACTATTCTTTATTTAAAGTAAATAAATAATATTTCTCATATTAGGCTCACATCTGGTTTTGTTATGTGGCTGATGACAAAAGGATCTGGGAGCCAATGTGAATGAACTTCTTGGGGCCAAGGACAAGACCATTTGAACATCAATAAGAAAACAGTAACTGCCAGGCACAGTGGCTCCCACCCGTAATCCCAGCGCTTTGGGAGGCTGAGGTGGGAGGATCGCTTGAGTCCAGGATTTCAAGGTGAGCCTGGGTAATGTAGCAAGACACTATCTTTAAAAAAAAATTTTTTTAACTAGCCAAGCATGGTGGCACACGCCTGTAGTCCTAACTATTCGGGAGGCTGAGGCAGGAAGATCACCCAGGAGTTTGAGGTTACAGTGAGCTATGATGGCGTCACTCCAGTCTGGGTGACAGAGTGAGACCCCGTCTCTAAAAATAATAATAATATCTTACATCTCGGTGTGGGGGAGAATTAAGACATATTTATGGCACTGCTTTAAACTTTATTTTTCTTTTAGTAGGGAATCCCACCCCTAATACTCTTTTTAAGAAACCATCTGCAGATCCCCAGCATGTAAAATATATAAAAGTGGGCCAGGCACAGTGTGGTTCACACCTGTAATCTCAGCACTTTGGGAGGCCGAGGTGGATGGATGGCTTGACCATAGCAGTTTGAGACCAGTCTGGCCAACATGGCAAAACGCTGTCTCTACTAAAAATACAAAAATTTGCCAGGCATGGTGGCATATGCCTGTAGTCCAAGCTACCCAGGAGGCTGAGGCAGGAGAATCTCTTGAACCCAGGAGGTAGAGGTTGCAGTGAGCTGAGATCGCACCACTGCACTCCAGCCTGGGCAAAAGAGTGAGACTCTGTCTCAAAAAAAAAAAAAAAAGTATATATATATATATAAAATAAAAAGTGTATATATATATATAAGTGCACATATATATAAAAGTATATATATATATGAGTATATATATATGGAGGTAGAGAGGAGAGAAGGCTGAGCCCCATCACCTCAGGCTCCCTTCTCCTACTGCTCCGCTCCAGAGCCAGGAAACAACATCGAAAACATATTGGCTATTGTAAGTTGGCTATTACTATCAGTAAACTTCTTAAGAAGCATCATGTTCTCATTTGTATCCTTAACTATAAAGTCATGTGCTGCATAATGAAGTTTTGGTCAACAACAGACCACATATATGAGAGTGGTCCCATGAGATTATCATATCATGTCTTTACTGTACCTTTTCTATGTTTAGATACACAAATTCTTACCATTGTGTTACAGTAGCTCACGGGATTCAGTACACAAGCTGTGCAGGTTTGCAGCCTAGAGGAAACAGGTTACACCACACAGCCTAAGTGTGCAGCAGGCTGTAGCACCTAGGATTGTGTAAGTGCACTCTATGGCATTTGCACAACAATGCAATTGCCTAATGATGCCTTTCTCAGAACATATCCCCACTATTAATCAACACATCACTGTATCCATCTGCTGTTTAAACGCCTACAGGTCTCTATGTTGTGCCAGCATGTCAATATGACTAAACGCACCTGAAATTCAAACATGAGTACCTGAGAATTCCATTTATCCGTCAATATTATGTGTTTTCCGTCACAGTAAAACTACAAACAGGACACTAATTCTAATTAATGTGTTTTCTAACATTACACTTTGCTTTTGTCCATATGGAGTTAATGTCATAGGAAAACCCTTTGTAGAGGTGCAAATGGGGAAATTTGGCAATTCTGACATTGTATGGCTAAATTTCTACCTGGATATCTGCAACTTTTATAGTGTCTAGTTCAAGTCTCATTTCACAACTGTTAAAGCCAGACAGGTTGGTGGCCAAGGCCATGGCAGGTATGGCAGGGGCAGAGGGGGTTACCTATGAATGCCAATGACCATAAGTAAGTGGAAATTTCTGCAACTCAATCATCAGACAGCAGACAATCCAGACTAGCACTGTCAAATAGAACTTTCTGAGTGATGGAAATGATCTGGGTCTGTATCTGCACTGTTCACTATGGTGGCCCTCAGCAACGTGAGGCTATTGGGTACCTAAAATGTAGCACTGTGACCAAGGAACTGAATTTTAAATTTTAGCTAATTTTAACTTGTTTCCATTTGAATATAAATAGCCACATGTAGCCAGTGGTTACCATATTGGACAGTGTAGGTCTAGACCAAAAGGTCTAATGGGTTTCATGTGGTGACAATTGAATTAACCACTGCAATAAAAATAAGGGTAGGAGACAGTGGCTCCAAGAAGGAGAAGGACTTACCATCTCCATCCTCTCCATAGGCCAGAAAAGGAGGAATGGTGATGATGCGCTTCTCACCCACACACATTCCCAGCAGCCCTTTATCCATTCCAGGAATCAGCCAGCCAATTCCCACATACGTGTCATATGTTTTCATGCGATTGTGACTGAAAAGTAATGAGAAAGGGAAAAAGTTCCACACCATGAGGCTATTTCCAACTCATTTCTCAGTATGGTTTTTGTTACCCAAATATCAGCTAAACGATGATCCCATACCCCTCCCTAGTGATAGACATTTATGGATCTTTGCCCCCAAACACAGGGCAGATGTCCTCAAGTTTAGAAAGAAATAAAAAGCATGCATTTATACTAGTGATAGACAAAAACAGGCTAGCTATTCCACTAATCAAACACGCTCTAATGAGAAGAAATTGCAAAGGGTTCCCTGATCTCCCGTGTAGCCCCATGCCTCTCCATAGCTTCATATACATTCATCTTTTCCCTCTTACTTCCATGGGAAAACTATAAAAATGAACCAAAACGTGCATAAGCCTCCTTAGAAATAGAGACTTACACGGCCGGGTGCGGTGGCTCACGCCTGTAATCCCAGCACTTTGGGAGGCCAAGGCAGGCAGATCATGAGGTCAGGAGATGGAGAACACCCTGGCTAATACGCTGAAACCCCGTCTCTACTAAAAATACAAAAAAATTAGCTTAGCGTGGTGGCATGCGCTTGTAGTCCCAGCTACTTGGGAGGCTGAGGCAGGAGAATCGCTTGAACCCAGGAGGCAGAGTTTGCAGTGAGCCAAGATCGTGCCACTGCACTCCAGCCTGGGTGACAGGGCGAGAGTCCATCTCAAAAAAAAAAAAAGAAAAAAAAGAAAAAATAGAGCCTTTCACTTAATGATGAGATCTCAAAATACTGTTAAGTTAGATAAACATTGCTCTTCAATGTTTCTAAGATGCATTAAAATTTTGACTCTGGCACCAGAGAAGATGCAACACTGACCAAAAGTCTTAAGCAGATGAGTTCCGTACTGGTTACAGTTGAGAAGAGTTCTTATTCTGGTTTCCCCATTGGCATAAAAAGCAAGTAAGACAGAAGGAAAGAACTATGCATGGGACATTTCACTGATACTGCCATTAACGACAGGACTTACCTCGAATCAAACAGAGTTCCATCCAGGAACGTCCCGTTGTAGTGGTACCTCACAAAATCAGACACCTGGATGGTCCGAGGGCAACTTGGGGGCTTGAAATAGGTGTGAATCTGAACCTGGTCTTCAGAATTCCAAATATCCATCAGAAGTACATCAAAATGAAGCATTGAATTGGGGGGGATCACACCAGCTAGAAATTAAAGATTTCACACTGAGTTCACAGTTGCTGCCTTTCAGGCCAGATAAATAAACACCTAGGATGCTCCCAAGGTGAACGTGGGCCAAAAGGGTTCAAGGAGTCACTGCTATACAATCCCAGAATGACCCATTCTTCCTCCCTCTTTCCTCCAAATGAAATTGAAAGAGAAAAAACAGTTTTCTTCTCATTGAGGGTATCATTCAATACATCTGTGTTAATGACACTTTCTTTCACATCTAGAAGAAATAAACCTAAGATGGAAATTTCAGCTGTGTATGAGTTCACTGCTTTTCATTTTCTCCCAATCTAAAGCTTCCAAGATTCTCCAGTCTGTTTGACTTAACATCCTAAAAATGTTCTCATTGTTTCTACTGATGTGTTTATAAACGAGGAAGAAAAGCTTACAAACTCCTTCACTTCCGTAGGCAAGCTTTGGGGGAATCTTCACGAAACGCCTCTCGTTTACGCACATCCCAACAAGAGCCTGGTCCATCCCTGTGATCAGCTGTCCTTTTCCCACAAACACGTTGAAAGTGGAGTCTCTGTCATAGCTGAAGACCCAAAGGGTAGGGAAAGAGAAAGAAAAGTATAAATAGTCCCTTCCTCAGTAAAAACCAACCTGTAAAAATGTGCCCACAGATGCAATGTGGCCACAGCAAAGCAAAAAGCCTGCCAAGGAGTTACTGATACAGGAACAGCTCCACTGGACAGTACTTGTAGTGTTGGAAATTTTAGACTACCTTGAATATTGCCAGCAAATCTAGTTCAATAAGAATCAGCATAACTCTCTCTAGAAAAAAAAAAAATGTGTTAAGCTGATTTTGCAAAATAGTTACCTATTCTTTCACACACACACAAAAGAAAGAGTTGGCTGTGGTCATGCCAGGGCTTTGGAAGGCCAAGGCAAGAGGAGTTAAGTTGAAGTTAGGAGTTCGAGACCAGCCGGGGCAACAAAGTGAGGCCCCCCCTCTCTACTAAATAAATAATACATATAATTAGCCAGGTGTGGTGGTGCATGCCTATAGTCCCAGCTACCTTGGAAGCTGAGGTCGGAGGATCGCTTGAGCCCAAGAGTTTGAGGCTGCAGTGAGCTATGATTGCACCACTGCACTCCAGCCTGGGTGACAGAGTCTCGAAAAATTAAAATAAAATAAAAGAAATGAAATGAAATAAAATGAAATAAAATAAAATAAAATAAAATAGACTTTACAGCCGGGTGCAGTAGCTCATGCCTGTAATCCCAGCACTTTGGGAGGCCGAGGAGAATGGATCACCTGAGGTCAGCAGTTTGAAACCAGCCTGGCCAACATGGTGAAACTCTGTCTCTACTAAAAATACAAAAAACTAGCCAGGCGTGGTGGCACACGCCTGTAGTCGCAGCACTCGGGAAGCTGAGGCAGGAGAATTGCTTGAACCCGGGAGGTGGAGAACAAACACATTCACATAGGTTTTTTTAAAAGTCATCCAGCTAAGTCAAACAGAGAAACAAATATTAAAATAAATATATTAATTTTTTTTTGAGATGGAGTCCTGCTCTGTCACCCAGGCTAGAGTGCAGTGGCGCAATCTCGGCTCACTGCCAGCTCTGCCTCCCGGGTTCATGCCATTCTCCTGCCTCAGCCTCCCGAGTAGCTGGGATTACAGGCGCCCACCACCACGCCCGGCCAATTTTTTGTATTTTTAGTAGAGACGGGGTTTCACCGTGTTAGCCAGGATGATCTCGATCTCCTGACCTTGTGATCTGCCCGCCTCAGCCTCCCAAAGTGCTGGGATTACAGGCGTGAACCACCGCGCCCGGCCTAAACTCTTTTAACCTCAGTTTCCTCCACTGCAAAATGCAAATAATAATAACAGACTTCCCAGGATCTGTATAACAACGTGAAAAATGCTCTGAAAACCTAAGTGTTATGCCAATATTGCTATCATTATCACAGGTAATAGAAAGTGTGATGTAGTCTTATGATCACTAATATACGTGTTTTAAAGGCTGATACGCAATGGCCTTAGATCAAAAGATAAATAAGGAAATCATGGCTGTGACTCACACCTTTATCTTCTTCAATGTCAAATTTGCAATCAACAGGGGTTTGCCTATTAGGGGACTGTGCCAGGTGCTTTGGGGGATATAAAGTACAAGGCATGGACTTTGCCTACAAGTACCTTATAAACTGATGATAGAGACCCACGGGGTTTCAGAAGACATAAAATAAAATGCTCTATGGCATTTTATAATAACAGATTTTTACTCACTGACATGGAGGGATATATACAATAAGAGTAAAGGGAAGGTTACAATGCTAGGCGTTGTGGCTCATGCCTGTAATCCCAGCACTTTGGGAGGCCAAGGAGGGTGGATCACTTGAGGTCAGGAGTTCGAGACCAACCTGGCCAACATGGTGACACCTCATCTCTACTAAAAATACAAAATTAGCCAGGCATGGTGGTGTGCACCTGTAGTCCCAGCTACTTGGGAGCCTGAGGCACAAGCATTGCTTGAACCTGGGAGGTGAAGGTTGCAGTGAGCTGAGATGGTGCCACTGCACTGTCATCCAGCCTGGGTGACAGAGTGAAACTTTGTCTCAAAAAGGGTGGGGGGGGACAGGTTAACACAGTATAAAATCACCCTATTTTCGACTTACATATATAGATGCATATGAAAAAATCCACAAGGCAATACATGAAATATTATCTATCATCTACAGGTAGAGGACTTCAGGTGACTGAATTTGTTTTCTCTTTAATTATCTTACTTTTCAAAGTGATCATATAATTACTTATGTAATAAAATGTTAAGAGCTGCTGGGATTTACTTCATGAGAATGTGTCACCCTTCATCTTGCAAAATACTTTCACTTTTTCCTCTTTTTCCCTAATGAACAGTTTGGGCAAGCAACAGTGTCCACCTCACCACTCCCCTCAGGGCAGCTTCCTGAGACCTGGCCCTCTTCTCTTTCTCCTCCTAGTTTTACAGCCTATTTTAATAAGTTTCTTTTCTTCAAGGTCAGTGAACAGAAAGCAAGATTTCACGTACAGGCCAACAAGTCAGAGGACAAAAGCACATGGCCAGTTTTGTGGCCAAGTCAGCTTTACACCTCCACCCTCTACCTCCGGGGCCCCAATCCCCAGCCCCTGGAATGCCCGCTCTTGAATTACACTTGGCTGGGGACTCACCCTGCCACTAAGCCATCATCAAATTGGCAGATTTATTATAATAATGGGCCAGAAAGCAAGACTTCAAAGACTCCCAAGCACAGAACACACACACAAGCAGCAACAATGCACCAGCAAGAAACTACTTTAAAAATATTTTTTTCATTCACAGAACCCGAATATACTTCCCAAATTTAACAAAACTTTTTAATACTAACTACCATTTACAGAGTATCTATTATTTGTTGGGCACAGTAGCAAACTAAGCTCTTCAATATATACTACACCATTTAATCCTCATACAATACTTTAAGGTGGGTGCTATGATACTCAGGCTCTTTGGAGGTTACAAAATTTCCCAAGCTTATGAAATTAAACATGAGGAGGGAAAAAAGCAAGAATCTAGGACCATCTGAATCTCACACTCCAGGGTCAGGGCCTCCCTAGAGGTGTACAGAAACAGTTGTTGCCCAGCTCGGGCAACATTGTGAAATCCCATCTCTACTAAAAATACAAAAAATTAGCTGAGCATGGTGGTATGCGCATGTGGTCCCAGCTACTTGGGAGACTGAGGTGGGAGAATCGCTTGAACCTGGGAGGCAGAGGCTGCAGTGAGCCAAGATCATACCCTGGCACTCCATCCTGGGTGACAGAGTGAGATCCTGGAAAGAAAGAAAGGAAAGAAAGAAAGGAAGAAAGGAAGAAAAAAACAGTTGTTGCCTCACAGTGTTAACTTCTTCATTTGATGTTGCCTAAGCACTGTGAACAATTAAGCACCAAAGTGCTAAAAACCAAAAAACCTTTCTGAAAGAAAATGTATAATTTATACATTAATAATGTATACATTTATATAAGAGGCTAACAATGCAAGACCAGTCTTATCTACTGCTTAAAATTCTGACCATCTGGAAAAATAAAGTTGTTCTGAACAAATTTATTCTGATCAGCACAACTGGCACAAACTCATGGGCAGCATCAAGCCCAGAACTGGTCATGAAAATTACTTCTGCACACTCTGGAGTAAGCATTTAAACAACCTGTCCTGGGATCTGGCTTATTTACACCTTTTACAGGCATCTCATTCAGGGGCCTGCAGGAAACAGATGACACACCCAAACGAAGCTGTTCCAGGAAAGTTTAATAATGGGGTTGTGCACAACTGAGATCATAATCAATAGTGAAAAACTGAAAGGCTTTCCCCTGTGATTGGGAACAAGGAAAAGATGCTTGCTTTCAACACTTCTATTCAGCATGGTCCTGGAACTCCTAGCTAGAGCAATTAAGCAAGAAAAAGAAATACATGGAAAGGAAGAAGTAAAAATATCTCTTTTAACAGACGAAATAACTTTATATATAGAAAACCCTATAAGAGTCCATAAAAAAAGCTGTTAAAACTAATAAACATTGGACTTGATGGTTCTGTGGGGAAAGAAAAAACAACTAATAAACAAATTTGGCAAAGTTGCAGGATACAAAATCAACACTCCAAAATCAGTTGCATTTCTATGCACTAATAACGAACAATCTTAAAAAAGGAAATGAACAAAATAATTCTATTTACAATAGCATCAAGAAGAATGAAATACTTAGGATTAAACCTAACCAAGGAGGCAAAAGACTACAATGGAAACTAGAAAAACATTCTGAAAGAAATTAAAGAGGGCCAGGCACAGTGGCTCATGCATGTAATCCCTGCACTTTGGGAGGCCAAGGCGGGCGGATCACCTGAGGTCAGGATTTTGAGACCAGCCTGGCCAACATGGTGAAATCTGTCTCTACTAAAAATACAAAAATTAGCCAGGCATGGTGGCATATGCCTGTAATCCCAGCTACTCGGGAGGCTGAGACAGGAGAATCGCTTGAACCTGGGAGGTGGAGATTGTGGTGAGCCGAGATTGCACCACTTCACTCCAGTCTGGGCGACAGAGTGAGACTCTGTCTCTAAAAAAAGAAAGAAAGAAAGAAATTAAAGAGGACACAAATAAATGGAAAGACATTTTCTTGTTCATGGACAGGAAGACTTAATATGGCTAAGATGTCCACACTAACCAAAGCAATCTATTGATTCAATGCAATTCCTACCAAAATCCTGATGGCATTTTTTGCAGAAATAGAAAAAAAAAAAACTAAACTAAACTAAAATTCATATGGAATTTTTTTGAGTCTCACTCTGTCGCCCAGGCTAGAGTGCAGTGGTGCAATCTCGGCTCACTGCAACTTCCACCTCCTGGGTTCAAGCAATTCTGCCTCCGCCTCCTGAGTAGCTGGGATTACAGGGGCCCGCCACCATGCCCGGCTAATTTTTGTACTTTTAGTAGAGACAGGGTTTCACCATGTTGGCCAGGCTGGTCTTGAACTCCTAACCTCAGGTGATCAGACTGCCTCGGCCTCCCAAAGTGCTGGGATTACAGGTGTGAGCCACGGTGCCTGGCCTTGGAATCTTGAAGGACTCTAAAGAGCCAAAACAATCCTGAGAAAGAAGAACAAAGCTGGAGGCCTCACATTTCCTGATTTTGAAACATATTATGAAGCTATCGTAATCAAGGCAGCATGGTACTGGCCCAAATACAGACACATAGACCAATAGATCAAAATAGCCCAGAAATACACTTTTGCCTATATGGTCAAATGATCTTTGACAAGGGCTAAGGCTACACAGTGGGTAAAGGACAGTCTCTTCAATAAATGATGCTGGGAAAATTGGATCTCCACATGCAAAAGAATAAAGTTGGAGATTCTTACTTTATACCATAGGAAACAATCAATTAAAAATGGATTAAATGCATAAATATAAGATCCAAAACTATAAAACTAGGAAAAAAACACAAGGGAAAAGCATCATGACATTGGATTGGATATGACACCAAAAGCACAGGTAACAAAAACAAAAACAGACAAAGGGGACTTTGTCAAACTTTAAAACTCTCAGCAGCAAAGAAAACAATCAACAGAGTAAAAAGGCAACCTATAAAATGGGAGAAAATGTTTGCAAACCTCATATATGATAAGGGATTAATATCTAGAATATATAAAGAACTCCTAAAACTCAACAACCACAAAATAATCCAATTTTAAAATAAGCAAAGGGATTGAATGAATATTTCTCCAAAGAAGATATACAAATGGCCAACAAGCATATGAAAAGATGCTCCACATCACTAAACAGCAGAGAAATGCAAATCAAAAACCACAATGCAGGCCAGGCATGGTGGCTCACGCCTGTAATCCCAGCACTTTGGGAGACTGAGGTGGGCGGATCACCTGAGGTCAGGACTTCAAGACCAGCCTGGCCAACATGGCAAAACCCCATCTCTACTAAAAATACAAAAATTAGCCAGGTATGGTGGCATATGCCTGTAGTCCCAGTTACTCGGGGGGCTGAGGCAGGAGAATCGCTTGAACCTAGGAGGCAGAGGTTGCAGTGAGCTAAGATCACGCCATTGCACTCCTGCCTGGGCGACAAAAGTGACACTCTGTCTCAAAAAAAAAAAAAAAGAAAGAAAAAGAAAACCGCAATGCAATATTACCTCACACACACTTGTTAGAATAGCCACTATCAAAAAGCTGGAAAATAAAAAGTGATGGAGAGGATATGGAGAAATCGGAATCTTTGTGCACTTTGATGGGAATGCAAAATGTACTTGCTCTAGAAAATGGTCTGTAGGCTCCTCAAAAAATTAAAAATAGAAGTACTGTATGATCTAGCAATCCTATCTCTTGGTGTATACCCAAAGGAACTGAAAACAAAATCAGGCTGGACACAGTGGCTCATGCCTGTAATCCAAGGTTGAAGCTTGAGCCCAAGAGTTCAAGACCAGCCTAGGCTACCTGGTGAAACACCATCTTTAGAAAAACACAAAAATTAGCCATGTGTGGTGGTGCATAGGTACTGTAGTCCCAGGTACTCGGGAGGTTGAAGTGACAGGATCGCTTGGGCTCAGGAGGTCAAGGCTGCAGTAAGCTGTGATCATGCCACTGCACTCGACCCTGGGCAACAGAACAAAAGACTGTCTAAGCCGGGCGCGGTGGCTCACGCCTGTAATCCCAACACTTTGGGAGACTGAGGCGGGCAGATCACCTGAGGTCAGGAGTTAGAAACCAGCCTGACTAACATGGAGAAACCCTGTGTCTACTAAAAATACAAAAATCAGCTGGGCGTAGTGATGGGTGCCTGTAATCCCAGCTACTCAGGAGGCTGAGGCAGGAGAATCACTTGAACCTGGGAGGCGGAGGTTGTGATGAGCTGAGATCGCACTATTGCACTCCAGCCCAGGCAATAAGAGCAAAACTCTATCTCAAAAAACAAAACAAAACAAAAAAACCACTCTGTCTAAACTAAAACAAAAACAAGACAACAACAACTCAGATATTTGCACACACATGTTCAACTCAGCAAGATTTACAATAGCCAAAAGCTAGAAGCAATCTAAATGTCCATAGACAAATAAATTGATAAAAAATATGTGGCATATACACACAATGAAATATTATTCAGCCTTAAAAAGGAAGGAAATCCTATCACATGCTACAATATGGATGAACCTTCAGGACATTACACAAAGTGAAACAAGCCAGTCACAGAAAGACAAATACTGCATGATTCCATGAATTATATGAGGTATCTAAAGTAGTCAAAATCATAGAAACAGAAAGTGGAATGTTGTTATCAGGGGACAAAGAAGAGGGAAAAATGCAGAGAAGTTGTTCAATGGGCATAAAGTCTCAATTTTGCAAGATGGAAAAATTCTAGAGATATATTGCACAACAGTGTGAATATAGCTAACACTATTATACAGTTCAAAATGGTTACGATGGTAAACTTTATGGTTTTTTTAAAGTAATAACAAAGTGGGTGTGTGCAAAGGTGTGTACAGAACACAGCAAAATGCAAGGGATAGTACCTCTGTGGCTGGGTAGGGAATGCTGCTATCACACCTGAGCTTGAATGACAGAGACAGAGAGGGCAGCTAGGGGCTACCTGACAGGAACTGGGCCCTTTAGTTTAGGGCCACAATCCATGGTGACCCTACAGACAGGAAGCCAGAGGAATAAATACCTTCACCTCACTCTCTTCCCTCCCTTTGAATATCTGATGCCTGATAGGGTTTGGATCTGTGTCCATGCCAAATCTCATGTTGAAATGTAATCCCCAGTGTTGGAGGTGGGGCCTGGTGGCAGGGCTTAGCGCCATCCCCTTGGTGATGAATGAGTTCACAGATCTGCTTGTTTAAAAGTGTGTGGCACCTCTCAACCTCTCTCTCTTGCTCCTGCTCTTGCCATGTGAGATGTCTGCTCCCCTTTTCCCTTCCACCATGACTCTAAATCTCCTGAGGTCCTCACCAGAAGCTGACGACAGCATGCTATGCTTCCTGTACAGCCTGCAGAACTGTAAGCCAGTTAAACCTCTTTTCTTATAAATTACCCAGCCTCGAGTATTTCTTTCCAGTGATGCAGGAATGGCCTATCACAATGTCCCATTGGCTGAACCCAACCAAAGCCAGAAGACAAAGGGTCATTAATGCAACCCATACTATGCACATGTAGTCCATACGTGTCAGCCTCCCAGAGCAAAAAGCAAATGGAACAGGTGAAGGGTGGACCTAGAAAGGCAAATGGAAACCACCTAGCACATCCAACACCCTCCTTTCCTCTCCACCAGCTTATTTTTGTCCCCTTCCATCACTGCCCCAGGGGGGTGATGGGAAAGTTGTCTGTAGCACCCTCTGATGATGCTCTTTACAATTATTAACCCAAGGACCACTAAGACAAGAGACATCATAGTCAACACACTAAACTGCCTACACAAAAGCTCACATTATATTGGCAACACATTACTTGAGATAAATAACTATCCTCATGTCTATATTCTTTTTTTTTTTTTTTTGAGATGGCATCTCACTGTCACCCAGGCTGGAGTGCAGTGGCACGATCTTGGCTCACTACAACCTCTGCCTCTCATGTTCAAGCAATTCTCCTGCCTCAGCCTCCCTAGAAGCTGGGATTACAGGCACACGCTACCATGCCCAGCTAATTTTTGTATTTTTAGTAAAGATTCGGTTTCACCCTGTTGGCCAGGCTGGTCTTGAACTCCTGACCTCAGGTGATCCACCTGCGTTGGCCTCCCAAAGTGCTGGGATTAGAAGCATGAGCCACCGCACCCAGCCCCCCATGGCTATATATATATATATATATGTTTTTTGTGTTTTTTTGAGATGGAATCTCGCTCTGTCGCCCAGGCTGGAGAGCAGTGGCGCAATCTCGGTTCACTGCAACCTCTACCTCCCAGGTTCAAGCAATTCTCCTGTCTCAGCCTCCTGAGTAGCTGGGATTACAGGTGCACGCCACCATGCCTAGCTAATTTTTGCATTTTTAGTAGAGATGGGGTTTCACCATGTTGGTCAGGCTGACTTGAACTCCTGACCTCATGATCCACCTGCCTCGACCTCCCAACGTGCCGGGATCACAGGCATGAGCCACCGTGCCTGGCCCCCATGGCTATATTCTTAAGGCATAATGGGGCTTCTAAATGTATGTTTAAATCTGCAATAAGAACGAACTTTTAAAAGGACAAATGACAGGCTGGGCACGGTGGCTCAATCGGTAATCCCAGCACTTTGGGAGGCTGAGGCGGGTGGATCACTTGAGCTCAGGAGTTAGAGACCAGCCTGGGCAACATGGCAAAACCTTGTCTCTACCAAAAATACAAAAATTAGCCAGGTGTGGTAGCACACACCTGCGATCCTAGCTACTCGGGTGGCTGAGGCATGAGAATTGCTTGAACCCAGGAGGCAGAGGTTGCAGTGAGCACCACTGCACTCCAGCCTGGGAAACAGAGTGAGACCCTGTCTCAAAAAGAAACAAATAAAAAAAAAAGACTGCCATATTTTGAGAACCCCTAACAGAAGGGAAGCAAAGTAAGGAAGAACAAGTCCACTGAGCACGGGAACTACCCTTTGGGGGCCTCAAAGTTGGTCCTGTCTCACTTGGGCCAACTCAGATGGCTGACTCACAGGGGACCTGCTTGATGTTTGGACTGTGGTCCTGCCACCGCCCTTCACGAATGGGACTGAAACTCACCTCCCCACTGGCCGCCTAGCTTCCAGCTGAGACTCACCCCCTCTGCTGGCTGAGTTTCACCACTGAGACTGGATCTTACTGCAGACTTGAAAGCAGGGAGGCAGAGTCTGGCTTTTCGGCCTCCCACCTCCCTCTCCACACATTCACTCCCAAAGGGGACTCTGGGCTTTCTAGACCCTTTTTGCCCAAGACTATTTCCCTCAAACAACCATCTCTCCCAGTAGCTAATGAGACATGCCAGGGAGAAAAGAAAAGCAGTTAATGAACCGGCAAACTACCCAGACGGGAAAGTGTGAGAACGCTGCAGAGGAGGAAGGTTAGAGGAGGTGAGGGAAGAGAGAGGGAACAGGCGGGAACAGAGGAGAAATGAGAGAGAACGCCTCCATTCACAGCTCCTCAGAGAATCAAACCCTGAAACATGAGCTGTTGGCTTGGATGGGCTTTGACCCATTAAAACATCATTAAATGAAAAACTTTGCAAAGCAAAGCAAAATCCATTGCTGTTATGGATTTTTGTTTTTAAGCAACTGCACAAATTAAAATGTCAGATCCCTATAGATGATTCCCATTTTTCACAGGGCTTAGCCCAGGAAAATACCATACTGCCAAATTAAATTGTTAATATAAATGTGTAATTGCTCGCAATGACCCACAAATGAAAATTCAAAGCCCTGCTAATAAGTCTTCACCAGGGGTGCTTGGCCAGCTGCCAATGGCCTCAGGAGACCGCAGTGAGAAGTGGCTAGGATCTTCCCCTAGTTAGCAGAAATGCACAGGGTTAACGCACGATAGCAGCCTCCCTTTCAGCACTCCCCTTCTCCACAGAAAAAGCTGCGATGTGGAGTCACACTCTAAACAACTCCTAAGTTAGCATGTCCTGACCTGGCCAGTCGCTCTGACACCACTGCCCGTCAGGTCCCCCGACTCCATCCTGGCTGCTGCCCAGCCCACTGGTTCTTCCCTGAGGACCAGTCCTGCTGAAAGGGTGAGCCTGGGCCCCCACTTAGGACTATGTGACTTAACACCCAATAGGGTGGACACCTGCCCCAAGCAGGACCCATCAGATTATTTCCTGGAAACCTAGAAGTGAGAAAGTCCAGTTTGTCGGCGTTAGTGCTGGATCCCAGAGGTCATGTGTGCAGCATGGGGAGCTTACTGGAGCACTCTCTTTCTAGTGGGAGAGAATGAAGCCCCGTTTGCAACCTCTTGGGGAGAGGCAGAAAGTCACCTCAGTCCATGATTCTGGACCCTCACAAGGAATTGGAGATCCTTCCAATAAATTCCCACTCCTTTCTGCTTAAGTCTGCAGGAACAGGCTTGTGTTCGCCCCAACCCTGACGTGAGGGCAGGGACTTTTGTCAGCTTTATCCTCTGCTGTATCCCAGTACCTGGAATGTTAGAAGCTGGATGAATCCCTGTGTAAAAGGAAGCCCCAATGAGGCTGATCTCTAGAATTTCTACTTACACTATCAGTCCATCCACTGAGCACCTCAATCCCCTTACTCCTCTGAACAAAAACCTTCCCTTCACAAGATTCTGAACAGAAGCATATATTCAGGGCAATTTGAATCTATGGGATGAAAAAAAAAATACCAAAGTCCACAACACCCAGCCCAGCCACCCAGGCATCCCATGGACTGGTTCTCCCACACCCTTCCAGTGCCAGGTCCCCTGCCTCCTGACCCAAATATTGGGGCCTCTCACTGTTCCTTGAGCATGCACTGTTCAGGCCCAGACCCTGGTCCACACCACCCACTCTCTTAAACACACTCCCCGCTTCAAGGAATGAAATCCCATCCATGCTCAAGGCCCAACTCAAGCATCAGCTCCTCCTCAAAGCCTTTCCTATGGCTTCAGCAAGAAGAAATCCTTCCCTCCCTGGAACGGGTAGAGGTATCTATGCATACTACTCACAAGGCACTCACTGTATGCTGTCTGCTTTGTGTGAGGCATGAGAGCACCCAGTCCAGAACCTGGAGGTCAGTTATATTAACTGGGTGGCCACTGTCCTCTCACCTTTCTGGGCCTGTTGCCCCATCCTCCCAACCCTCACTCCTACTGCTTTTTCTCCATAGCCCTCACCAACTTCTACTTTACCATATAACTTAAGAGTATGCCTGTCCTCTCACTAGTATGTAAGCTCCATAAGGGCAGAGATTTCTGTTTCATTCACTGTTACATCCTTAGCACCTCCAAGAGTTGGTACTCAGTAAATATTTGTTGGATGAATAAATGAATTCTAGCCTGGCCAAGATGGCGAAACCCGATCTCTACTAAACATACAAAAATTAGCCGGGTGTGGTGTTGCACGCCTGTAATCCCAGCTACTTAGGAGGCTGAGGCACAAGAATTGCTTGAACCCAGGAAGCAGAGGCTGCAGTGATGTGAGACTGCATCACTGCACTCCAGCCTGGGCAGCAGCTCGAGAAGGTGTCTCAAAAAAAAAAAAAAAAGGAATGAATAAATGAATGAATATATGAAATGAAGTTGATCCCTGTTAATGAGTTCATGATTCTTTTATTTAGTTGGTTAGTTTTTGAGATGGAGTTTAGCTCTTGTTGCCCAGGGTGTAGTGCAATGGCGCGATCTCAGCTCACCGCAACCTCCACCTCCCAGGTTCGAGCAATTCTCCTGCCTCAGCCTCTCAAGTAGCTGGGATTACAGGCATGCGCCACCACACCCGGCTAATTTTTTGTATTTTTAGTAGAGACAGGGTTTCTCCATGTTGGTCAGGCTGGTCTCGAACTCCCTCAGGTGATCTGCCCGCCTCGGCCTCCCAAAGTGCTGGGATTAGAGGCGTGAGCCACCACGCCCGGCCGAGTCTGTGATTCTTTTAGAGCAGTGGTCCCTAAACTTTTTGGCCCCAAGGACCAGTTTCATGAAAGGAATTCACTTTTTCCATGACTGGGGTGGGGGGACGGTTTTGGGATTATTCAGATACATTACATTTATTGTGCACTTTATTTCCATTATTATTATACCGTAATATATAATGAAATAATTATACAACTCACCATAGTGTCGAATCAGTGGGAGCCCTGAGCTTGTTTTCCTGCAACTAGATGGCCCCATCTGGGGGCTATGGGAGACAGTGACAGATCATCAGGCATTAGATTCTCATAAGGGGCACACAACCTAGATCCCTCCCATGTGCAGTTCACAATAGGGTTCATGTGCCTATGAGAATCTAATGCCCCTGCTGATCTGACAGAGGGCCGAGGTCAGGCGGTAATGTGAGCAGTGGGGAGAGACTATAAATACAGATGAAACTTTGCTTGCTCACCTGCTGCTCACCTCCGGCTGTGCAGCCCAGTTCCTAACAGGCCACAGACCACAACAGGTCCATGGCCCAGGGGTTAGGGACCCCTGTTTTATTTATTTATTTACTTATTTATTTATTTTTGTAAATTGATATCCCATTTCAGTACTCCTGTTTTAGAGCAATGGTTCTCAAGGTGTGGTCCTCAGACCAGTAGCATCAGCTGGGAACTTGTCAGAAAAGCAAATTCCTAGGCCCTATCCCAGGGCTACTGAATCGGAAACCATATAACAAGCTCTCTACGTGATTCAGAAGTATATGCAGTTTAAACACTACTGTGCTAGAGCATCTAGAACTCTGTATACCCAAAAAGGTATGTGGTAGGCACATAATAATATTTATCAAAAGACAAGCCTGGACCTTGGGGTCTGCAGACACACCCCTGAGCTCCTCCCTGGTGAATTTTAGTCATCCTTGGGTCTTATCCCTGCCATCCCAGGATTCCATCCTAACCTCCCCCACACACAGACACACAAACATATAGTTAAGCCTTCTCTGTGCTTTCATAGCTACTTACCTTTCTTCTATCATATACGCGGGTGGACTACAGAGCATAGATTATGGCCATGAACTACCTGGGTTCGAATCTCCACTCAACCACTTAGTAGTTAGGTTCCTTGGGCAAATCATTTGAACTTCCTGAGCCTCAGTTTCTTCATTTGTAATGATGTACCTACCTGACTGACTTGTGAAGTTAAACAAATTCTTCTAAGATTAAATGAGTTAACATATGTGAAGGCACATGGTAAGAACTATGTGTGAACTCTATGAGAGACAGAGTGTGCGCTATTGTCTTACTGTACTTACCACACTACGTTGTAATAGCCTAGGCTGTAAGTGGTAGGGATGGGGAAGAGACATACTAGACTAGGACTAGTCTCTGTCTTGAGGGATAGACACTGCAAAATGTTTGATGAATGGATGGTAGATCCTCCATGCTCTTTCAACTGCCCTACACTGCCTCACAGTGGCTGCCAGCCCTAGAGATGTTCTAGATAGTAGGACAACTTGTTCTACTGGAATTAATTACCATCAACTCAAGCAGGAAATTCTTCCCTATGAAAGAAGCACATGAAAGAAGATACACAAATGGTCAACAAGCACATGATGCTCAACATCGTTAGCCATTAGAGAAATGCAGATCAAAACCACAATGAGATATCATTTCACACCCACTAAATGGTTATAATCAAAGACACAGGCCGGGCACGGTGGCTCACGCCTGTAATCCCAGCACTTTGGGAGGCCGAGGTGGGCAGATCACCTGAGGTCGGAGTTCGAGACCAGCCTGGCCAACATGGTGAAACCCCGTCTCTACTAAAAATACAAAAATTAGCCAGGCGTGGTGGCAGGCACCTGTAATCCCAGCTACTCAGGAGGCTGAGACAAGAGAATTGCTTGAACCCGGGAGGCAGGGAGGTTGCAGTGAGCTGTGATCGCACCATTGCACTCCAGCCTGGGTGACAAGAGCGAAATTCCGTCTCAAAAAAAAAAAAAAAAAGACAAGTAGAAGTGTTGTTGAGGCTGTGGAGAACTATGAACCTTCATACACTGCTGGTGGGAATGTAAAATGGCGCAGCCATTGTGGGGAAACGGGTTGGCTATTCTTCAAAACGTTTATAACATAGGTGCCATAGGACGCAGCAATTCCAACTCCCAGGTATATATCCAAAAAAAAGGAAAAGGTACATCCACACAAAACCTTGCACATGAATGTTCATAACATCATCATTCGTGATAGCCAAAAAGTGTAAGCAATCCAAATGTCCATCAACTAATGAATGGACACAATGGAATATTACATATACAGCCACAAAAAGGAATGAAGTACTGATATAGCTTACAACATAAATGAACCATGAAAGAAGCCAATTATACAAAGTACCTCAAATTATATGATTCCATTTATACAAAATGTCCAGAAGAGGCAAATCCATGGAGACATAAAGTGGATTCATGGTTGAAAGGGACTGGAGGGCAGTCTAACTGGGGTTGGGGGAGTGAGTGATAATGGGTCCAGCGTTTCTTTTTTGGGGTGATGAAAATGTTCCAGAATTAGCTAGATGTGATGTTTGCACAACTCTGTGAATATACTAAAAAACACTGAATTGTACACACCAAATGGGCAAATTGTATGGCATTATATTTCAATAAAGCTTTTTTTTTAAAGCAACTAAAATAGTAGTAAGAATGACCATTTCTAAGCGCTTGCTAGTGCCACATACTATGCTGAACAGCTTTTGTATATTCATTGTCTGGAACTTCAAAAAAGTCAAGAGTCTACAAAATATTCATAATGACCCTAGGCCTTGGGGCACATAGCAGGGACTCAACAAATAGCTCTCTCTGCCTGATCTAGTGATTCACGAAGGGAAGTGCTGGCACAGACCAGGGTTTGTAACAAAAGCCTTGGGGAGGAGTAGCCTGGTGCTGGACGAAGAGAGGCCTGTTAACTCCGAACCTAAACTGGAGGGAAACTGGAGAGCGTTGCTGTGATCCTGAGGCAGAGCTGAGAGAAGGAGTTCTGGACCTGGCATAGGGCCTGGTGCAAAGCGGAGTGAAGGTCCTGGACTACCTCCTGCCCACGAGAGGTGTTGTGTTGTGTTTTGTTTTGTGATGGGATCTCTCTCTGTCTCCCAGGCTGGAGTGCAGTGGCATGATCATAGCTCCCAGCAGCCCCAAACTCCTGGGCTCAAGCGATCCTCCCGCCTCGGCCTCCCAAAGTGCTGGGACTACAGGCATGAGCCACCACGCCCAGCCCCAAGAGAGGTTTTTGTATGGCAGGAAAGGAAGGGCAGTGGTAGTTGCGCACACAGACTCCGGAGTTGGATTAAACAATCTGACTCCATTGTTTAAATACGTTTCTTAGCCTCAGTTGCTTGTTACCTTACTGATAAAATGAGGGTAGTGATAGTACCTACCTCACAAGACTGCTCAGTACAATTAAATGAGTTCACTACAATATGGAAAGTACTTAGAACTACACCTACACATTGTTAACAGCTCATTGTATGTTTGGGGCTGCTAGCCTCTTCATCATCGTTCTGTATGAGAAGCACCATCTGAATGGATTCCCAATGGAGCGGAGGGAAGGAACAGGAAAGGGAGAAGAGAGGCAGGCACGAACATCCACTCTTGGGGGTCCAGTTGTGCAACGTGGCCCCCACTTACACTGATTATTTTACACTGATTTTGCGTGTGTCCATGCGCTGGGAGGAAAGGGAGGGCGTGGTCTGCCCCAACCCCGCTGCTCCAAGGTCCTCCAAGGGTCCAGTCCCCGGCTGGCGGCCTAGGGCACGTGAGGGCCGGGAGGCTCACCCACGGCGGAGGGTCTAGGGTCCCGGAGGATCTGGGCAGCGGAAGAAGGGAGGAGCGCGGATGCACTGGGCGGAGCTAGGGGAGGTCCGGCAGGAGGGAAAGGCCTGTCCGGAGAGAGGGACGCGCATCCGCTGAGGCCGCGCCGGGCGCCAAGGGCGCGGTACCTGGAGTCGAACTTCTGGCCGTCGGGGAACGTCCCCACGTAGTGGTAGCGCACGAAGTCGCCGCTGCGCACGGTGCGCGGGCACTCGTCGGGCACGAAGCGCCGCTCGATCTGCAGCTCCGCATCAGAGCCCAGGCCCGCCACGGGCGCTGCCTGCCCGGTCACCCAGAGCAGCAGCAGGAGCAGCGGTGGCGGTGGGGGCCTCCAGCCCTGGAACGCCATCGGGGCGGCGAGGAGAGTGGCGCGGACGCAGCGCGGATCTCGGGCGGCACGGGTCGGCCTGGACGTGCGGCTGCGTTTGCAAACGTGGAACGGTCTCCTGGCCCTACCCGGGCTGCAGCCACCACCCCCTCTCCCCCGCCGCCCGCCCCCCGGCCGCAGCTCGAGGGGAGGAGCCCAGCCTGGCCGCGCGCCGAGGGCGGGCCTGCTGCGCCCTGCCCCGCCCGGCCTTGGGAATGTGCGTGCCGGAGCGGGGAGGGGGGCTGGGAACTCCAGTGGGGACCCAGTCTGGGCCTAGGGAGGGCGTGTCCCCGAGCGAGACACTGGGATCTCCGGACAAGGCTTTGGCCCAAAGTCGGAAGAGAAAAGCGCGTACTGCCCAAGCCCACCCGCTGGTCTCCGCCCCTCCCGGGAGACACCGGGTTTGGTGCGGTGAGGGGCTCCTACGTGGCCGTGGATCCAATTTCCCCTTGCTGCTTTGGAGAGGGAGGGAAAATTAGATTTTATTTTTTTAAACTTAGTTACAAGGGTATGGACTACCTTGAAAGAGACTGAAACCATCCTTCAGGATTTTTTTTTTTTTTTACTACTTAAAGGAAAAGGGAGGCCAGGCGCCGTGGCTCACGCCTGTAATCCCAACGCTTTGGGAGGCCGAGGCAGGCGGATCACGAGGTCAGGAGATGGAGACCATCCTGGCCAACATAATGAAACCCCGTCTATACTAAAAATACAAAAAAATTAGCCAGGCGTGGTTGCGCGTGCCTGTAGTCCCAGCTACTCGGGAGGCTGAGGCAGGAGAATCGCTTGAACCGGGGAGGCAGAGGTTGCAGCGAGCCGAGATCGCGCCACTGCACACCAGCCCTGGCGACAGTACGAGACTCTGTGTCCAAAAAAAGAAAAGGGAGGCATGTATTGCGAGAGGCTCCCGTGACAGTTGTCTAGGCAAAAGTTTTAAGGCACCGTGAGGGTCCCCCAAGCCATCAGTGGCCTCACTGTGAGCTGATACTTGCAGACATCCCACAAGCTCCCATATACGAGCCTATGCCAGGGAGGACTTCATCATAGAGACCCAGATGCCACAGGAATCCATTAATCAGATGCACTTGGAATTGGAATTGGCTGTTATAATTTATTAAAATTTTGGAATAATGAAAGCAAATCACCAACGCTTTCTCAACTCGTTTTGGAAGCAAACACAATTCTGATACCAAAACCTGGCAAAGACAGCAACAAAAAAGAAAAATAAAACTGAAAACACAGGGCACGATCTAACTTATAAATATAAATGCAAAAACACTGAATAAAACTTGATAAAATTGGATTCAACAGTATATTAGACCAGGCGCAGTGGCTCACACCTGTAACCCCAGCACTTTGGGAGGCCGAGGTCGTTGGATCACCTGAAGTCAGGAGTTCAAGACCAGCCTGGCCAACATGGTGAAACCCTGTCTCTACTAAAAATACAAAAATTAGCAGGGTGTGGTGGCACGGCCTGTAGTCCCAGCTACTTGGGAGGCTGAGGCAGAAAAATTGCTGGAACCTGGGAGTCAAAGGTTGCAGTGAGTTGAGATTGTACCACTAAATTGCACCACTGCACTCCAGCCCAGGCGACAGAGTGAGACTGCGCCTCAAAAAAAATAAATAAATAAAAAATAAAAAATGTATGTTAAAGGAAAAGTATACCATTACATGGACTACCTAGGTGAGCTTCTGCAAATTAACAAAATGTCAGTGTTCTCTGTAAGATGAAGATAAAACAATAATTATAAGATTATTATAATCTATTAGGTTTCAGGGATCAAATGAGAAACTACATGAATAACAAGAAAAATGTTCATTGTTCATCTTAGAGCTTATTCTAGAAATAGAACACCTATTAATAAAATTATAGGACAGAAGAGGGGAAAAAAAGCTCTAAGATCATGTGGCCATAGACTCAAAACGGCATGAGATAAAATTCAACATCTACCTCTGATTTTAAAAACAAACAGAGGGCCTGGTGGCTCACTCCTGTAATCCTAGCAATTTAGAAGGCCGAGGCAGGAGGATCACTTGAGCCCAGGAGTTTGAGACCAGCCTGGGCAACATGGCAAAACCCCACTTCTACAAAAAAATACAAAAAGTACTCACCCCTGTAATCCTAGCACTTTGGGAGGCCAACGGGGGCAGATTGCTTGATCTCAGGAGTTTGAGACCAGCCTGGGCAACCTGGCGAAACCCCATCTCTACTAAAAGTACAAAAATTAGCCGGGTGTGATGTTGCATGCCTATAATCCCAGCTACTCTGGTGGCTGAGGCAGGAGAATCGCTTGAACCACAGAGGCAGAGGTTGTACTGAGCCAAGACCGCACAATTGCACTCCAGCCTGGGCGACTAAGCAAAACTCTATCTCAAAAAAAAAAAAAAAGAAAAAACTTTCTGATTGCAGTCTATTAAGTCTATTAATGGCATTGACCACCAAAAAGTACTTTTGCATGTCATCTTTGTATTGTCAAACAATACCTTGATTTTGAAGTATATAATCATTGATAATAAAAATTGTTATACATTTTATCGGCATGAATTCAGACATTCAGTTCATTCACTACACATATACTTTGGTCCAGTCTTTGCTTCACTTATGTCTCTGTGGCTTCAGGCAAGTCAGGTAACTTCTTACTTCCACCCTTGACTATAAAACAGATTATACTTATCTTGCCTACTGACCTCTTATGGCAATTTGGGGAAATATCTTGTTGCTGAATTAGTTTCTAGGCTCAGACGCTAAACATACAATACATATTAATTGGTAAAGACTTGGGATTTGAAACTTGATCATTTGAACTAGATGCCAGGAAGTCCAATCTTCATGACAACTCTGTATAAGGTCATAGGTATAATCACTACTTTACAGAAAAAATAAACTCCAGCCTGGGCAACTGAGTGATACCCTGTCTCAAAAAGAAAAACAAAAACCAAACAAAAATTAGCCAGATGTGGTGGTGTGTGCCTGTAGTCCCAGCTATTTGGGAAGCTGATGTTGGAGGATCGCTTGAGCCCTGGATGTTGAGGCTGCAGTGAGCCATGATTGCGCCACTGCATAATCGGCCTGGGTGACAGAGAGAGACCTTGTTTCAAAAAAAAAAATGGCGGAGCGGGGTGGCCTGCACCTGTAGTCCCCGTTCAGTTACTTCGGAGGCTGCGGTGGGAAGATCACCTTCAACCTAGAAGATGGAGGGTGCAATGAGTTATGATCACACCACTGCACTCCAGCCTAGGTGACAGAGTGAGAACCTGTCTAAAAATATATATAAAATAAAATAAAAACGAACGTCTGCTTGTGGTGGCAGGATCCAGGAGCCTGTAGTCCTAACTACTTGAGAGCCTGAGGTGGGAGGATCTCTTGAGCCCAGAATTTCAAGTCCAGGCTGGGCAACATACCAAGACTCTGTCTCAAAAAAGAAAAAAAAAAATCTTGTTATTAAAAAATGTCACAAATTTTTTAAAGAGAAATGATAAATTTAAAAAATACTTGGCCAGGCGCTGTGGCTCACGCCTGTAATCCCAACACTTTGGGAGGCCAAGGTGGGCAGATCGCGAGGACAGGAAATCGAGACCATCCTGGCTAACATGGTGAAACCCCATCTCTACTAAAAATACAAAAATTAGCTGGGCATGGTAGCAGGCGCCTGTAGTCCCAGCTACTCAAGAGGCTGAGGCGGGAGAATGGCGTGAACCCGGAAGGGGGAGCTTGCAGTGAGTTGAGATCGCACCACTGCACTCCAGCCTGGCCACAGAGCAAGACTCCATCTCAAAAAAAAAAAAAAAAATACTTACGGCCGGGCATGGTGGCTCACACCTGTAATCCCAGCACTTTGGGAGGCTGAGGCGGGTGGATCACGAGGTCAGGAGTTCAAGACCAGCCTGGCCAAGATGGTGAAACCCCGTCTCTACTAAAAATACAAAAATTAGCTGAGTGTGGTGGCAGGCACCTGTAATCCCAGCTACTCAGGAGGCTAAGGCAAGAGAATCGCTTGAACCCCGGGGACAGAGGTTGCAGTGAGCCGAGATCGTACCACTGCACTCCAGCCTGGGCGATGGAGTGAGACCCTGCCTCAAAAGAAACAAACAAAAAAACCCTTACGACTATATGACAAAACAAATGTGTAAGTGTAAGTGAATACCCCATCTGTGTTGGCCTGAAATTCTTTAAGTCTCCTCCCATTGAGAAGTGGAGTTTATGATTATCCTGTTGAATCTGGATAGGCCCGCAGCTGTGCTGACCAATAGAATACAGTCTAACTGATGGGCCGTGACTTCTGGGCTAGATCATAAAAGGCCATGTTGTTTCCACCTGGTTCACTGGAATACTTGCCCCTTAAGTCCTCATCCCTGTAAGAAGTCCCACTACCCAGAGGCCTCCATGCTGGGGAGGTCACAGGCAGACTCTGTGATTGACATTCACACCTGAGCCCATACCTCAGCCACCCAGCATAGGTAGCAAAAATGTGAGTAAAGCAGCCCCTGGATTAGCCATCTGCCGTATGTTCAAGTCAGCCCAGCCATTTGAGCAGTAAAAATCATGTAGCAGACAAAGCCATGACTGCTATATCCTGCCAAAATTCCTGACCCACAGAATTTGTAAGCATATTAGATTGTTGTTTTTAAACTTTGGGGTAGTATATTATGCAGCAGTACAACAAAACTGAAGTCAGAATACATAGGCGAAGACTTCAGAAAGAGGAAATGCAAATAAATATATTCACCCTCACTAGTAATCAAGAAAATAAAATATGCTGGGTGCGGTGGCTCACACCTGTAATCCCAGCACTTTGGAAGGCCGAGGCAGGCGGATCACTGGAAGCAGGAGTTCGAGACCAGCCTGGCCAACATGCTGAAACGCTGTCTCTACTAAAAATACAAAAATTAGCTAGGTGTGGTAGCACGTGCCTGTAATCCCAGCTACTGGGGAGGCTGAGGCAGGAGAATCACTTGAACCTGGGAGGTGGAGGTGACAGTGAGTCCGGATCACACCACTGCACTCAAGCCTGGGTGACAGAGCAAGACTCTGTCTCAAAAACAAAAAAGAAAAAAAATAGAGAGTGTACTTTCACTTGTACCAAAGGCTGCACCTCCCCAATCTATAGACTGTTTCTCAGAAAATAAAAGGTCTCAACTTTCCTCAAAAAAAGAAAAGAAAATTAAGACAATGAAGTACATTGTTACAGCATTTAAAGGGATGCATGATTTTGTTTTGTTTTGTTGTTGTTGTTGTTTTGGTTTAGTTTTGTTTGTTTGTTGGTTGGTTGGTTGGTTTTTTATTTTGAGACGGAGTCTCACTCTGTCACCCAGGTTGGAGTGCAGTGGCGTGATCTCGGCTCACTGCAAGCTCCGCCTCCCGAATTTACGCCATTCTCCTGCCACAGCCTCCCGAGTAGCTGGGACTACAGGAGCCTGCCACCATGCCTGGCTAATTTTTTTGTGTGTTTAGTAGAGACGGGGTTTCACCGTGTTAGCCAGGATGGTCTCGATCTCCTGACCTCGTGATCCGCCCGCCTCGGCCTCCCAAAGTGCTGAGATTACAGGCATGAGCCACTGCGCCCGGCCAAGTTTTTTGATGCCAAGTAACAGAACTCCAAATTTCACACAGGGAATTTTAAAAAATCATTTGAGGAATACCAGAGGTTTTCACTCAATTAAGGAGTTGTATCCAATTCAAAGAAGTGGCCAGGTTTCCCCTGCTAGGAGGAGTTCGGGAATCACTAGAACCAATATGGCTGTTTGCTGACATGCTCTGTCTCCATTTCTTGTTTCTGCATGTTTGTATATGAGCTTTGTTCTAAGATGCAGATTGTCTTCTGCCACATATCAAAAAACAATGCCCTTGACATCCCTCAACTTGAACATCTGGCAGCTCCATTACCAGAAAGAAAATAGGTCTTTCCCAGCATCAGTGTTTTACATCACTGGCTTGGGACTGCAGCCCTGCCCACCAATCAGCTATGAGCAGACCAGTGCTTTGTAATGCAGACTTAACTACTGGAGCCCACCCTGTGGTTTGGAAATCATTCCGCAGAAGGGGAAACCACAAAGAGTTAAGAGTAACTTGTAGAAGAATTTGACCATATGTAACAAAAGCTCTATGAATGGGTATAAGCTTGACCCAGCAATAGCATTTCTACCAATTTACCCCAAGGAAGTAATTAAGAATACATGCAGAGACTCAGCTGTAAGAATATGCTTTACAGTATCATTAGTAATAGAAATAATCCAATATGAAACTTTCAATTAATTATCATACATCTACACAGCCACAAAAGTCGTGTTATAAAAATATACTTATTGATATTGGAAAATGTTTATTTTTAAAAAGCATATTAAAAAATGGTCGGCCGGGCGCGGTGGCTTACGCCTGTAATCCCGCACTTTGGGAGGCCGAGGTGGGCAGATCACGAGGTCAGGAGATCAAAACCATCCTGGCTAACACGGTGAAACCCCGTCTCTACTAAAAATACAAAAAATTAGCTAGGCGTGGTGGCCGGCGCCTGTAGTCCCAGCTACTCGGGTGGCTGAGGCAGGAGAATGGCCTGAACCTGGGTGGCAGAGTTTGCAGTGAGCCGAGATGGCGCCACTGCACTCCAGCCTGGGGGACAGAGTGAGACTCCGTCTCAAAAAAAAAAAAAAAATTATTTGTAGAGACAGGGTCTCCGTATGTTGCCCGAGCTTGTCTTGAATTCCTGGGCTCAAGCAATCCTACTACCTTTGCCTCCCAAAGTGCTGGGATTACAGGCGTGAGCCACTGTGCTCCACTAAGACAAATCTCTTGTAAATTTTTTAATACATTTCAAATATTCTAAGCATTTGTAACAAACTTCTTAGGTAAGAGAAAAGGTGTTTAATGGACATCAAGATGATGTTTTTATAAGAATATGTAATGATAAGGAAAGATACAATATATTAGATGATATATTATGTGAAGATGCTGGCTTCCAAACAGTATTCACACCATGATATTTTTAGAAATAAAATTCTAAGTATGCATAAAATCCTGGAAGCATATATTTAGAATATTAATAGTATTTTTAAATTTTAAATATTTATTATTTTTTATATTTACTCAGTGTATCAGTTGAAGGACATTTGGATTTTTCCACTTTTTAGTTATTGTGAATAATGCTACTATGAGCATTTGTGAGCAAGTTTTTGTGTGGTCACGTATTTTCGTTTCTTGTAAAATGAGGATAGAGTTGATCCTTGTTCGAAGATACCCTATTTGCAAATTAGCCTACTTGCTACAGTTTATTTATAACCTCAAAATCAGTACGTTTGGCATTTTTTGTTTTGTTTTGTCTTTGTTTTTTTGTTTGAGATGGAGTCTCACTCTGTCGCCCAGGCTGGAGTGCAGTGGCGTGATCTCAACCCACTGCAACCTCCGCCTCCCTGGTTCAAGCGATTCTCCTGCCTCAGCCTCCAGAGTAGCTTGGATTACAGGTGTGTGCCACCATGCCCAGCTAACTTTTTGTATTTTTAGTAGAGATGGGATTTCACCATGTTGGCCAGGATGGTCTCAATCTCCTGATCTCGTGATCCGCCAGCCTTGGCCTCCCAAAGTGTTGGGATTACAGGAGTGAGCCACCATGCCTGGCCACATCTGCCATTTTTACATTTTGTGGACATTTGTGTGAAAAAAATAATTGAGTAGGAAAGTTTGTGGAGCCAGGGATAGTGTCTTGTGCCTGTAGTCCCAGCTACTGAAGAGACTGAGGCAGGAGGATTGTTTGAGCCCAGCACTTCAAGACCAGCCTGCGTGATACAGTGAAACCCTGTCTTTTAAAAAAAAAAAAAGGAAAAAAACTCATCAAAATATGCAGTTAAGATCTACGCATTTCACTTTAAAATTATACCTCAATTTTTTAAAAAAGAAAAAAGAAAAAATGGTCCATATTTTCAGCCGAGGTCAAGAAAGATCTGCCTTTGTTTCAGCTCTCGTACTGTAAACAAGCGTAATTTTCGCAGTATATTTAGTGTCATGTTTTTTGCATTTTTGTGCTTTTTATTGGTGATTTTGCTCTTTTAAGCGGCCCTAAGCACAGTGCTGAAGGGCTGTCTTGTGTTCTTAAGTACAAGTGAACCCTGATGATGAGAAAAAAATATGTGTTAGATAAGCTTCACTCAGGCCCGAAAGCAGTTAGCCTAAATAAACTTTTTTGTTGTTGTTTTTTGAGATGGAGTCTGGCTCTGTCACCCAGGCTGCAGTGCAGTGGCGCTATCTCAGCTTACTGCAAGCTTCGCCTCCCAGGTTCACTGCATTCTCCTGCCTCAGCCTCCCGAGTAGCTGGGACTACAGGCGCCCACCACCACCCCCGGCTAATTTTTTGTATTTTTAGTAGAGACGGGATTTCACCGTGTTAGCCAGGATGGTTTCGATCTCCTGACCTCATGATCCACCCGCCTCGGCCTCCCAAAGTGCTGGGATTACAGGTGCGAGCCGGCCAATAAACTGTCTTTAAACAGAAACACACATAAAATAAGATTATGTATTGACCAATTGAGGGAATATTGTGACCAAAGCCTTGCAGAAACCTAACCCAGAATTTCTCCTAAAAGCAATGGTTCAGTGTTTGCTAGTTCAGTATTTGCTGGGACTTTATAACATAATTACTACATATAATGAGAACTGACAGTATGGGGCCCGGTGCAGCGGCTCACACCTGTAATCCTAGCACTTTGGGAGGCTGAGGCAGGTGGATCTCCTGAGATCAGGAGTTCGAGACCAGCCTGGCCAACATGGTGAAATCCCGTCTCTACTAAAAACACAAAAATTAGACGGCTGTGGTGGCACACACCTGCAGTCTCAGCTACTTGGGAGGCTGAGGTAGGAGAATTGCTAGAACCTGAGAGGCGAGGTTACAGTGAGCTAAGATCCCGCCACTCCAGCCTGAGCAACAGAGCTAGACTCCATCTCAAAAAACAAACAAACAAAAAAAAACTGACACTATCTAGGAATGGAATTACTGGATCATATGAAACTCCACTGGTAGCTCTATCCTCTATCCTCGTCCACCGCTGCCGCCTCCTTCTTCTGCTGTTCCTGGTGCTGCTGGTGTGCTCGTTTGGTGCGGACCTGGTACCTCTTTTGTGAAGCAGCAGCTGAGGAGACTCCAGCGCTCGCCATGGCCAACGAAAAGCCCAAGGAAGGAGTCAAGTCTGAGAACAACGATCATATTAACTTGAAGGTGGCGGGGCAGGATGGTTCTGTGGTGCAGTTTAAGATTAAGAGGCATACACCACTTAGTAAACTAATGAAAGCCTATTGTGAACGACAGGGATTTTCAGTGAGGCAGATGAGATTCCGATTCGACGGGCAACCAATCAATGAAAGACACACCTGCACAGTTGGAAATGGAGGATGAAGATACAATTGATGTGTTCCAATAGCAGACGGGAGGTGTCTACTGAAAAGGGAAACTGCTTCTTTACTCCAGAACTCTGTTCTTTAAAGACCAAGATTATATCCTCAATTATAAAACTGCAATTTGGTTCCACCACATCCTGACTACTACCGTATAGTTTTCTCTATTCTTTCATTTCCCCCTTCCCCATTCCTTTATTGTACATAAAGTAGCTGGTATATGTGCACAAGCATATTGCATTTTTTTTTTTTTTTTTTTTTGAGACGGAGTCTCGCTCTGTCACCCAGGCTGGAGTGCAGTGGCGCAATCTCGGCTCACTGCCAGCTCCGCCTCCCGGGTTCACGCCATTCTCCTGCCTCAGCCTCTCCGAGTAGCTGGGACTACAGGCGCCCGCCACCACGCCCGGCTAATTTTTTGTATTTTTAGTAGAGACGGGGTTTCACCGTGGTCTCGATCTCCTGACCTCGTGATCCGCCCGCCTCGGCCTCCCAAAGTGCTGGGATTACAAGCGTGAGCCACCGCGCCCGGCCACATTTTTTTTTAACTAAACAGCCATTGGTATGTTTTGATTGACATCAAGTGGAGACGGGATGGGGAGAAACACTGATTCTGTGAAAATACCCCCTTTCTCCATTAGTGGCATGCTCATTCAGCTCTTATCTTTATATTCCAGTAAGTTATTTTGCTCTCACTGTTTTAACAACAACAAAAAAAAACATAAAAATCCTTACATACCTTGTTCAATTGCAGAATTTTAATGTTTTTCATGTATCATTGTAAAACCAAGGACAATTTTATAACTTTTTTGTATGTAGCTGTTACATGTAGGGCAATCTGTCTTTAAGTAGGGATAAACTACTCTAAAACAAAAAAGAATTCTAGATAGTTTTCCCTTCAAGTCAACCGTCTTGTTGTTTAAATAAACTTCTTGTTAAAGAAAAAGAAAAAGAAACTCCACTGGTAACTTTCTGAGGAACTGCCAAAAATTCACTTTATAGTTTTGTAGGTTGCAAAAAAATAATCTGATGTCCAAGATCACCAGAGGAACAACACCTGTTCCCCCCTCCTATCCAATGGTCTCTCTCCTGAGTGCAGTGACTTACTTGCGGAGGATGAATAAACACAAAAGAAGAAGAAAAAAAGCAAGTCAAAGGACATAAATATGGGTGGGTAGCTGTGGCTCCCTGTGACTTCTCTTATGGAGGTGTGCCCTAATTCACAGTCTTTTCAACACAGACAGAAGATAGTCACCATTTTGGACTTTCTCTTTGTTCTGCTGTTTTGGTTTTGATTTTTACTTTTTCTTACTTTCTTACTTCTTTGTACTGACTCATATTTCTCCACATTACAAATGTAATAAATTAACTAGATGCAGCAAGAAACAGACTAAACAAGGCTGAAAGCAAATTAATGGCATGGAAGAAAGTATGATCTGAAGCCAGGTGTGGTGGCTTAGGCCTGTAATTCCTGAGTAATCTCAAAAAAAAAAAAAAAAGAAAAAAAGAAAAAGAAAGTGTGTGATCTGAGAGACCAAAATAGACACTACTTTATCAACTAAGTTGCACTCAAAGCTTCAGGAAATAAAGTTACCTACGGGCAGAGGGTTCAGGGCCTGGCTGGCATGGCAAATGTCTAAATTCCTTTGGCTAAACTCTCTAACAATAGGAGCTATCAATTCTGATTTACAACCCAGACCACTACAACTGTGATTGGACAGAGGACGGGCCTCACAAACATTCTTTTCTGATAAGCTACTGCAGGCCTTTGGCCAGTTTCAGCAGCTTATAGAGGATTTGCACAAACTGTCTGTGTATCCTGTAGTTCACTTTTTGTTGTAAAGAGCCAAATTCCATCTCGTTTTAATGCTAAAACTCAGTCTCAAAGTAAATGTGGGATGTATGTGACATATGTGTTTACCCAATCCCCTTATAAATATGTATAGCATTTCCCTCAAACCTGCTGAATATGATATGGTTTGGTGATATGCTTTGGCTGTGTCCCCACCCAAGTCTCATCTTGAATTGTAGTTCCCATAATCCCCACGTGTGGTGGGAGGGACCTGGTGGGAGGTAATTGAATCATGAGGGTTGTTACCTCCATGCTGTTCTGGTGATAGTGAGTGAGTTCTCACCAGATCCTAGGGTTTTATAAGGGGCTTTCCCCTCATTGCTCAGCACTTCTCCTTGCTGCTGCCATGTGAAGAAGGACGTGTTTGCTTCCCCTTTTCCCATGATTGTAAGTTTCCTGAGGCCTCCCTAGCCCTGTGGAACTGTGAGCCAATTAAACTTCTTTCCTTTATAAATTGCCCAGTCTCGGGTATTTCTTCATAGCAGCATGAGAATAGACTAATACAATATGTATGATACTGGCCTTATCAGACTTAAATCCCAAGCTATCCTTCTCCTCTTTTAAGACAGTGCACCTTCCAGCCACATCATAGCCATAAGCCAAAAAAGAAAAAGAATTCTAAGCAATAATAATAAAGAGGTCAGCAAAAGGTAGTAGTGGGAGAGAGTGTAACAGTGATGAAGTCCTTACAGACATTCTTGGAATTGGATATCTGCAGCAGTCTACCAAAGAAAAAGTTTTACCATGTACCAGGATATCAATGGATGCTTTAAAAGTGGAAATATGTGGTTAAAACTGAAAGAAACCAAAATATTCTTCTGTAATATACTAGGGATTGTGGAGTTGAAGAAGATTAAAGGGCAGGGGACGCTCTACCCTTCCCTCTGCTTGCCTGATGGCAGGACAGCAATTTACAAAGACAAAAGGTCTTCCTGCCTCCTCTCTGCCTTTCCTACCTAAAGATAGGATTTGCAGGGTTTGCTTATAAGCTCATAGACAAAAGCGCCAGAGACTTTACTCTTCCCATAGATTTACCTTCCGACATTTTCCCACCTTTTGGAAACCTGAAGATGCTCTCTTGTCTATATAGGATTTATGAGTCTTTGTTAAAATACTATTTAAGCAAGGCCCCTAAGCCACTGCCTTGAGAAAGAAATCCATTTGAACTGAGAAGCCTTTCCTGTATGATGGGTACAGCAATGACTCAATAAACTTTTTTTTTTTTTTGACATGGAGTCTTGCTCTGTTGCCCAGTCTGGAGTGCAGAGGCATGGTATTGGCTCACTGCAACCTCTGCCTCCCAGGTCCAAGCGATTCTCCTGCCTCAGCCTCTTGAGTAGCTGAGATTACAGCCGCCTGCCACCACACCTGGCTACTTTCTGTATTTTTAGTAGAGATGGGTTTCACCATGTTGTCCAGTCTGGTCTCAAACTCCTGACCTCAGGTGATTCACCTGTCTCAGCCTCCCAAATTGCAAGGATTACAGGCATGAGCCACAGTGCCCAGCCAAACTTCTGCTGACTTTTATTTTTAGGAGGCTATTTCACCTAAGAACCTATGAGGGAAAGAAAATAAATTATATTTTCTCCCCTAGAAAACACAGAATCACTCTTAGAGTTGTGTGTGTGTGACTGTGTGTGTATGTCTGTGTGTGTGCTGTGAAATATGCCCATTTAGTAGTTTTTCTAACCATAATCATTTTTCTTACTGTTAAATGACTCTTTTGGGAATTAATATCTCTACTAGTAAAAAAAAATTCTTTGATTTCACAAGTATGTCATTTTCTGTTAACTTTAAGTAAAATAAAATTTAGTAATTTCTATTTTAAGAAGCATGTGTGAATACTCTCCCTTTCATCTCTGTATTACTCTAGCTACCTATCTATGTCTTTAAAAATAAATAAATAAAAATAAAAAAATAAAAAACAGGGTCTCACACTGTTGCTCAGGCTGGAGTGCAGTGGTACGATCATGGCTCACTGCAGCTGTGACTTCCTGGGCTCAAGTAATCCTCCCAACTCAGCATCCCAGGTAGCTGGGACTACAGGTGTGTGCCACCATGCTCAGCTAATTTTTGCATTTTTTGTAGAGATGGTGTCTCATTATGTTGCCCAGGCTGGTCTTGAACTCCTGGGCTCAAGCGATCCTGAAACCTTGGTCTTTCAAAGTGCTGGGATTACAGGCATGAGCCACCACTATCTATGTCTTCATCCATCTTTTCATTGGTATACATTGTCAGCTGAAGAATGAGGCGGTTCATAAATCTGCAAAGGACAGCTTTATTTCTCAGAAAGGGTTGCAGCCTGCAGGTGGCCATTCTGACAGGCTGTGAAGCACAGCCTCCTGCTAGAAGCCAGAAACAGACACTTCGAGGGAGGGGCAAAGGGAACAGGAATGTATGCTGGACAGTGCGGCCAAATATACATATTCAATAAGCTATAGGAGGGGTCATGAATATTTATGAAAGGAAAAACACTGAGCATCATGCCCCTTCATGGGTTCCATGAATAAAAGAATGGCCAGGTTGGCATGTTCTGAAGGTGGGGTTTTTGGCCCTCTGATGTCAAAATGTGAAGCAGAGGAGGTGAAAACCCTACTGGGTCTCCTACCAGGTCAAAAAAGAAGGGGCAGCATCCCCATTGGTTGACATCAGCGGTGGAATCTTTGAAAGAGCTGGTTTCTTCTAAGCCCTTAGGGAAAAAGGTTAATCATAGTTAGTGAGGGAGGGCGTATAAGGAGGTGTGCCTGATCCGCATCCTGTCTGCCAAGGCTGGAGTGCAGTGGCATGATCGTGGCTCATTGCAGATCTGACCTCTCAGGTTCAAGTGATCTTCCCACCTCCGCCTCCCAAACAGCTGGGATACAGGTGTGCACCACCAAGCCCAGCTAATTTATTTATTTATTTATTTTTGAGACAGAGTCTTGCTCTGTCACCTGGCTGGAGTACAGTGGCGCGATCTTGGCTCACTGCAACCTCCAACTCCTGGGTTCAAGCGATTCTCCTGCCTCAGCCTCCCGAGTAGCTGGGACTACAGGTGTGCACCACCACACCTGGCTGGTTTTTGTATTTTTAGTAGAGATGGGGTTTCACCATGTTGGCCAGGGTGGTCTCAATCTCTTGACATCGTGATCTGCCCGCCTCGGCCTCCCAAAGTGCTGGGATTACGGGCGTGAGCCACCACACCCGGCCAGCCCAGCTAATTTTTAAATTTTTTTTGTAAAGATGAGGTCTCACTATGTTGCCCAGGCTGGTCTTGAATTCCTGGCCTCAAGAGATCTTCTGCCTTGGCCTCCGAAAATGCTGGGATTCCAGGCGTGAGTCACAATGCCCAGCCAAGAACTTAGTTTTCAAATTTCCTCTGGGGTTCACTTGGCCAAGATGTGGTCCGTTCAGTTACTTGAAGGGGGTTGGGCCTTATTTTTTTTATTTTTATTTTTTGAGACAAGGTCTCACTCTGTTGTCCAGGCTGGAGTGCAGTGGTGTGATCATGGCTCACTGCAGTCTCAAACCTCCTGGGCTCAAGTGATCCTCCCACCTCAGCCTCCCAAGAAGCTGGGACTAGAGCCGTACACCACCATACCTAACTAATTTTTTTAAGCAAAATTTGTATTATTTTAATTATTTTTATGTACAAAAAAACTCAGTTATGTACATTTAACCCAGTTTAGTGGCAAGTTCTTTAGCTTTTGCCTTTTCAAGCTTGGCGATGTGAGCCACAGACTTGGGACCCAGGACATTGCCACCCCAGTGATGGCGGATCTCATCATGTCTGTCATTGTAATTGGTCCTGATAGCTTCCACCAGCTTAGCCAAAGTGCCTTTGTCTTCTGAGTTCACCTACGTGAAGGCGACAGTGGTGCAGGTCTTCTGGTGGACTAGATGTCCCAGTCTTGCCTTCCCCTTGATAATGCAGTAAGGGACCCTCATTTTACAACACAGGGCAGGCAACAAGACAACCAGCTGGAAGACAGCATTTGCTGAAGAGTGTATTTTGACCAAAAGCAGTAAATTTCAAAGTTAATACCCAGCTAATTTTTTTTTAATTTTTAGTAGAGATAAGATCTTACTATGTTGCCTAGGCTGGTCTCCAACTCCTGGGCTCAAGAGATCCTTCCACTTCAACCTCTCAAATTGCTAGCATTATAGGCATGAGGCACCAGGCCCAGCCGGGGTTTAGAATTTTGTTTTTACTTTAAAGGATTGACAGCTGTCTGTCCAGTAACACAGGCTAAGGATCACGTGCAGCTGCCCCACCACTATTGGGTCAACACCAAGGCCTCCTGGCTGGCCTCAAGAATGAATCTGGTATCTTAGGACAGGCAGAAGAACAAACTAAAAAACAAACCGAGGGGCTCATGGACAGGAGAATACAACAGCGAGAGAGTACAAACAGAAGTGTTCCTCACTTGCGTGGGCTAGGTGCCACAATACAAAGTGAAGGGTGCCTCCGTATGCGTTTATGGTTGGCTAACAATCACTTTACTCTCTCTCTGGAAATGGACTGTGCCTGCACATCCTTCCAGATGAAACAGGCATAAACTAAAGGATGATGGGTTAAAAAAAATGCTTTAAAGTTATAATCACCAGGGAAAGAATTCCATAACCATCCATTGGTTAATGGATGGGATATCATTGCATGGAATCTCTTGGTATCAGAAAACTGGGCTGGATTTGAGAGGTGACGCCATATAATGAAGAACCTGACTGCATTTTTTATGTTCTACCACTGAAAACTTTCAAGCTCCACTTCCACGGTTCCCTCTGCCCCACATATGAGTGAGCCTATAGAAAGCCCATGCACTCCTTCCCTTGGCACTGTAGGGGGAAGTTCAAGCCACACAAAACCTGGGCCCTTGTGCAGGAATGCTCATCCAGGTTCCACCCTAACTGCAGTAATCCCAGGGCCACTTGCTTTTGCTTTGTGGAAGCCATTTTTGGACTGGCTGAGGCACCTGACCTGCTCTCTCCAAAAGCTTCAAAATGTGAGTAATACATTTCTTTTCCTTTTTTTCTTTTGTTTTGTTTTTTCAAACAGTTTCAGTCTGCCACCAGGCTGGAATGCAGTGGCATGATCATGGCCCACTGCATGCTTGACCTCATGGGCTCAAGCAGTCCTCCCACTTCAGCCTTGCAAAGTTGCTGGGATTACAGGCATGAGCCATCACATCCCGCCATCAAAAAACTTCTCAGTCTGGTGTCAAAATATGTAATGAACCTAGATTCACATAAACAGGTGGATATAAAAGGCAAAAAGAATTTTCACTGCTTTATGAGCTCTAAGACACAAATTAGGAATAGAAAAAAACTCTTATATTGGGAATGCAAATTCTTTTAAATTATCAGGCTAAGACAGACATGAAGTGAAACACAAATCACACTCTACTTTCCCCTTGAACTATGTATTCATCTCTTGAAACTACTTGCTATTGGCCGGGCATGGTGGCTCACGCCTGTAATCCCAACACTTTGGGAGGCCGAGGTGGGTGGATCACGAGGTTAGGAGATCGAGACCATCCTGGCTAACACAGTGAAACCCTGTCTCTACTAAAAAAAATACAAAAAGAAATTAGCCGGGCATGGTGGCTGGCGCCTGTAGTCCCAGCTACTCGGGAGGCTGAGGCAGGAGGATGGCATGAACCCAGGAGGCGGAGCTTGCAGTGAGCCAAGATCACGCCACTGCACTCCAGCCTGGGTGACAGAGCAAGATGCCATCTCAAAAAAAAAAAAAAAAAAAAAAGAAAAGAAAAAAACTACTTGCTCTTGCAACAAGTATCAATAAATTAACCTAATAATGTCACACAGGACACTATAACCCACATCCTACAGTTTAATAATGTATAGCTAATCACTAATCAATGTTAATTTTGTAATCCAGTGAGAATTCCTGACAAACAACTTTGTATCAGCCTACTACCTGCCCCTGCCTTTTTACTTTCAAAAATCCACTTTTGGCTGGTTGTGGGGGCTTCTGCCTGTAATCCCAGTACTTTGGGAGGCTGAGGCAGGAGGATTCTTTGAGGCCAGGAGTTTGAGGCCAACAAAATAGGGGGACTCCATCTCTATAAAATGTTAAAAAATTAGCCAGGCATGATGGTACACACCTGTGGTCCCAGCTACATGGGAGACTGAGGCAGGAGAATCACTTCAGCCCAGGAGGTTTGAGACTGCAGTGAGCCATGATCACACCATTGCACACCAGCCTGGACAACAGAGCGAGATCTTGTCTCAAAAAAAAAAAAAAAAAATCCACTTTTAACTGCTGCTAATTGGAATGCATATTCAGGGCAACTTGAATTTTTTCCCCCAGGTTGCAATCCTCAAGCCTGGTCCAGATAAACTCACTAACTTATATTAATTTTGCCTCAGCTTCTTTCTTTTAGGTGAACATAATTATCAAGAAGAGATGACTAGAATGCAGCCCAGGAGGTGGTACTGGGGGAGCCTGTCAGATTATTGAACTGCACATTTCCTACCCAGCATCTCAGCATACCCTGTCTTTCTCTCTCTTTCTCTTTCTGTCTATTTCTCTCTCTCTCTCTGTTTAAGTCATAGCACATTGATTTTGGTTTCCAGAACTACTCCTTCCCCACTGTCAGTCTACATGACTGGGGTAAAGCTGATTCCACCCCTGGTAATTATGGCAGGCATGTAACCTAGGCTTGGCCAGAGTGACGCAAGATTTTTCTCAGTCATTTTGCCAGCCAGGGACCTCTAGCCGGTGCCACTGCCACCTGGGCCTTGCTCAGGCATGCTACCTGCTGCGGGAGGTGCCCTGCCTACTCAGTCTGCCTGAGCCAAGTGTGGCTTGCGCATTGGCTCAGTCTGTGGCTGGGCCAGGTGTGCCCCAGCTCTCCTGTGTTATAGCATGTACACACATTCAGTGGTTCCTAAGCTCCTGTCCCATGTCCAAGAAGAATAAGGATATACTGACAATTGAAGGGTGAGGAGGGTGGAGATGAACTTTACTGAGCAATGGAATAGCTCTCAGCGGAGAGGGGATGCAAAGGTGGTCTCCCGTTCACCCCCCTCCCCCATCAGTTGGTTTCTCTCTCAGTGTGGCTGAGTCTGGGGCTTTTATGAGCTCAGAATAGGGAAGTGCATGCTGATTGGTTTGTGAGTATGCAAAGAAAGGCTAAAGCAAAGGCACCCCTCAAAGGTGGGTATGGCAGTGTAGAAAACCAATTAGGAAAGGGTAGGTATATGTAAAATAGGTGAAGCGTGGAGAATCAATCAGAGGAAAGCATGTCAAAATGGGAAGACAGGTTCTCAATCTCATCAGTGGATTTGACTTGTAGCTTTGCTTTCAGGTTTTACACTGTCTTCAGCTTGGAGGTGGGGTTTCTCTAGGGACCTACCCCTATCTGCCTAGGCATTTGTCTGCCTACTGCTGCTATAAAGAGCACCGCTTCTCTCTGACCACAGTGATTTTTTTCCTTCAGAGCTACATGATGCTTGCTGAGTCAATGAGTATAGTTTAAGTTTTTTGGAACTAAGATTTCTTTCAGTGGAGGCTGCTAAATTGGTGGCCATCTATGCCTTCTAGTGTCCATCTTTGCCACCACAATGAGAGAACCTACATGAGAATAAATCAATACAAAGGAAGGTGAGGCTGAGAGAGGGAGAAAGTGCTGACTGTATAATTTCAGCACCTAGATACAGTCATTCCTGAAGCTTCACCCGTGGACATTTCACATATGTGAGCCAATAAATTCCTTTTTTTTTCCTTAAAACAGTTTGATTTGGATTTTGGTCCACTGTTATTTTCAAAAGAGCCTTGACTCATAGTTGCTTAAGTGGAAATATTGATCCCTGGGTCTTCTTGGTGAGAAAATAAATCACTATGTCTAACAAGGCAAATATTTGAATCAGTCAAAACTCTTTCAATTGCAAGTGAGAGAAACCTGACTCAATTGGTTTCAGCACAAAATTATATCTTAACATTTTTAGACTACTTGCTTGCTGACTCTAAGGTCACTGATTGTGGCTGGACAATTTCTTTCTTTTCTTTTACCCTAAAGGAATTAAATAAAAGCGTTCATGCCTATAATCCCAGCACTTGGGGAGGCTGAGGCAGGAGGATTTCTTGAGCCCAGGAATTCAAAGCTGGAATGAGCTGTGATCGTGCCTCTGCACTCCAGCCTCAGCATAGCAAAAATTAGTGTCTAATTGAACACCTTTTTAAGAAATATAAAAATATAAAAAATATAGAAAATATAAAAATATAAAAAGAGGGCCAGGTGCTGTGGCTCACACCTGTAATCCCAGCACTTTGGGAGGCTGAGGTAGGCAGATCAATTGAGGTCAGGAGTTGGAGGCCAGCCTAGCCAACATGGCAAAACCCCATCTCTATTAAAAATACAAAAATTAGCCAGGAGTGGTGGTGTGTGCCTGTAGTACCAGCTACTCAGGAGGCTGAGGCATGAGAACCACTTGAAGCCAGGAGTCAGAGGTTGCAGTGAGCTGAGATTGTGCTACTACACTCCAACCTGGGCAACAGAGTGAGACTCTGTCTCAAAAAAAAAAAAAAAAAAAAAAAGGCCAGGCATGGTGGCTTACATCTATGATGCCAGCACTGTGGAAGGCCGAGGTGGGCAGATAACCTAACGTCAGGAGTTCAAGATCAGCCTGGTCAACATGTGAAACCCTGTCTCTACTAAAAACACAAAAATTAGCCAGTTGTGGTGGTACACGTCTGTAATCCCAGCTGAGGCAGGAGAATCGCTTGCAACTGGGAGGCGGAGATTGCAGTGAGCCAAGATCATGCCACTGCACTCCAGCCTGGGCAACAGAGTGAGACTCCATCTCAAAAAAGAAAAAACAAACAACAACAACATAAAAAAACCAAACAACAACAACAAAACCATATCATTTTCCTGCATTGGTATTCCTTCTGGCTGATGACATTCCAGGAGGTTTTTTTTTTTTTTTTATTAAAGCTTCATTTGCCTGAAGAAGCCAGATAAGTTTCTCACTGGTTCAAAAGCAATTATGTGTATGGAAGGATAAAAAGACACTTATGTGACCAGGCATGGTGGCTCATGTAATTCCATTGCTTTGGGAGACCAAGGTAGGAGGATCACCTGAGGTCAAGAGTTTGAGACCAGTCTGGGCAACATAGTGAGATCCCCTGTCTACAACAACAACAACGACATTTATGCAATGGTGTTGTTGTTCAGTGATACTGTCTCCACTAAATTTGTGGTCTGTATATGAGTGCATGTGAAATGGATTTCTGCATGCCTCAGACAACATAGAAACATGGCACAGAAGATGGGAAAATAGAGAAGGCTGTTGGTGTATATTGAATCATAAAAGAATTTCAGAAAGAGTGGCACTTCATAGAAAATTAATGTGAACGTATTATCCAAGAAGAATCATGTTCTAAAAGGGAAAAAAAGCAGCTATTTAACCTGATGCAAGTCTTCCAATAATCATAAAATTGGCCAGCTCTTATGGACTATCTCCATGCAACTGGCCATGATCTATCTCTGTAATACACTGTAATTCCAGTTACTCAGGAGGCAGGAGGATTGCTTGAGGATCGGCCTGGGCAACATAGTGAGACTTCATTTCTAACAACAACAACAAAAGTTAAATTAAAAGGGAAGGAAAAGGGAACAGAGCCTAAGGGACAAATGGGACATTATCAAGTGAACCAATTTATGCATTGTGGGAGTCCAGGAATGAGGAAAGAAATAGAAAGGGGCATAGAGACTATTTAAATAAATAATGGCCAAAACTTCTCAAATTTGATCAAATCCGTGAATATAAAAATCCAAGAAGTTCAACAAATTCCAATTAAGATGAACTCAAAGAGATTCACAACAAGACACATTATAGTCAAACTTTTGAAAGACAAAGACAAAGACAGAGTATCTTTAAAGCAGCAAGAGAGAAGCAACTCATCTGACAAGGGATCCATAATTAGATTATGTGCAGATTTCTCATCAGAGACTTTAGAGGCCAGAAGGCACATGGCTAATATATTCAAATTGCTAAAAGGAAAAACCATCAATCATATGTCCTATATCAAGCAAGACTGTCCTTCACAAATTAGGGACAAATTGAGACATTTCAACATAAACAAAAGCCAAAGAAGTTTATTACCATTAGACAAGCCCTGAAAGAAATGCTCAAGGGAGTTCCACAGGCTGAAATAAAAGAACACTAGGCTAGGCACAGTGGCTCACGCTTGTATTCCCAGCACTTTGGGAGGCCGAGGCAGGTGGATCACTTGAGGTCAGGAGTTCGAGAACAGCCTGGCCAACATGGTGAAATCTCGTCTCTACTAGAAATACAAAAATTAGCTGGGCGTGGTGGCATATGCCTGTAATTCCAGCTACTTGGGAGGCTGAGGCACAAGAATCGTTTGAACCCTGGGGGCGGAGGTTGCAGTGAGCCAAGATTGAGCCACTGCACTCCAACCTGGGTGACAGAGTGAGATTTTCTCAGAAAAACAAGACAAAAGTAAATTTTAAAAAAGAAGAAATAAAAGAACACTAGACAGTAAGTAGAAGCTATATGAAGAAATAAGGATCTCAATAAAGATAGTCGGGTAATTATAAAACCTAGTATTGTAACAATGGTTTGCAACTGTAGTTATTGCCTTTCTTTCTTTCTTTCTTTTTTTAGATGGAGTTTCACTCTTGTTGCCCGGGCTGGAGTGCAATGGCGCAATCCTGGCTCACTGCAACCTCCGCCTCCTGAGTTCAAGCGATTCTCCTACCTCAGCCTCCTGAGTGGCTGGGAATTACAGGCATGTGCCACCATGCCTGGCTAATTTTTTGCATTTTTAGTGGAGACAGGGTTTCTCCATGTTGGTCAGGCTGGTCTCGAACTCCTGACCTCAGGTGATCTGCCCGCCTCGGCCTCCCAAAGTGCTGGGATTACAGGCGTGAGCCACTTTAGCAAGTCTCTAAAAATAAATAAAAAATAAAATCTACCACCAAAGAAAAGTTCTGGACCTAATTCCTTCACTGGTGAATTCTACCAAACATTTAAAGAACTAACACTGATTTGTCTGAGCGCAGTGGCTCATGCCTGTAATCCCAGCACTTTGGGAGGCCAAGGCGGGCAGATCACAAGGTCAGGAGATTGAGACCACAGTGAACCCCGTCTCTACTAAAAATACAAAAAATTGGCCGGGCACGGTGGCAGGCACCTGTGATCTCAGCTACTCAGGAGGCTGAGGCAAGAGAATGGCATGAACCTGGGGGGACAGAGCTTGCAGTGAGCCGAGATCGCGCCACTGCACTCCAGCCTGGGCGACAGAGCAAGACTCTGTCTTAAAAAAAAAAAAAAAAAACTAACACCAATTCTTTTCAATCTTTTCCAAAAAAATTAAAGAGAAAGGAAAACTTCCTAACTCATTTTGAGGCTAGCATTACCCTGATACAAAGCCAGACAAAGACATTATAAGAAAACTACACCCCCAAAATCACTTACCAACATTAATGCAAAAATTCTCAACAAAATGGTAGGAAAACAGGTTGAATACCTTATTAACAGGGTAATAATGCACTATGACCAAATGGAATTTATTCCTGGAATGCAAGGATGGCTCAACACACAGAAATCAATAAATGTAATATGCCACATTAACCTACTTGCACCTACTTGCTGCAAAACAAGTAGGAGGCCCAGGGAAGGTGTCCGTTTAGATTCCATATGAATTTTAGGATTAGCCTTTCTATTTCTGCCAAAAAAAAAGTCAGTGGGATTTTGCCAGGGATTGCACTGAATGTGTAGATCACTATAAGGGTAGTAATAACACTTAAGTTTAAGATTAAAGACATTCTTATTAAGGGTTTAGCTGATTGGTACATAACAAGTGCTGTGTACGGTAGCTTTTATTTTCATCTCCAGAACCTATACCTTGCTAAATACAATATACATTGACTATGTTTTTAAGCATGGATCATATGATCTGAAAATTGGAGAATTTATATGTAGAGTATTGCTTTCTTCCAAAAATGGCTGAATCCTATTACTATGTAATGAGCAGCTCCCGTGTGTCTGGTCACTGGGGATCTACAAACATGACTTGCCCAAGACCCCTTGCCTCGGCGGGAACCTCAAAGGGGCAGGGAGATGAGTGTGGCCTGGCGGGAACCCTGAAGCTCCTGGAAGCTCCCCCAGGCTCCCAACCAGGGCCCCGCCCCGCCTCGGCTCCAGCCGCCGCCAGGGGGCGCTCCCCGCCCACCAGCAGCATGGGGCTGGCGGCTGGGCTCTGGGGCTCTGCGCACCGACTTGGGGCCGGCCGCGGGGAGGCGGGGATCTGGCGGCCGAGGCCGGGACTTCGGGTCCCCTCCCGGGCGAGTCGCGGGGCGGCGGCGGGAAGGGGCGCCGCGCAGAGGAAGTGCCCTCTTAGCCGCAGCCAAAGCCGCGCCGCAGGTGCCGCGATGTCGTCCTGGCCGGGGCGCGAGGATGCGGGGGCTGGGGGCGCGTGGTGGCCGCGGGACCGGGAGCTGCAGCGGGCCCGGGAGCAGAAGCGGCGGCGGCACGACGCCCAGCAACTGCAGCAGCTCAAGCGCCTGGAGTCCTTGTGAGGCTCGAGCCGCCGTCTGAGCCTCAGTCCGCGCGCCGCCCGTCTTCTGGGAACAGGGGCGCCGGGCGCTGTGGTGGGTGCTGGGCCGGGTCCTCCAAGCCCCCAGGAGCAGGCAGGGGTGCAGGCCTGTGAGGAACCTAGTGCCTACGACGGGACTTCTAGTCCTCACTGGGTGGGGAGCGAGGCCCGCCCGGCCACGGAGGGGCCCTGGAGGCCGCGGCGCGGGTGGGCGGGGGCCTCAGCCCGGGGAGGCGGCAGCGGCTTGCGCTCTTCGCCCCCCTTTGGTGTGGGCGTCGCCTCTTTTGGGGGAGCCAAGAGTTGTTGGCGCTCGCTTGGCATCTGTGGACCGAACAGGCAAGTTCAACCGAGCACGCTGCCCCCGCGCTCCACCCCTGAGTTCCCTGGGCCACTGCGACATGGAGAAACCCCGTTCTTTTCATCCTCTGCTATGGAGAAGGGACGAGGACACGGGTCCTGCAGTGTTGGTGTGGCGAGGCCGGGAAGAAGAGAGAATGGGCGGCGGGGACTGGCCACGGCACTACCAAGTCGAACAAAGGCGGACTTGTTCTTTCCAGGTTGGAGGGATTTTTTTTTTTTTTTTTTAACCAGGGTCCAGGGTGGGCATTCAGGGAGCCAACTGCCGCTTGGCACCACGCGGAATTCGGGCCCTGACTTGGGAGGCCTTGCGCTCCCGTGGCTCCAGTTCAAGGAGGGTCCAGATGACCCGGGAGAGTGTGGTGTAAAGAAGATTCAAAGGTGTGGGAGGGAAATATGGCTTCCCTCTACCCTTCTAGGTTCTTTAGCTGGGCCACAGATTAAATTGTCGTAAGACAGATTAACAAGAGAAAAACTGTTTTTACATACCCATGCACTGGAGGGCCACAAAAGTGTGAGACTGAAAGAAGGGCCAGGGAATAGGAGCATGGGCCTTTTGGGGCGTGGTGGAGACAAATTATGGAAGGGTCAAAATATGTGACGAATAAAGGTTGCTTTGTTAGGCTCCCAGGTGATACAAGATGTCTCCAGGCAGCTCTCTTTCTGATACAGATAAGTTTACTCATGGAAATTTCCTTTAAACATGTAAATTTCTCTTTACAAGAGGGGAGCAGTTGCCGGCGAGGTGAAGTTTTCCTCTGTTGGCTGGTTCTCAGTTTCTTTTAGCTCAGAGTCATCAATATGTCAGGATGGCATATTTTGGTGCCAATTAATTTGAGCTTTTTCATATATTTTGGTAATGAAATATCACATGCCTGTAACACATATAAACATAGGCATACAGACAAACAGAAGCAGATCCTTTATCTTTTATAAGATTCTTCATTAGCCAGTTTTCTATAGTCTATGTCCACTTTAGATGATCGTCTGAAGTGATCATCCACTTAGATCGTCTACTTAGTGATCCTACACTTAGTGATCGTCCACTTTAGAGGATCAGTCTCTTGATTATCTTTTCCACTACCGTAAGTAATTAGTAGCTAGGCAACCCTAAGTTTGCACGTTCAAAAGCCTATTAGATGAAACAAAGTAAAAAATTTACATCTAAAAGACACAGAACTTGTACCTAAACAGAATTATTTGCTGAGACAAAGAAAGGCAGAGGTTAAAAACTGGTTAAAATTACCAGGAAAAGTATTTTAAACTGAGGTACCGTACTGTTTGTTATGTAAATTTTAATCCAATGTCTTCCCCATCCTGAAATTTTCTAGTGGTTTAGGTCCACCGAGGGAGATGCCCTTAAAAATGGAGGGTTTTTTTTTTTTAATAGATGTAGATTTCTTTTTTTTTCTTTTTTCTTTTTTGAGACAGAGTCTCCCTCTGTCACCCAGGCTGGAGTGTATTGACACGATATGGACTCACTGCAACCTCCACCTCCCAGGTGCAAATGATTCTCCTGCCTCAGCCTCCCAATTAGCTGGGGTTACAGATGTGTGCCACCACACCCGGCTAATTTTTTTGTATTTTTAGTAGAGTTGGGGTTTCACCATGTTGGCTAGGCTGACCTCGAACTTTTGACCTCAGGTGATCCACCCGCCTTGGCCTCCCAAAGTGCTGGGATTACAGGCTTGAGCCACCGTGCCCGGCGGTAGATTTCTTTTATAAAGAGTTTCAGGCTGGGCGCCGGTGTCTCACGCCCTTAATCCCAGCACTTTGGGAGGCTTAGGTGGGCAGATCACTTGAGGTCGGGAGCTGGAGATCAGCCTGGCCAACATGACAAAACCCTGTCTCTACTATAAATATAAAAATTAGATAGGCTTGGTGGCGCACGCCTGTAATCCCAGCTACTGAGTGGGCTGAGGCACGAGAATCGCTTGAACCCGGAGGCGGAGGTTGCGTTGAGTCGAGATCCTGCCACTGCACTCCAGCCTGGGCAACAGAGCAAGACTACTTTTTTTTTTTTTAAACAGAGTTTCAAAGTAGCCAGCTAAATGTCAGGAAGTTACATTTTGTCTGCTGATTTAGTTTGATAGATTGTTTCTTCTTCTATTTTGGTTTTTTTTTTTTTTTTTTTGAGGCAGAGTCTCCCTCTTTTGCCCAGGCTGTAGTGCAGTGGCACTATCTCAGCTCACTGCAACTTCTGCCTTCCGGGTTCAAGAGATTTTCTGCTGGGCGCGATGGCTCATGCCTGTAATCCCAGCACTTTGGGAGGCCGAGGCTGGCGGATCACGAGGTCAGGAGATTGAGACCATCCTGGCTAACATGGTGAAATCCCAACTCTACTAAAAATACAAAAAATTAGCTGGGCGTGTTGGTGGACACCTGTAGTCCCAGCTACTCGGGAGGCTGAGGCAGGAGAATGGCATGAACCTGGGAGGCGGAGCTTACAGTGAGCCGAGATGGCAGCACTGCACTCCAGCCTGGGTGACAGAGAGAGACTCCATCTCAAAAAACAAAAAAACAAACAAACAAAAAAAAGAGATTCTCATGCCTCAGCCTCTTGAGTAGCTGAGATTACAGGCACCTGCTACCACACCCAGCTAATTTTTGTATTTTTAGTAGAGAGAGGGTTTCGCCATGTTGGCCAGGCTGGTCTCGAACTCCCATTCTCAGGTGATCCGCCTGTCTCGGCCTCCCAAAGTGCTGGGATTACAGGCATGAGCCAGATAGATTGTTTCTTAATGAGATTTCTGACTTCAGCATGGAGCCTCTTAATGAAGGGCAGTGAAAGAAGTTGCAGTTTTCAGGGCCTAATATTTAAATATGTGAAAAGCAGGCACAGCTGAAAAGCAGAACATTCAGATCTTTAAGATTCAAGGATTCTACTTTTACATTGAATCCCAGGTCCCCAAGAAGAGGGAAATGTCACTGAACCAGTGGGAATTCTTTCCACAGTTTTCCTCAATACAAGGACATTTCACAGAGGCTGGTGGGTGACCTGACTCCATCAGTCCACTCTGCAATCAGCTCCTCTCCCACAGAAGTCTTCAAGTGTTCAAAGCACACCTTTTTAATCGAAACAGGCAAAGAAACAAGTTGCCTCTTACAAAAGGGTGACTTCTGCTCTCTTTTCAGAGCTTCCCCTTTGTCTGCTGTTTCTCAAAATGATCCTTAGCCAAAAAGGTGTACTTTGAGGTAGCATATTCTGGTCTCCTACAGCTATTCAACTGAGGACAGAGTAGGTAAGATTTTAGTTGTTTTACTACCCTTGTCTCCATCCTTCCTATGTAACCATATTATAATAATTTGTGAAATTAGTAGTTAATATTAACATAAGTATTACTATGCAATATCATTCACTTTTGCATCAAATAGTGGTCTATGATTTATTTTGTATTTTTAAAGTAGTTAATAAGAGCCTGAGTTTTTTTCATTTGCTTATTTTTATTTTTATTTTTTGAGATGGTCTCGCTCTGTCGCCCAGGCTGGAATGCAGTGGTGTGACCTCAGCTCACTGCAACCTACATCTCCTGGCTTCAAGCGATTCTCCTGCCTCAGCCTCCCGAGTAGCTGGGACTCCAGGTTTGTGCAGCCATACACAGCTAATTTTTGTATTTTTAGTAGAGATGGGGTTTCCCCATGTTGGCCAGGCTGATCTTGAACTCCTGACCTCAAGTGATCACCCACCTCAGCCTCCCAAAGTGCTGGGATTACAGGTGTGAGCCGCCATGCGTGGCTGAATATTATTTTAAACTTTGGAAATATCTTAACATGCTACATAAACTAATGAATTGTTTAGCCCCGGGGAAAAAAGCATCAACCCCCCCCCTTAAACTGGTGGGAACAGTTGTAAAATGGACTATTTAGGAAATGCCATTGCAAATAATAATAGAATTCAGAATGTGCAGTTCTATCACATTCCTTTTCCATCTAGGCAAAATAGTTACATATTTTTCAGGAATTTGGAACTTAGTTTGGCCATGTGTTGTTTGTACAGCTCCTGTGGCAAAAATAATTATTTGTTGGATTATTGGATATTTTTATAGACTTTACCACCGCCCTTCCAAACTCTCAGGCCTCTGTGCATAAGGCATAATATTTTTTAATTTTTATTTAATTATTTATTTATTATTTTTTGAGACAGAGTCTCACTCTGTCACCCAGGCTGGAGTGCAGTGGTGCAATCTTGGCTCACTGCAAGCTCCGCCTCTCGGGTTCATGCCATTCTCCTGCCTCAGCCTCCCGAGTAGCTGGGACTACAGGCGCCCGCCACCGCGCCCGGCTAAGTTTTTTGTATTTTTAATAGAGACGGGTTTTCACCGTGTTAGCCAGGATGGTCTCGATCTCCTGACCTCGTGATCTGCCCGTCTCGGCCTCCCAAAGTGCTGGGATTACAGGCATAAGCCACCGTACCTGGCCTTTTTAAATTTTTTATTTTGTAGAGATGAGGTCTTGCTATGTTGTCCAGGCTGATGGCAAACTCCTAGCCTCAAGTGATCCTCTTGCCTCAGCTTCCCAAAGTGTTGGGATGACAGGCGTGAGCGGCCAAGGCATAGTGTTAACACCTCTAAAGTATGGCTACCAGTGGTCTGTATCATCTTACTGTTATTCTTGCTTATGACACAACACAGCTTTCCATTAGAAGATATTTTAAGTATTTACTTTGGAAAAGCACTGTATCATACCTAAAAAGCTAATTCCGCTACTACCCAGTTGTTTACTATGTATTCTTCGTGGAGTAGGGTCTCCTATTCCATGGATCAGTGATAGTGAGGGTGAGAGGAGTCCTTTGACAGTGTCCACAGATGAAGCCAAAGGGAAATCTTTCTTGCTGTAGCGACCTGTGCCATTTCTCATCTGTACTCTGGCAAAGTCCTTTTCTCTGACACCTTGGAGGCGAATGGAAGGGAAAGCATTTCACTTTTTCCTTACTCTGTTCTCCCTAATCCCTCCCTTCTCCAGTATTTACTCTGTTCCAAAAGGGTCTCTAAAATCAGTTCATAAGGAATGGGTCAGGATGAAGAGAACATTAAATCATTAAGCGTTCCTATACTTTGCAGCCATTCTGAAGTATTAAAATGAGTACTTCCTTGTAGGTTTAGAGGGTTAAGGCACAGATGTGAGCTACAAATATTTGTCTTACTTTTTGGGGGGAGGTGCGAATCCCTCTAAGAGCCCAAGTTGCTCTTTGAGTGCACGAACACCTCGCCTGCAGAATTTCCTTCGCATCTCGCCGCTTGTCCCAGATACAGACTTTGCATGCTCAGCATTCTGGGTCTCCCTCGGGTTCAGTCCCTAGATGGAAATAAGGAAGTCCTGGCCAGCCTCTGGTGGCAGGTGCCACCTAGCACAGGGAGGAGAAGCGTTCTGCTCTTCCCAGGTAATACCTGTCTGTGCAGGGAAAGGAAAAATGGCTTCCCTACACCCTTCTAAATTCTTTGGCTAGGCTATGAATTAAATGAACATAAGACGGATTAACAGGAGGAAAAAAGATCTTAATTACATGTCTATGCATGGGAGTCCCACAAAAATATGAGACTCAAAGAAGCACCAGAGGAACCTTATATAGCATCCTCAGCTGCAGAAAGGAACAGGGGATTGGGGCTTCTGGAGGAGGGGTAGAAATAAATTATGGGAGGATGGGGGAGGAAACATATGGTGAATAAAGTTGGCCTTTTTATGTGGATAAAAGTCTTTCATGTAATAAAATTTGTCTGGGAGCAGCTCTTTTCCTGATACAAACTCCTTTATTACTAATGTAAATTTCCTTTACATAATTGATGTAAATTTCTCTTACAAAATGGCAACTTTTCAGGGCTACTCCTTGTCTGCAGTTTCTCAAAGTAATCAGCTTGAAATAATTAATATGCCAATGAAGCATATTTTAGGGTGGCATATTCTGGTGCTCTGCAGTCATTTTTGGGGTGCTGTGTCCTGGCCTCAACATCTGTAAACCTGGCGGGCAGGCGGGCGGAATTGGAGCTGGCGTTGCAGGCCCATGGGTGAGGGTGCCTCTGGGACAGGCCTGTCCAGGCAGCTCTGTACATCCTCCGCTGTGCCACCCATACTGTGTTGGAACAGATTGCACTCCTTTCCCCCAGGAGCCTGTTCAGTGTTGAGTACATGGATGTTATGCTAGGTCAGTAACCTGAGAAAAACACAGTGATGTTTTGGAACCAGAGGACCCACGGTCTTCTCACCTCATACTCTCCCTGCAACCTCTTGCTTTCCTTTCTCCTCCAAATAAGATCATTGTGCTGAGAGACATTAGTTATTTCAATGAACATAATTTCTGGATCTCTGCAGGATGTGTTATCTCATCAGTTTATTTATATTTATTATATTTATATGTGATCTGGAATGCTGAGCATATTTTATTAACTGTTTTAGATATAACATAGTAAAATGTAGTTTTGAATTTTCTCTAAGAATCTCCTTTTTATTCTGACCTGGCTGCTGCCTTTTGTTCATAAAAGTATGTTACGTTCCCATTAAAATGGTTGATGGTTTTGTTTTTTGTTTTCCAGTTATGAAAAACCTCCTCCTGGGCTTATCAAGGTTAGTGTGAAGTTTGTACTCTTGGTTATTCCACTAGACATACTTACAGACTCAGTAACTCGTTATGAAAAATGGTTGCATGACATTTAAATACCCTTTTACGAAAAGCCTGTTTCTTTCCTGCAGATGACTGAGGGGTCATAATTTTTAGTGTTGTCACAAGCCTCTGCCTTTGTGGAAATTTCATCAGCCTTGTTTCCCTTCCCTGAGGAACCAGTGCAGGCCCACATGGGTTCCTTGGACATGGCCCCCTTCTCTCTGACTGGGGAACAGCATCTTTAAGCTCAGCTGCCTCCTTTTCTAGTCAGCCTTACTTGGCTGAGTCCCTCAGTCCATCGTATGTTGGTTTCTTATCAGCAGCTCAGAGAGCAGTCAACTCCGAGGAGACCAGATGGCTCATCCAGTCCAGCTCCCCGGTGCAGGCATCCTTCCTGCAGCTCCCTGGCTACGGCACCAGGGTGTGTGCGCACAAGGGAGACTTAGAGTGGCAGGCCACGGCCAAGAAAACTTGCTGTTTCGTAACTCTCAATGAAGAAAGATTCTTCGCCAAGCGCAGTGGCACATGCCTATAATCCCAGCACTTTGGGAGGCTGAGGCAGGTGGACCACCTGAGGTCAGGAGTTCGAAATCAGCCTGGGCAACATGGCAAAACATTGTCTCTATTAAAAATACACACATACAAAAAAATTAGCTGGACGTGGTGGTGCACATCTGTAATCCCAGCTACTCAGGAGGCCAAGGCATGAGAATCTCTTGAACCTGTGAGGTGGAGGTTGCAATGGGCCGACATTGCACCACTGCACTCCAGCCTGGATGACAGAGCAAGACTGTCTCAAAAAAAAAAAATTCTTAAAAACCATCCTTCTATTGAAATTTAATATTCATGGAAACTTGAAAAAATTACAGCATGCATGCAACTGTAAAATATAATAGGGGCCTTCAGGGTATAATAAGCTATTGTAGCATAATATGCCATTTCTATTATTCCAGGAAGCCTGGTTTACTTTAATTCATACATCTTGCTTCATTCTACATTTTGAGGTAGTGAAACCTTTTTTTAAAAAACCTTAGAATCTAATTTACATCAAAAATTGGAGCTTACCAGTCATTGCTATGTAAGGACAGATTTTTCTGCTTCACCAGTAACTTCTCTGTAAGAACAGCTACATTGTTTTTGGTATAGTTCTTCTGGTACATTTGTTTCCTGTTTTTTTCCATCAAGTGTAACTGTTTTTCTTTCTAGTTTTGAGGGGTAATTAAGATGACGTTGCCACCCACAGCCCAGGAAAAAGCCAGGTGAGGGTGACTCCAAGGGAAGCAGGAGAGAATCCCAGCGCTCTCTTGCCATGCTGTTTACACCTTGTTCCCTTTGTTTAGGAAGATGAGGCTAAGCCAGAAGATTGCATACCAGATGTACCAGGCAATGAAGACTCCAGGGAATTTCTGGCGCATGCACCAACTAAAGGACTTTGGATGCCACTGGGGAAAGAAGTCAGAGTTATGCAGTGTGAGTGTGAGAGAGTTTCCCTAACCCATGCAACTTACATGCCGCAACTTACAAAGCGCGTTTACTTCTTTTATTTAACTTGTTCTCACCACAGCCCTCTTGGAGCCAAGGCATGTTCTCCGTCTTCTAGATGAGGAAACAGATGTGTGCATGTCAGTAAGTGGTCCCAGGGAAGACGTAGAGCAAAGCTTTGACTCTAGGGTTCCTGATTCCAAGTCCAGCATTCTTTGCTCAGGACTGTCACTGCCTTGGGAGTACACTCTTCGGTGTTACTCCTGTAATAGAAAGGACTTTCTATGGTGGAAATGCCATGGGAGTGAGGGATGCATTAGAGGACGGGTCTTTTTGGGTCTTGCCTCTATTGGGCACTCTCTATCAGTAGTGCTTTGTCCACGTAACTGAGAGAAGCTACCATGGGAGGATGGGTCTACACAGGTAGAACTCTCTGTGCACATGCCCTGCCCCTCCATAGCAGTTAACACATTCAAGAGCGTACAAAATTACTCTTCCACTGGGAGGCCGAGGCAGTGGATCATGAGGTCAGGAGATCGAGACCATCCTGGCCAACATGGTGAAACCCCGTCTCTACTAAAAATACAAAAATTAGCTGGGCATGGTGGCATGTGCCTGTAATCCCAGGTACTTAGGAGGCTGAGGCAGGAGAATCGCTTGAACCAGGGAGTCGGAGGTTGCAGTGAGCTGAGATCATGCCACTGCACTCCAGCCTGGCGACAGAGTAAGACTCCGTCTCAAAGAAAAAAAAATCACTCTTCCAAAGAGTCGAGCTTTTTTAGTTGGTTATTTTGATATTTATCTCCACATCTTAACCTCATAGTTGAATTGTTGCTCCATGATTTTTCAAGTTTGGTCATTTTCTGTTGCCTCTGTACAGTGGAAGATGAGTATGTAGTTCTCTCTCCTGCTCTCACCACACGTGTACCCTTCTATATCTCATTTTCCCAGTAATTATTATATCATAAACTTAGTTAAATAAGTCTTTGGTATTTACTATGATTATGACCAGAGGTGAGCTGTATCTTGCAAAATGTGTCTGCTCAAATGTGTCCTGTTTTTGTTGTTTTTGAGCTTTTGTTATTATTATTATTGTTTTTGCTTTCCATGTACTGATCTGTAATTCAACCTCAACTTTTTTCCAAGCTTCAAACTTAAGACTTTCAATGCATATACTTGAGATGTTCTGTCCATTTCATCTTACTGAAGGTGGCTACTCCCATGCTTATCATCCAGGCATCTCCCTTTACCAATATATGATGGACTGAATGTTTAGGTCTCCCCATAATTCAAATGATGAAGCCCTTATCTCTAATGTGATGACATTTGGAGATGGGGCTTTGTGAATTAATTAAGGTTAAATGAGATCATGAGGTTAGGGCCCTCATGATATGATTGGTGCCCTTTCAAAGAAGAAGTACTAGAGATCACTCTCTCTTGTGCAGGCCCAGGCTCATACACGGATTCTCACTCTCACTCTTGCTCTCTCCTGTCCTGTCCCCACCCCCTTGTGCCATGTGAAGACAAAGTAAGAGGGCTGCCATCTCAAGTTAGGAAGAAAGCTCTCACCACAGACCTACCTTGCTGGGACTCTGAGCTCAGATTCCAACCCTCCAGAGCTGAGAAAATCAATTTCTGTTGTTCAGGCCACCCGGCACACAGCATTGTTATGTTAGCCCAAGTTGACTAAAACATCATCATTCTGCAGGTTCCTTTAGCCTCTCTCCTGTGTTGGATCACCCATTTTCCTATATTGGGAGTGTTCTCTGTTACTATATTCTGTTCTTATGGTGTAATGAATCCTAGGGCAATTTCCTTCCAGATGGGTTTATAGGAGGTAGAATTTTTTTTTTTTTTTTGAGACAGGGTCTTGCTCTGTTGCCCAGCCTGGAGTGCAGTGGTACCATCTTGGTTCACTGCAGCCTCGACCTCCTAGGCTCAAGTGATCATCCCATTTCTCAGCCTCCCACGTAGCTGGGACTACAGGCATGCGCCACCACGCCTGGCTATTTTTTTTTTCTTTTTTTTGAGATGGAGTATCACTGTTGTTGCCTAGACTGGAGTTTTGTATTTTTTGTAGAAACGGGGTTTTACCATGCTGCTCAGGCTGGTCTCGAACTCCTGGGCTCAAGCAATCCACCCACCTCAGCCTCCCAAAGTGCTGGGATTACAGGCATGAGTCACTATGCCTGGCCCCTAGAATTTTCATCTTATATTTTTTAATTTGCCAGGATATCAAATTCTAAGTTAAAAGTTAGTTTCCTTTAGATTTTGAAGGCATTGCTTCATTTTCTTGATTTTCTAGAATAGCTATTGGGAAGTCCAAAGTAATCCCAATTTTTGATCTTTTCATAAGGCCTTTTATCGTTGCTTTGTTTTTTATTTTTCTTCTCTGGAAGTTTATAGCATCTTCTCATTCCTGGTGTTCTAAAATTTCACAGTGGTGAGCCCTTTCAATCTGGAATGCAGGTCTCTCAATTTTAAGAATTTTAAAAATTCTTTCCTCACCTCCGTGTCTGCAGTTCTATTCTTCAGATAGGCACTATCCTAGCTTACACCAGTTTAGCCCTATTCAGGGTAGCAGGGACTACACAAGGGTGTTCTTTTTAGGGATCAGCGATTATTAATTAGGGTCATTTTAGAGAGTGGCTGCCACAGTATTCTTGTTTTTTAGTGAAAGATGAAAAGTTGGTTGGTAGCCCTAAGTGCCTGAGTAGGGCTTGTTGATCCCCCACTGCAGGGTGATTTTCTAGGTAAAATTGGTTGGGGAACATCTGAGTTCAGTTATCTATTGGTTTTTCTTCTTTGGGTGGCTTGTATTTTCCCAGAGAAGGCTCCCACGTGGAAGGGAAAGCCATGCTGTGAGTGTTCTGGCAGCTGAGTGGAGGGAGTCTGGGAAATCTGTCATTGGTTTTCCATTCATTCATATGATCCTCTATGTCTGTTGCGGCAACTTCCTTGAGACCCACCTGACGTCTCCATGGCCAGAGAACCTCTGTTATACCTTTTCCACATGCTAAACAAACTCCTGCCCAGACCAAGGAGAATTGCCTATGGACATTTAACCAATCCTCCTTATTTTTTTATTTTTTATTTTTTGAGACGGAGTCTCGCTATGTCGCCCAGGCTGGAGTGCAGTGGCGCAATCTCGGCTCACTGCAAGCTCCGCCTCCCGGGTTCACGCCATTCTCCTGCCTCAGCCTCTCCGAGTAGCTAGGACTGTAGGCGCCCGGCTAATTTTTTTGTATTTTTAGTAGAGACGGGGTTTCACCGTGGTCTCTGTCTCCTGACCTCGTGATCCGCCCGCCTCGGCCTCCCAAAGTGCTGGGATTACAAGCGTGAGCCACCGCGCCCGGCCCCAATCCTCCTTATTTTAACTGCCCCTTCACCTCCAGAAGTATCTAGTGCTGCCAATTGCAGAGCTTTGGAGGTTCTGCAAGTAGAAACTGAGTCGGTTCTCAGATTCTACCCTCTGCTGCCTTAGACTTCAGTTTTCTAGGATCTGCTATTCTTTTAGTATTCATTTATCTGCATTATAACATCCTACATTTTTTCATATGTGACTCTTTTATGGTTTCCCAGTCCTTCTGTGTTTATGGCTTTTTAAAAAAGGTTTTTTGTGGTTTATTTTGGATCACTCAAAATCACCCTCAAATAATGCAGTGATTTTTAGTAACTACCAAGTGTGTGCAACCATCATCATAAATAAGTGTTAGAACATTTTCATCCCCCCACTTAAGATCTCTCAACCCATTTCCAGTTCATCCCCATTGATAGCCCCAGGCAACGATTAGTCTACTCTCTTAGTGAATTTGGCTTTTCTGGACATATATAAGTGATCTGACTCTTTTCATTTAGCATGTTTTTGAGGTCCTGCAATGGCATCATTTATTATTTCCTTCTTCTGCTTATCTTTGGTCTGGGATACTCTTCTTTTTCCTGATTTTTATGATAAAAACCTAGATTATTGATTGAGACCTTTCTTCTATTATAAGAATTAGAAGCTATAAATTTTCTTTTAACCACTACTTTATTGGTATTGTGTAAATTTTGATATGTTGTGTTTTAATTTTCTTTTTCTTTTCTTTTTTTTTTTTTTGAGACGGAGTTTCACTCTTGTTTCCCAGGCTGGAGTACAGTGGCATGATCTCGGCTCACCGCAACCTCTGCCTCCCAGGTTCAAGCGATTCTCCTGCCTCAGTCTTCCCAAGTAGCTGGGATTACAGGCATGCACCACTATGCCTGGCTAATTTTGTATTTTTAGTAGAGGTGGGGTTTCTTCATGTTGGTCAATCTGGTCTCGAACTCCCAACCTCAGGTGATCTGCCTGCCTCGGCCTCCCAAAGTGCTGGGATTACAGGCGTGAGCCACTGCAATGGCCTGTTGTGTTTTAATTTTCTAACATCCCCTTTGACTCATGGATTGGTTATGCATGTGTTATTCAGTTTCTACATACTGGATTCTTCAAATTTCCTTATATCGTTGCTTTGTAATTTGAGTCCATCCTAGTTGGAGAATATACTTTGTATGGTTTAAATCCTTTTAATTATATTAGTTCTTGTTTTATGGCCTAATATAGGGCCTCTGGATAATGTTCCATGTTGACTTCAAAAAGTGTTTACTGTTGGGTGGTAGAGTGTTTTATAAATATCTGTTAGGTTCAGTTGATTTATATTGTTGCTTAAGTCTTGTGATTCATTGCTGATCTTCTCTCTAGTTTTATCCATTATTGAATGGGGAGTATTGAAATCTCTATTATTGTTACATTCTTCTATTTTCCCCTTCAGTTCTGTCAGTTTGTGTCTCAACTATCTGGCACTCTTTTGCTAGGTTGCATATGTACTTATAAATATTGTATCTTCTTGATGGATTGAACTTTTTATCAATACAAAATGTCCTTTGTCTCTGGTAACAGTTTTTGTCTTAGGGTGTATTTTCTCTGAAATTATTGAAGCAGCTTTAGTTCCCTTTGGGTTACTGTTTGCATCATATATTCCTTTCCATCCTTTTACTGCCAACCTAATTGTGTCTTTAAATCTACAGTGTATCACTTATATCTAGTACTTTGATTTTTTTTGAGACAGGGCCTCTCTGCTGCCCAGGGTGGAGTGCAGTGGCACAATCACAGTGCACTGCAGCCTAGACCTCCCAGGCTCAAGCAATCCTCCCACCTCAGCCTTCTGAGTAGCTGGAACAATAGGTGCTTGCCACCATGCCTGGCTAATTTTTAAACATTTTTTGTACAGACGGGGTCTCACCTTGTTGCCTAGGCTATTCTCAAACTCCTGGGCTCAAGCAGTCCTCCTGCCTTGGCCTCCCAAACTGTTAGGATTACAGGCGTGAGCCACTGCACCTGGCGGATAACATTTTTATCCATTCTATAAATCTCTGCCTTTTGATTGAAGTGTTTGATCCATTTGCATGTAATGTAATTACTGTTAAGGTAGTTACAAACCTATGCACACGGTTTTGATTTTACCAATTTTAGTATTAATTAGAAAAGTGGTTCTCCAACTTTGATATTTCTACAAATAACCAGTAAATCTTTTAAAATTCAGGTTATATGTCTGTATCAGTCCCAACCCAGAAATACTGAATATCCAGTATTTGAATATCCAAAATACTGAATACTAGATATTCAATATTTCTGGGTTGGTCCTATACCCTGCTTTTCTAACAACCTTCCTCATATTGTTGAATTTGCTGGTCCATGGACCACACTTTGAGTAGCTGGGTTCACCTTTCCATAATAAGAGGATTTTGAGCGGAAATGGAATCTTCTGGACATCTATACATCAGTGCTTGTTCCATGGCATTTCGCAACCCTTCAGCTTTGCCATAAAGGCAGGTATTAGTTTGAAAGAGTGTAGTCCTTCTTCCCCAAACTTTAAATGGTGAGGGAGATAAGGATAGGGATAGCTCACAGGCAATCAATAGAAATCCACAAACTTAGGCCAGGCACAGTGGCTCACACCTGTAATCCCAGCACTTTGGAAGGCTGAGGTGGGCTGATCACGAGGTCAGGCGTTCAAAACCAGCCTGGCCAAGATGACGAAACCCTGTCTCTACCAAAAATATAAAAAAGTAGCTGCGTTTGGTGGCATGCATCTGTAATCCCAGCCACTCGGGAGGCTGAGGCAGAAGAATTGCTTGAACCCAGGAGGCAGAGGTTGCAGTGAGCCAAGATCACGCCACTACACTCCAGCCTGGGCAACAGAGCGAGACTCTGTCTCAAAAAAAAAAGAGGCCGGGCGTGGTGGCTCACGCTTGTAATCCCAGTACTTTGGGAGGCCAAGGCAGGCGGATCACGAGGTCAGGAGATCGAGACCACGATGAAACCCCGTCTCTACTAAAAATACAAAAAATTAGCCGGGTGTGGTGGCGGGCGCCTGTAGTCCCAGCTATTCGAGAGGCTGAGGCAGGAGAATGGCCTGAACCCGGGAGGCGGAGCTTGCAGTGAGCCGAGATTGCACCACTGCACTCCAGCCTGGGCGACAGAGTGAGACTCCGTCGCAAAAAAAAAAAGAAAATCCACAAACTTTATTTTTTTCAGTGGTTTCCTGCACTCGATCCTCAAAAAGAGAAAAACTTTCTTGCCCTGTCACTACGTATTTTCTGTAGTTGCCAGCATAGAGCAAACTTGGCTTAACTTACCTAAAGCCCTCTTCATGCTTCCCAACCTAGTTGCTTAGAATTGCTTAATACTAAAACACAGGGTCTCATTCACCATTCCCATACAATTTCCTGATTTACACCACATCCAGATGGTGCTGAGAGGATATAAACAGGTGAGAGAAGTAACAAGGATCTCATCCATTCTTGCTTTGCTCACCGCTTCCTTTTTCTCAGAGGTCAATGCCTGATGCCAGGTCCACTCACTGAAATTCCATGAAGACTGGAATTTGTTGCCTTGGAGCATGTATATACATTCTCTTGTTATTCTCCTCCCAGTTCCTCATCAGCACCTTCTGTTGCTTCTAATAGCTAACCTCTTTAAATAGCACAGTTTCCCTCTTCTGCAAGTAAAGTTGCAGTAGGGTTCTGATGGCATTAATATTTTAAAAGAACTTGTGATTTTGTGTACTTAAAAGTGAGGGATGTGAACAGATGTCAACTCAACCTGAGAAAGAAGCTATTTGTTCTAGTGACTAAATTTATAAATGAGATTAAGAGCCACTTGATTAATAGAAGATATTTACTTTGAAAAATACAGTGAGACACACTAAAAAAAAAAATTGACCTTTTGCAGTACTTTTCATTGGATTGCTTCATAATTTCTTGGTGTTGGAAAATTAATTCCTAAAGCACAAAATTAAAGGATGCTTGGGGCCGGGCGCGGTGGCTCACGCTTGTAATCCCAGCACTTTGGGAGGCCGAGGCGGGCGGATCACGAGGTCAGGAGATCGAGACCACGGTGAAACCCTGTCTCTACTAAAAATACAAAAAATTAGCTGGGCGTGGTGGCGGGCACCTGTAGTCCCAGCTACTTGGAGAGGCTGAGGCAGGAGAATGGCGTGAACCCGGGAGGCGGAGCTTGCAGTGAGCCGAGATCGCGCCACTGCACTCCAGCCTGGGCAACAGAGCGAGACTCCGTCTCAAAAAAAAAAAAAAAAAAAAGGATGCTTGGGTAAGCAATTAGTTTACCTGTCTTTTCTGGGACCTTACACGGTTCATCCATGATTGCATTTTCTTTTAGAATTGGAGTTTAATGAATAAAAACTTTAATATAATCTATTGGTTCTTTATCTCACTTAGGTGAAACACCCTTATCTTACAGAAATATTTCCCCTTTTCTTTGCTTTTAGGTTGGCACTGCAAATGGTATGGTCACCAAACAGGCTACAAAGAATGCCCTTTCTTTATCAAAGACAACCAAAAGTTAGAACAGTTCATAGTAGTAAGTAAAACCATACAATGTCATTTTACCTTAATCAGAGATGGTGAATATTAATTAATCCGATAGTCACCAGCGAACTGAATGTTCACATAAATTACGTTCCCAGAAGCCTTTTGGCCAAAGCGTCTGCTGTTAACCTATACCTTTGTTAAATTGCATTTGTGAGACAAATTTAGCTCTTTAAGAAAAAACTAACATTTATAATAAAAGTGTTGTTTGCTTATACATTGGGACAGTGATTCTTTTTCTGAAGAAGACATTGTTCCCTATTCAACTCCCCTTTTTAAAATTTATACAAAAAGTTGTGTCTCATAACTAAAATCAGAGTTTTAGTCTCCCAGCCTTTTTTTTTTTTTTTTTTTTTTGAGACAGAGTCTCGCTCTGTCACCCAGGCTGGAGTGCAGTGGCGCCATCTTGGCTCACTGCAAGCTCTGCCTCCCGGGTTCATGCCATTCTCCTGCCTCAGCCTCCCAAATAGCTGGGACTACAGGCACCCGCCACCATACCCAGCTAATTTTTTGTATTTTTAGTAGAGACGGGGTTTCACCATGGTCTCGATCTCCTGACCTCGTGATCCACCCGCCTTGGCTTCCCAAAGTGCTGGGATTACAGGCATGAGCCACTGCGCCTGGCCTAGTTTCCCAGCCTTTAAAGAGTAGATGTCTGTCTATTATAAGCTAGAATTGTGTATATTTCCTCTTAAATGACAGTTAGACAGATCTATCATTAGCATCATCTATCTATCATTCCCCGCTTTAACACAGAGTCACCTCCCAGAAGTGTTAATTCACTGTTCAGTAACTACTTCTGCCAAGTGAAATATACTGCCTTGTGGATCTACTGGAGTGATCAGCATACACTTGTCCCTTGGTATCCATGGGGAATTGGATCCCAGTATCCCCTGGGATACCAAAATCCACAGGTGTTCAAAGTCCCTCATATAAAATGGTATAGGCTGGGTGCAGTGGCTCACGCCTGTAATCCCAGCAGTTTAGGAGGCCTAGGCAGGTGGATCACCTGAAGTCAGGAGTTCGAGACTAGCCTGGCCAACATGGTGAAACCCCAGCTCTACTAAATATACAAAAATTAGGCTGGGCACAGTGGCTCACGCCTGTAATCTCAGCACTTTGGGAGTCTGAGGTGGGCAGATCACCTGAGGTCAGGAGTTCAAGACCAGACTAGCCAACATGGTGAAACCCCATCTCTACTAAAAATACAAAAATTAGCCAGGCGTGCTGGTGGGCACCTATAATCCCAGCTACTTGGATGGCTGAGGCAGGCGAATCACTTGAATCCAGGAGGTGGAGGTTGCAGTGAGCTGAGATCATGCCACTGCACTGCAGCCTAGGCAACAGAGTATGACTCTGTCTCAAAAAAATAAAAATACAAAAATTAACCAGGCATGGTAGCACATGCCTGTAATCCCAGCTACTTGGGAGGCTGAGGCATGAGAATCGCTTGAACCTGAGAGGCGGAGGTTGCAGTGAGCTAAGATCATGCCACTGCACTCCAGCCTGGGTGACAGAGTGAGATTTTGTCAAATAAAAGTAAGTAGAATAGAATATAATCTGTGGACATACTCCTGTATATTTTAATCATCTCTAGATTACCTATAATACTGAATAAAAAGTAAATTGTCGTTAAACTGTATTGTTTAGGGAATAATGACAAGAAAAAAGAGTCTGAACATGTGTAATACAGACACAACCATCCTTTTTTTTTTTTTTTTTCAAATATTTTCAATCCTTGGTTGAATCTGTGGACATGTAACTCCTCAGGATACGAGGGCCAGCTATATATGAAACTGAAGTCAGCAGACATTCTTTTAACATTTTAAGGCATTTAAAGTTTTGTGTTTTTGTCTTAATCTGAAAAATAATTATTCTAGATCAAGCACTTTTAGATGAAATGTCAGTTTTTACAGATAGTATAAAACAAAGCTTGTTGACAAATCTCAAAAATTTAATGTACTTCTTTTTGACTTAGAAATTCAACTTCTAAAAATTTACCCTAAGGATATAACACAACATCAATTTACACAACTCTATAAGCATAATGTTCATAATTATGATTTTTTAATTTTTATTTTATTATTTTATTTTATTTTATTTTATTTTTGTTATGGTATGTTATATTATGTTATGTTATGTTATTTTTTGAGACACAGTTTCTCTCTTGTTGCCCAGGCTAGAGTGCAGTGGCGTGATCTCGGCTCACTGCAGCATCTGCCTTTTGGTTTCAAGCAATTCTCCTGCCTCAGCCTCCCAAGTAGCTGGGATTATAGGTGCCTGCCACCACACCTGGCTAATTTTTGTGTTTTTAGTAGAGACGGGGTTTCACCATGTTGGTCAGGCTGGTCTCAAACTGCTGACCTCGTGATCCACCTGCCTTGGCCTTCCAAAGTGCTGGGATTACAGGCATGAGCCACCGCGCCCGGCCCATAATTGTGAATTTTAAGTCATTTTCAGTTATAGAATACAAGAATACAGTTTATTTGCCTTATCAAGCAAAATGAAGACCTCATAGTAAGGCTTTTACCACCAAGTCGAATCTTGCCTCCCTCCTGAGAGTGGGTTTGCAGCAAATAGCTTGATGTGTATATTTCCAGACTTCCTTGGGGTATGTAACACATATTTTTGAGTACTTATAAATGATCATTCCTATGTATCATTTTGCAACTCATTTGTTTCGCTTAATACTATCTTTTGGTCTAACCCAATAGAACAAAGAGAATTAGCTCAGTATTTCTAAACTTGAGTACTGTTTTATAGTATGACTCTTCCAGTTTATGCAGTTATTTCCTCATGAAGAATATTATTTCATGTATTTTCTCATTGGGAAATTCTTTTTGTAGCCTTAATGAGTTATCAGTGATATGACCCTTAAAAGGATTAAAACATGTTGAGCGTATGGCTACATCAAACAGTAAAAGAAAAAAAAATTGTTTTCTGTAACATAGGGGTTTAATTTTATTTAACTAACGGTCCATGAAGCCTAACCAAACCTTAACCTTCTCTGTCCCTTAAGGCACATGAGGATTTAATGTATGACATCATACGAGACAATAAACAACATGAAAAGGATGTAAGGTGAGGTTGTCCTGGTGATAATATCTACTTAAAGTTTTAACTTTAGATATTAAAGTTGGAAAAAAACCTTCTGGCGCTAGGAGAGTGATATAGTAAACATAGTACTTCAATTGTGAAATATTTATTGGGTAGGAGTCATGGCTGATAAGACCAGTGTTGGGGAATAAGCAGGCCAGCCTCCTCCTCCTTGGGTTAGCTTAAAGCTGTAGGCTTGGTCCAGCTCTCTGACCACTGCAGTTGATATTAGCAACCCATGTTGTGCTGTCCACTTGCATGGTACAATTGGTACTTTGATGTAATTCAGTTTATCTCCTCTAATGTCTTAAGGTTCTGAGCTTTTGTTAAAAATTATACCTAGACAAGATTAGAGAGTGAAAAATTGGGAGAGTTTGTTTTTTCAAACTGGTTACATTAAATTATAATTGTTGAAGATGTAGATTATTTATTAGGAAACTGAGCAGTTGGGGAATGATTTAGTAAAGTATGCATCTGTTAGAATTTATAATTGTAAGTACTGTGGGAACCTACAGAAATGACTAGGACAAGGAAAAGAATACAAAAATGGCTTGTACACTGGTTACAGTCACATAAAAATAGGCGTTCAGGTTAAGAAGAATGGAGAAAACAGGTAAAAATAAAAATAAGTACTGTCTTTGTGATGCGGTTATTCATGATCCTTCCATACTGCTTTTGAATGACAAATTCATTTAAGAAACTGTTATAAGTTAAAGCAAAAACTCACTGTTCTTTGATCAATCTTGAATGTTTAGGATACAGCAGGTAAAACAGTTACTGGAGGATTCTACCTCAGATGAAGATGGGAGCAGCTCCAGTTCCTCTGAAGGTAAACAGAAACACAAGAAAAAGAAGAGGAAAGAAAAGCCTAAGAAAAGGAAGAAAGAAAAAGAAGAAAAAAACGGAAGCACAAATCTTCCAAGTCAAATGAGCGTTCTGACTCAGAGTGACAAGGACATGACTTGTTCAATATTCTCTTCTCAAGAATCAAACACTGTGGCCAAGGAACAGAGGAAGATGCAGTCAGAGAAAGTAGCAGGGTAGAGACGCTGAGAGAGGAGGATATGTGGGTCACAGCAGTGAGCTCCCACCCGCCTTCAGTGAAGATGTGACCCCAGGAGAGGGAGTGTCTCCTTCCAGGTGCTAGCTCTGGACAGCAGCTGATTTTAGGCAGGAAAGTTTCTTCAGTGTTGTCCTCCCTGCTGGTCACATGAGTTTATGATTCCTTTGAAATGTCTCCCACAGGGTGGCAGGACTGGGAGAATCTCTGAGGCGTGTCTTCCAGGCCTTCCCACAGCTTGTGCCCTCCACAGTGTAGACTTGAACACCTGGCCTCATGTGATACTTCCACCTTGGCCTCCCAAAGCTTTGGGATTACAGGCGAGAGCCACTGCTTGGCTAAAATATTTATATTTACCTGACATGATTTGTTGATTTGGGGGCTAGGGAATTCTTAAAACAATAATAAAAAATCTTCTGTGGCTGCATTCTACTTCACTTGCTTTCTACTGCCAGAGTCCCATGATTTTCGCAAAATGACTGACTCAGAAAAGGTTTAGGAATATAGGGGGATTTCTGTACTAGGTCAGGTATCCACATCCCAAAATCCATCCCTCCCTTTCTTCCTCTTCCTGTTGCCTGACCACAGTCCACCCGTGCTCTTGTAGCTGAAACTAGGCCACAATAGAGGCATCTCAGGAGGCCAGGGTGTGTCTGCAGCTGGAGGAGAGGAAGTCTATCCTTTGCTGAGCCAAAGTGAAGCCAGATCTTGCTCATAGGCAAGTGTGTCCCTCTGTGGCTAGCACTGGTCTCTTGCTGCTTTAGGCACTCAGTCAGGGTCCCAGAAACTCACTCCCATTTTCTGCCACTTTTCATGGAGTTTGGATTGCATTTCTTTAAGGAACAGCCAAGCCAGGCCCAGACTGACACTTCTTCAAGTCTCATCAGTCAATGCTCCTGTTCTTGGCCTCGGAATACCACCTCAGGTAAACAATCGGTTGAGATTGGAATGGCCAGGACTTAACTATTTCTGAAAACTGTAAGGCCAGTGGATTCAGCCTTGCCTTACACTTATCCTTGTCATCATTCCTCAGCACGCAGAACACAGGCCATCTGTCCTCTGCCATATGCTCAGCATTTCTCACCCAGGTACAGCCGGTCCTCTTCTTCCAGGAATTGGCTGCTGTCCCTCTGCAATCCCATTCATGATAAAAGCATTCTTACACAACACAAAAGATGCTGCATCAATGATTCTCAAACCTCCAAGACATCCAAATCAACTAGCATGCTTAAGATGCAGATTCCTGTGCTTGACTCAAACTTCCAGAATTTTCCATTCCCTAGGTCTGAGGTGAACCTGGGAATCTGCCTTGCTAACAAGTGATGCTGACACTGTTGATTTGGGGACCCCACTTGGAGAGTCTGTGCTCTAGATCTCTACCCTCTTACTGAAGCCTTCTTCCACTTCCTGCTTTAACTGGAATCCAGCCGTCCACCCCTGTAGCCCTTGAAAGTGAATTGTCCCTTTTCCCTCACTCTGTTTTTTTATCCTCTGTTTCTAGCCTAGATTCCAAAGAACATCAGTTTGGCCTGTTATCTCCCCTGATCTGTGATCCTTTTGTCCAGCTTTCCCCAAAGAAGCATCAATCAAAATCTTCCGCTTTGCTCCTATAGACAGACTACAGGGGAAAAATCCCAGAACCCCTACAAATCCATCTCCAAACTCAAATGAGAACTGAGCTCAAAAAGTCCACTAGCAAACCAAAAGTGTGCTAGCCAACCACTTAAACTTTCTTTTTCAGACATCTCTTTCAGATATACATTTTCCTACTATCCAGGGAGACAAGCCCTCAAACCTCCCTTCACTCAGACATCATATGATGAATGTCAGACATCCTACTGATATGGTTTGGATGTTTGTCCGCTCCAAATCTCATGATGAAATGTAATCCCCAGTGTTGGAGATGAGGCCTGGTGGGAGGTGTCTGGATGATGGAGGTGGATCCCTCATGAATGGGTTAGTGCCGTCCCCTTGGTGATGAGTCAGTTCACACCAGATCTGGTTGTTTTAAGTGTGAGTGGCACCTCTCCCTCCCTCTTTTGCTCTAGCTATTGCTGTCATCATGTGATATGCTGGCTCCTCATTGCCTTCCACCATGACTGTAAACTTTTTGAGGCCTCACCAGAAAGATATTCCAGCACCACACTTCTTGTACTGTCTGCAGAACCTTGAGCCAGGCAAGTGTCTTTTCTTTATAAATTACCCAGGCTAAAATGGCATCATGATTTCTCCCACTAATCTTCAGGACTGTTAATAGGATGCACTTTACTCCTGTGACTAGGTTGTGTTACCCAGTACAAGGAAAGGGAGACCATCTGGGTGTTCCTAACCAAATCATGAGAACCCTTTGGAACTCGAGTTGTCCCTGGCTGTTAACCAAAGAGGAGGTCAGAGTCCAAGCCTGTGAAAGATTCCACACATCATTACTGGTTTTAGAGTTGAAGGGGCCACATGGTGAGGGATGCAGCAAACTCTCATCAAAGGTTCCTGACTAACAGCCAGCAAGGAAATGGAGCTCTCAGTACTACAACTGAAAAGATCTGAATTCTGCCACCCTCAATGATTCTGGATGCATATTCTTCCCCAGAGCCTCCAGATGGAAGCCCACCTCTGCTGACATCTTGGGTTGGAGTTTGTGAGATGCAAGGTCGAGAACCCATTTGAGCCTGCTCAGGCTTCTGACCTACACCACCATGAGGTAATCAGTGGTGGTGGCTTTGAGCTTTTACATTTGTGGGAAAGTGTTAATGCAGCAACAAACTTGATCCGGAGGTTTAATGAGCTTTCCCTCCTCCTCTGAGGCCAGTCCATCACCTGTGCTCTGGACCCCACCATCAGCCAGCAGTAGGAGGCAGTGGCTGGAGCACTGGCCCTGCATCCAGACTGCCTGGCTTTGAGTCCCAGCTTTGCTAGCTGTGGAGTTGCTCCACCTCTCTGTGCCTCCATGTCCTTGACTAATCATGTCTACCAGACTTCTAGTGAGAATAAGGGGACTTGATGTGCATAAAGCATTTAGAGCAGGGTGTGGCACATCTCAACTCTAAATGAATGTTACCTGTTCCTGCTGCTACTGCTGTCACCATCGTCGTCCTCAGGGAGCTTCCTTGTCCTTTATCCCATGTCACTCACGTCTTCAAACTCTTCCTTTCTATTGTGATCTTGCCCCAGTATTTAAAAATTGTTTTGGCTCATGCCTGTAATCTCAACACTGGGAGGTCGAGGTAGGTGGATCACTTGAGGTCAAGAGTTTGAGACCAGCCTGGCCAACATGGCGAAACCCCATCTCTACCAAAAATACAAAAATTAGCTGGGCATGGTGATACACACCTGTAATCCCAGCTACTCGGGAGGCTGAGGCAGGAAAATCACTTGAACCTGGGAGGCGGAGATTGCAGTGAGCAGAAATTATGCCACTGCACTCCAGCCTGGGCAATAGAGCGAGACCCTGCTCCCCCAAACCCCGCCAAAAAAAAAAAAACCACAATTGTTTTAAAATTGTAAAATACATGCCCCTGAAGAGTTCACAATTCTGAGCCATTGGAGAATAAAAAGTGAAAAGGGAGTCTACTTATGATGCTTTGATACAGTGCTCCAGATCCTGATCAATATGCATTAGCAAACACACACATGTAAATGCACGGTTTTTGGTTAGCTTTACGTAACTGATAAACACTAGTAATACTGTTCTCTGACTTCATTTCACTCACCATATGTTGGCAATCTTACTGCTCACTACAAGCTTCAAATGGCTACAAAATTCCTTGGTTTGAATTTTGAAATGCCATGATTTGTTTAACCATTAATCTATTTATCAGAATGCAATTGTTTCCCATTTCTTGTTCCTACAAAGAAGACTGAAAATAAAAATTTCTGAGTAAATATCTAGGTTTTTTTTTTTTTTTTTGTTTTTGAGACAGAGTCTCACTCTGTTACTCAGGCTGGAGGGCAGTGGCGTGATCTTGGCTCACTGCAAGCTCTACCTCCCAGGTTCACGCCATTCTTCTGCCTCAGCCTCCCAAGTAGCTGGGACTACAGGCACCCGCCACCACACCTGGCTAATTTTTTGTATTTTTAGTAGAGACGGAGTTTCACCATGTTAGCCAGGATGGTCTCGATCTCCTGACCTCGTGATCCGCCTGCCTCGGCCTCCCAAAGTGCTGGGATTACAGGCGTGAGCCACTGCACCTGGCCTTGAGTAAGTATCTTAATGTACGTATGCAAGTATTTCAACAGAATAGTTCCCTAATAATGGAATTACATATTTTAAGTTTGACAGTTTCTACCAAATTACCCTCCTAAAGAGTCTACCAATTTACCCATTCTCTTACAGTATATAAAGTGGCCCATTTCCCTATCCAGAAGCATTTAAACAAGTTCAAGTCTCCCTTTAAAAGAAAAAAAAAAATCTGGAGGCCATGCACAGTGGCTCATGCCTGTAATCCCAGCACTTTTGTAGGCCAAGGCGGGAGGACCATTTGAGCCCAGAATTTTGAGGTTACAGTGAGCTATGATGGCACCGCTGCACTCCAGCCTGGGCAGCAGGCTGTGGTTCACACCTGTAATCCTAGCACTTTGGGAGGCCGAGGTGGGTGGATTGCCTTTACTCAGGAGTTTGAGACCAGCCTGGGCAACATGGTAAGAACCCCCTCCATCTCTACTAAAAATACAAAAAATTAGCCGGGCATAGTGGCGTGTGCCTGTGGTCCCAGCTTGGAAGGCTGAGGCAGAAGAATCGCTTGAACTTGGGAGGCATAGGCTGCAGTGAGCTGAGATCACTGGCACTGCACTCCAGCCTGGGTGATGGAGTGAGACTCTGTCAAAAAGAAAAAAAGAAGTGCTGGGAAAGATTCTTGATATTCTCTTCATTTACTTGAGAAATAACCTCACAGTTTCAGATTTTTACTTCTCTAGTTTTTACTGAATTTATATATCATTTTTTCATATTATTGTCACTACTTTTCTGTCACTGAAAAATGTGTGTATTCATGTATACACACACGTAGTTTGCTAGAATAAAGTTTCTATTATAATAATTATATCTGAACTTCTTTTTTTTTTTTTTTTTGAGACAGAGTCTCACTCTGTTGCCCAGGCTGGAGTGCGGTGGCGCGATCTCGGCTCGCTGCAAGCTCCGCCTCCCAGTTTCACACCATTCTCCTGCCTCAGCCTTCCGAGTAGCTGGGACTACAGGCGCCCACCACCACGCCCGGCTAATTTTTTTTTTATTTTTAGTAGAGATGGGGTTTCACCGTGTTAGCCAGGATGGTCTCGATCTCCTGACCTCGTGATCCGCCCGCCTCAGCTTCCCAAAGTGTTGGGATTACAGGCGTGAGCCAGCACACCCAGCCTGTATCTGAACTTCTAATAATTAGGAGAGAAAATATGAAATTTGTGGATATTTGTAACGTGCAGATCCTTATCAAGGATTTCACATGTGATTGAAAAATTAGCAATAAATGGCAAGTGGAGGAAGCAAGTATATTAAAAACATAGCTGACCCTGTTTAAATTGCTATATTTATTTATTTTATCTAAGGACCATGATCTTCCAATGGCTGCAGGAAAGAAAAATAATTAGCAAAATAACAAATAGTCTTGTTTATAGTCTGGGCAAGATACTTTAAGTTTTAAAAATCTATTTATACCTTGACTTTCAAATTATGTTTTAAGGTAAGAATAAGCTTCAGAACTTGATTGTTCATCATAATACTGTATTATCACCATTTTGTAATTGAGGAAACAGGCACATAGATATTAAAGAGCTTTTCCAAATTCTCTCTAACTATGAACACCAGGATTTCAACCAGATCTCTACAATTCTATGCTCAAGGCCAGAAAAATAATCATATCACAGCTGTAATTAAAATAGCCTGTGTTAGGAAGACATAGGAACTCAGTAAATAGTTGTTGCCTGAATGGTTAGATTTATAGATTATTGTTTGCAGATTACTGCCAACTACTAATAGGTTCAAACAAATGTGAAGTATCTTTGAATTTCATTAATATATTAGTTATCTGTTATTTTTTAAGTTTTAATTGTTTTTTTGAGACATAGTCTTGCTCTGTTGCCCAGGCTAGAGTGCAGTGGGGTGATCTTGGCTCACTGCAACCTCTGCCTTCCAGGTTCAAGCCATCCTCCCACCTCAGCCTCCCAAGTAGTGGGGACCACAGGAGCACACTACCAAGCTGGGCTAATTTTTGTATTTTAGTAGAGATGAGGTTTCACCATGTTGGCCAGGCTGGTCTCAAACTCCTGGCCTCAAGTGATCTGCCCGCCTCGGTCTCCCAAAGTGCTAGGATTACAGATGTGAGCCACCAGGCCCAGCCAGTTATCTATTATGTGGCAAATTATCCAAAAATTTAGCAGGCGGTATGAGCCTATAGTCCCAACTACTCAGGAAGCTGAGGTGGGCTCAACTCCGTTTGAGTCCCCGAGTTCAAGGCTGCAGTAAGCTATGATCATGTCACTGCACCCCAGCCTGGGTGACAAAGTGAGACCCTATCTCAAAACAAACAAAAACAAACATTTATTATCTAACATTGTCTAAGGGTTAGGAATTGAGGAGTGGATCACTTGGGTGCTTCTGGTGCATGGTCTGTCACAAGGTGGTAGTCATCCCAAGACTTGACTGGAGCCAGTGAATCAGCTTCCAAACTCGCTGAAGTTGTTGGTCGGCCTCGGTTCACATTGGCTGTTGACCAGAGATCTCATTACTTGCACCTCTCCAAAGACTGTGTGAGTGTCCTCATGACATGGGGGCTAGCTTCCCCATGTACAAGTGATGAAAGAGAGGAAATGGGGATGGGTGGGTATAAAACACCAGAGAGAGAAAGACAGAGTGAGAATGAGAGCAAGAGCTAGAGAGGTGGGGGTAGAGAGAGAGAGAGAGAGAATGCTCCCAGGATGGAAGCTACAGTCTTTATAACTTAACATCAAAAGTGATACACCATGACGTCTGCCCTGTTCTACTGGTCACACATACCAAACTGGACAATGTGGAGAGGACTACACAAGGCTGAAAATACACTGGGGGGCATTTTTTTTTTGAGACAGAGTCTCCTGTCGCCCAGGCTAGAGTGCAATGCAACTCTCAGCTCTCTGCAACCCCACCTCCCGGGTTCAAGTGATTCTTCTGCCTCAGCCTCCCAAGTAGCTGAGATTGCAGGCTCCCACCACCATGCCCAGCTAATTTTTGTACTTTTAGTATTTTTAGTAGAGGCGGGATTTCACCATGTTGGCCAGGCTGGTCTTGAACTCCTGACCTCAAGTGATCCACCTGCCTCAGCCTCCCAAAGTGCTGGGATTACAGGCATGAGCCACCACGCCCGGCATACTGAAGGCCATTTTTAAAGCTAGCTACCACAACTAGCTTTAGAAATTTGAAAGGTGGTGTTCTAGAAGTAGCATAGAGCCCAAAGCTGGCTTCTCAGTGATCATCCCGCTTTCTAAATTGGGAACATATGATCAGAAGAGAATAAACAATGAATATTTCACCATTATTACACAGCTAATTAAGAGTTGAACTAAGATCCACTTCTCCTAGGTCTTGTTCCAAAGGTCTTTCCTGTATACTAATTAATGACCCATGGGTTGTCAGATCATGGGCTTTATGAGAAGTATGGCATTTAGCTTGGAATGTAAAAACATTTACACAACCCAACTCAGGTATCAGCTGGGGTCATTCTATACTTTGAGATTTAAATAAAATTTAGCTCTTTCTCCCATTCTATACACATTGGTAGGCCCATCATCCCTTGTAAATATCTGTTTGGATACCTGGGACATGTTTCCTTTTAGATCCCTGATTTCAAGTTCCTATTTCTGGCTGAATCCTAGGTCTCCCTTACATGCTTCAATAAGGGCTTTCCCTTCTCATGCTCTGCACTGATAGACTTTGTCCCTTCTCTTTACCCTCTTGAACACAATCAAAGTTGTGCACCTAGCGGTTTAATTGTGGCCAGGAAGGCCAGTATTGGAGTGTATTTATATCACAGAATAGTATAGCAAACAATTTATTTTATTTTATTTTTTGAGACAGAGTCTATGTTACCCAGGCGGGAGCGCAGTGGCGAGATCTTGGCTCACCGCAACCTCTGTCTCCTGGGTTCAAGCGATTCTCATGTCTCAGCCTCCGAGTAGCTGAGATTAAGGGCACCTACCATCGTGCCCGGCTAATTTTTGTATTTTTAGTAGAGACAGAGTTTCACCACGTTGGCTAGGCTAGTTTCGAACTCCTGACCTCAAGTGATCCTCCCACTTCAGCCTCCCAAAGTGCTGGGATTACAGGCTTGAACCTCCACGCCTGGCCAGCAAACAATTTAAAAATGAATCTTAGAAATCCTCTTCTAAAAAGTCCTTCCATTGTCTCCACCATAAAGACATTTTCTCTTAGAATTCAGCCACACTGCTCTCTACCCTTTCTGTACATTCTCAGCTAACTTTTTTTTACTAGAACCTCAGAAATTCCTGTTCATTTCTCATGCAGAGCATGTCTCATCCGGTCTGTAGGCCCTCATCTTAAGAATAAATATGCCCGTTAAAACATTTTCCTGAAATAGAGGGTTTTCCCATTGAAATGACAAAATATGTGGCCAAGCATCAAAAATAGTATATTTGTTCTCTGCCATTTTCACAGTAACAATTTCGCTAGATAACGTACTAAGGACATTCATGATTTTTAGAATTAGAGTATTTCCCCTTAAAGCTAGGAAGAATTAAGCCTTAGACAAAGTAATACTTTGCCAAGTTACCTCATTTTAACTTCATAAAAGACCCAGGAAGTAGGTACTATTATTATTTTCATTCTATAGACCTGGAAACTGAGGTGTGGGTAAGTCAGGTAACTTGCCTTAGGTCACGGGTCTAGTAATTGGCAAAGCCAGGCTTCTGTCCAGTGCTGTTCTGTTTTGTTTTAAACTTTTTTTTTTGCTAAGATATTATAGGGGCAGGAAAACTCCACCTTCACCCTCTTAGGGTCCTGGCTAGGCCTGAGAATTAAATTGACATAAGATAGATTAACAGGAGAAGAGCATTCAAAGTGATTTTACAAGGTTTATATGACACAGGAACCCTTATAAAGAAATGAAGACCCCAAGAAGCAGTTAGAGTAAGTTACTTCCATTCTGGATTAGACAAAGAACAGTAAACTGTGAAAATGTGACGAAATTACGTGGGGGAGCATAAACGATAAGTTATTCTTGGTCAGGCATGGTAGCTTATGCCTGTAATCTCAGCATTTTGGGAGGCTGAGGCGAGTGGATTGCCTGAGCTCAGGAGTTTGAGATCAGCCTGGCGAAACCCTGTCTCCACAAAAAATACAAAAAATTAGCCAGGTGTGGTGGTGTGCCTGTAGTCTCAGCTACTCGGGAGGCTGATGTAGGAGGATGGCTTGAGCCTGAGAAGTTAAGGAAGCAGTGAGCCAAGATGATGCCACTGCACCCCAGCCTGGGCAACAGAGTGAGACCCTGCCTCAAAAAAAAAAAAAAAAGTTATTCTAACAAGGTCTGTACAGTATTCTCTCAGGTTCAACATTGTGTTCTCTCAGTTTCAGCATCTCATTGTTGAAGATAAGGATATTGCCTTTCCTTCTAGAACAGGGAGAGTATCTTTCACAAGGGAATTTCATCTTCTGCTTTTAAGAAATATCACAGGCTGGGTGCAGTGGCTCACTCCTGTAATCCCAGCACTTTGGGAGGCTGAGGCAGGCGGATCACAACGTCAGGAGTTCGAGACCAGCCTGGCCAATATGGTGAAACCCTGTCTCTACTAAAAATAGAAACATTAGCCGGACGTGGTGGCGGGCGCCTGTCGTCCCAGCTACTTGGGAGGCTGAGGCAGGAGAAGCACTTGAATCTGGGAGGTGGAGGTTGCAGTGAGCCGAGATCATGCTACTGCACTCCAGCTTGGGCGACAGAGCAAGGCTCCGTCTCAAAATAAATAAATAAATAAATAAAAGAAACAGCACAAAGTTCAAAGTGATCTTTTGCACCTGCTGTTTTTCAACTGTCTTTAACTTAGTCAACTATTTAACCCCTTCAATATACATAAATTTATCATTTTAATCATTTTAAGTGTATAATTCAGTGACATTTGGTATATTCACTACAATGTTGTACAGCCATCACCACTATCCTTTTCCAGAACTTTTTCATCATCCCAAACAGAAACTCGGTACCCGTTAAACCCCTGGTAACCTCTATTTTACTTTCTGTCTCTCTAAATTTGACTATTCTAGGTACCACATATAAATGTAATCATAATATTTGTCCTTGTGTGCCTGGCTTATTTCACTTAGCATAGTGTTTCATGGTTCATCAATGTTTTAACATGTATCAGAATTTCATTCATTAATTTTTGTTTGTTTTTGAGCCAGGTGGAGTGGCACCTGCACTTGTAGTCCCAGCTACTTGGGAGACTGAGGCAGGAGGATCATTTAAGACTAGGAGTTCCAGGCTGTGGTGTGTTATCATTGTGCCTGCAAATAGCCACTGTACTCCAGCCTGGGCAGCATAGCAAAATCCCATCTCTAAAAAAACAAGATATATATATATCTATCTATGTATATAGATAGATATAGATATATATACACACACATATATAGTAGAGGAAAAAACTTTACCTCTACTCTCTTAGGGCCTCTGGCTGAGACTGGGAATTAAATTGACATAAGATAGATTAACAGGAGAAAAACCTATATATTTTTACAGGCACATGGGAGCCTCCACAGGAAAATGAAGACCCAAAGAAGTGGCAAAATCTAAGTGGTCATATATTAGGTTGAACAAAGACAATTGTGGAAAAGTAACTAAAACAGATAGGGAGACTGAAGGAAGATAAGAGGTTCTTTAACAAGGTCTGTTTTTATAGGATACACTTAGCCTGGACTCCCCGTCTCTGCTGATAAGAATGTCTTCTGCAGGCCAGGTGTGGTGGGTCATGCCTGTAATCCCAGCACTTTGGAAGGCCAAGACAGGCAGATCACCTGAGGTCAGGAGTTTGAGACCAGCCTGACCAACATGGAGAAACTCCATCTCTACTAAAAACACAAAATTAGCCGGGCGTGGTGGTGCATGCCTGTAATCCCAGCTACTTGGGAGGATGAGGCAGGAGAATCGCTTGAACCCAGGAGGCAGAGGTTACGGTGAGACAAGATTGCACCATTGCACTCCAGCCTGGGCAACAAGAGCGAAACTGTGTCACAAAAAAAAAAAAAAAAGTTTTCTGCATCTGTTAAACAACATCTCCTCATTCTCCTCTCCCACCATTCCCTGGCAGGCACTATTCTACTTTTTTGTGGCTGTGAATTTGATTACTCTGCATACCTTGTAAGTGCCTTATACAATGTGTACCTTATACAATGTTTGTCTTTTTGTGTTCCACTTATTTGACTCAGAATAATGTATTCACGGTTCAGGTTATAGCATATCATAATTTCCTCCTTTTAAAAGGCTGACTAATATTCCATTCCATTGGAGTAATGTTCCAATTTATATACATTTTGCTTATCCATTCATCCACTGACAGACATTTGCTTCTACCTTTTAGCTATTGTGAATAATGCTTCTATGAACATTGGTGTACAAATGTCTAATCAAATTGCTGCTTTCAATTCTTTTGGGTATCTACCTGTGAAAATTGATCATATGAATTGGGTCATTCTTGTCATATCCAACTAAAACAGAGTTGAGAGGCCAGGGAAAAAAAGCCCTTAGGACACAAAACATTGCTCTAAGAATGTAATTTTCTGTAAGCTGGCTGCTGAAACTGTCTGAAACCAGTTTTATCTAATAGCTACTAAAACAGCCTGCTGCAATTCTGAGACTAATTTTACCCACCGCTGTCTCTCACTACTCAGAACTTGCCAGCTCCTCAAAACTTTACTAGTGCCAATGCACTTTATTTCAAAACAATACATAACATTTCTCCTTTTTATAAAACCTCCAGCCTTCTCTTTCTTCTTTGAACTTAGCAAAAACCACTTGGTCTGTACATATGCCCTGAATTGCAATCCTTGCTTCCTACATAAAATGTTTTAAATTTAGAGATTTGTCTCTAATTTTTTAGGTCAACATACCTAGAAATGGAATTATTGGATAATATGGTAATTCTATGTTTAACATGTGAAAAAGAATATGATATTAAAAACTGTTTTTAATAAATGCTAACTATGTGCTAGGCACTTTGTTACACTGTCTTAAATCCTCATTCATTCTTTTTTTTTTTTTTTTTTTGAGATGGAGTCTCCCTCTGTTCCCAGGCTGGAGTGCAGTAGCACTATCTTGGCTCGCTACAACCTCCACCTCCCAGATTCAAGCGATTCTCCTGCCTCAGCCTCCCAAGTAGGTGGGCTTACAGGCGCCTGCCATCATGCCCACCTAATTTTTTTTGCATTTTTAGTAGAGATGGCATTTCACCATGTTGGCCAGGCTGGTCTCGAACTCCTGACCTCAAGTGATCTGCCCGCCTCTGCCTCCCAAAGTGCTGGGGTTACAGGCATTAGCTACCCGCACCTGGTCCTCATTCATTCAGCATAATATGACCAGGTTCAGATAGGTTAAATAACTTGCCAGAATCATATAGCTACTGAATGGCAGATTGAGGATAAAACTCAGTTTGGTGCTGATACACTTCCATTTCCCATGTGCGTCTCATGGTTTGATTGTCTTTTTGGGAAACATGGTTGGTGGTCTCATCTACTTCTTCCTTGCTGAGAGAACCAAGATGTTGTCCAGATTGAAGAAAAAAAAAAAAAAGGAATGTGCTCAGAGAAAGGGGAACTCTTCTCTCTCTCCCAACTAATGACTGGAGACCGTAACAACAATCTCATTATCCTGGCCAAGAAGACATAAGGGGTACTCTGTTCGGGATTCTGAGAAATATTTTTCCTACCTGATAAAAAGAGAGAAAGGAGAAGAAAAATCACCCCCTTTTCCTTTCTGCTTATACTACTTAAACTATATTGCTGAGATAATATGGCAGTTCCTAAGATTTGAAGTGATGCTGGGAAGCAATTTGGTAGGAGGACAGAAGGCAGTAAAGCAGAGTGGTTAAGATCATAGACTCTGGACGGGGCATAGAGGCTCACATCTGTAATTCCAGCATTATGGGAGGCTGAGGCCAGAGGGTTGCTTGAGGCCAGGAGTTCAAGACCAGCATGGGCAAGGTAGCAAGATCCTATCTCTACAAAAAATTTTTAAAAATTAGCTGGGTGTGGTGGCACATGCCTGTAGTCCCAGCCAATTGGGGGGCGGAGGTGGAAGGATCACTTGAGCCCAGGAGTTCGAGGCTGCAGTGAGCTGCGATCACACCACTGCACTCCAGCCTGGGTAACAAATGTGAGACTCCGTCTCAAAAAAAAAAGAAAATTGTAGACTTGAATCACGCATCCTAGCTTTGAATCTTGGGTCAGCTAATCTACCAGTGTTGAGAGGTGAAGCCTGCTGGGCTTCTGGATCCAGTGGTGACTTGGAGAACTTTTTTGTCTAGCTAAAAGATTGTAAATGCACCAATCAGTGCTCTGTGTCTAGCTAAAGGTTTGTAAACAGACCAATCAACACTCTGTAAAAACGGACCAATCAGCATTCTGTAAAATTGACCAGCGCTCTGTAAAATGGACCAATCAACAGGATGTGGGCAGGGCCAACAAAGGAATAAAAACTGGCTGCAGAGCCCACAGTAGCAACCCGCTGGGTATCCTTCCATCTCGTGGAGGCTTTGTTCTTTTCCTGTGCGCGATAACTCTTGCTGCTGCTCTCTTTTTGGGTTAGCACTACCTTTATGAGCTGTAACACTCACTGCAAAGGTCTGCCCCTTCATTGCTGAAGTCCGCGAGATCACGAACCCACCAGAAGGAAGAAACTGTGGACACATGTGAACCACATCTGAACATCAGAAGGAACAAACTCCAGACACCATCTTTAAGAACTGTAACACCGCGAGAGTCCGCGGTTTCATTCTTGAAGTCAGCCAGACCAAGAACCCACCAGAAGGAACCAATTCCGGACACAGTGTGACCTAGAATGAGTTACTTAACCTCTTGGTGCCTCACTCAGCTTACTGGTGAAGGGATAATAGGAAGCTCCTGTAGTTGTAAGGATCAAATAAGTGCTTTGTACATAATGAGCACTCACCAAATGTTTGCTATTTTTTGTTGTTGTGATAGGTACAAAACGAAAACCTAGGACACGCACGCAGCAGCTGGCAGACATACAATCCTTGGTGTGGGACTTGAAATTATTAAAAGCCTAGCTTCTTTTCCCTCAAAAACACACACTACTCAGGTTGTATTTTGACTTTTTAAAACATTGCTACATTTTGCTTCTTGTATACTATTCTTCATGTTATGGTTGTTGGTGGGCTGGTTCAGGTTCTTGATTTTGCTGCAAGAAAGGATTTGGGGCTGGGTGCGGTGGCTCAAGCCTGTAATCCCAGCACTTTGGGAGGCCGAGGCGGGCGGATAACGAGGTCAGGAGATCGAGATCATCCTGGCTAACACGGTGAAACCTCGTCTCTACTAAAAATACAAAAATTTAGCCAGGCATGGTGGCAAGCGCCTGTGGTCCAAGCTACTCAGGAGGCTGAGGCAGGAGAATGGCATGACCCCGGGAGGTGGAGCTTGCAGTGAGCTGAGATCTCGCCACTGCACTCCAGCCTCGGTGACAGAGCCAGACTAGTAAAAAAAAGATTTGGGCCTGGTGTGGGGGCTCATACCTGTACTCCCAGCACTTTGGGAGGCCAAGGCAGGAGGACTGCTTGAGCCCAGGAGTTCAAGACCAGCCTTGGCAACATAACGAGACCCTGTCTCTATTTGATAAAAATTTTCTTAAAAGAATTTGAAGAGTGAGTCCAAAGTAAGAGTAAGCAAAAAAGTTTATTGCAAAGCAAAAGTACACTCTGAGAGGCAGAGAGGGTTGCTCAAAGGGAGTGATGGCAGCTAGTGTCTTAAGAGGAATTCCTTTTATGGGCTCTGTACGTGAATATTTATAAAATACTGGTGAGGTCCACTAGGCACAGGTGGACCCACAGTTGGAGCGTGGGCTAGATCTCTATATGATCCAACACACATCACATGTATCATTAGCATATAAAATCTCTGCTAGGGGTGTGTTTTTTTACTATTAAAGTGAGGAAAAGGTTACTATAAGCTAAACCTTGAGCCTAGCTGCACATGCAAGACCCAGAGACGTCCCTGGCCCCAACTCTCAAGGCAAGAATTTGTAGCTAATAGCTTCCTGGGCTTTTGGTACTGATTGGTTGGAGATTGGGGAAGTTACATTAGGAGTAAGGGACTTTTGTTCTCTTTCCCTGGCTGTACTAGGTATCAGGAACTTGTAACCATGTGGCGGTCGGCTGGTATCCTGTAGAACTGTTTACTTTGCAAAAGAGGTGCTGACTCATGAGGGTGCTAGCAAAAGGACCCTGCTGCCAAAGGGGCCCACTGGGCTTCACACAAGGGGACAAGTCTGTATGGCCTCCTAATGTTACTTACCCTGCCTAACGAGGTAAAGTACATGTTATCTTCCTAAAATGCAAAACTAATCATGTTCCTCTGATAGTTCCCCATTACCTTAGAATAGAGTCCAAACTTACCATATGAGTTCTTTCATGATCTGTATCTATCCCTCACCTTCTTCTCCAGATGTCCTGCCATTCCTTCATATGTATTCCATGTTGCAGGCATGGCCAACAACCTCATTCACTCAACAAATAGTAACAAGTAGCTAAACAGAAACTGTAAAACTAGTGAGTCAACAGGATATAAAATTGGTTTCTGCCTTCAGGGAGCTTACCTCATAAAAACATTTAATTATTATATAATCATGATAAGGGCAATGACATAAAAGTACTGTGTGTAATAAAAACATATAATGATAAAACTTACCAGAGCTCATTTAAACCTCTGTATCATGATCCCTGTATGTTCTGCTGGTTTTCTTTTTCCACCCAGCCTGCTTCCCTTTTCCTGAAAATCCTTTCTTGATCTACTTGTTCTTCTTCTGTGCTCTCATAATACCCTGTGCATATTGCTTTCAAATAATGTATCCCACTGTTGGTTTGCTTGGGTCTTTCCTTCCAACACACCCATTCCTCTATGGGTCTCTTATCTCTGTATCCCAGGGTATTTATTGAATAAATAATGTCCTTTTTTTTTTTCACTTTTTAACTTTTTTTTTTTTTGAGACAGTCTTGTTCTGTCATTCAGGCTGGAGTGCAGTGGTGCGATCTCAACTCATTGCAACCTCTGCCTCCCAGGTTCAAGTCATCCTCCTACCTCAGCCTCCTGAGTAGCTTGGGACTACAGGCACACGCCACCACAACTGGCTAATTTTTGTATTTTGTGTAGAGACAGGGTTTCCCCATGTTGCCCAAGCTGGTCTTGAGCTCCTGGGCTCAAGTGATCCTCCCACCTGGGCCTCCCAAAGTGCTGGGATTACAGGATTTTTTGAGACAGAGTCTCGTTTTCACCAGGTGAGTTCGTGGCCACTCGGCTCACTGCAGGTCCCCCGTTCCGCCATTTCCTGCCTCAGCCCCCGGTACGGACTACAGGCGCCACCCCGCCCGCTAATTTTTTTTTTTGTTTTTTAGTAGAGACAGGTTTCACCCCGTGTTACCAGGATGGTCTCGCTCTCCTGACCTCGTGATCCGCCCCCCTCGGCCTCCCCAAGTCTGGTTACAGGTGAGCGACCACCAGCCGGCCTTTTTAGAGCCTCACTCTGTCGCCCAGGCTGGAGTGCAGTGGCACGATCTCAGCTTACTGCAAGCTCTGCCTCCCGGGTTCATGCCATTCTCTACAGGATTACTTTTTATCTTGACTTCAGCCTAAGACTCACAGGAAATAGCAAAAATAGTACAGTGAGTTGCTTGTGTACCCATCTTCCAGCTTCCCCCAATGTAACATCTTATAAACTATAGTACATTATCCATAAAGAAGGCTCTGGAGAAGCAAAAGAAAAGAAAATAACAACAATAAAAAGAAACTCCAAAAACTATAGTACCTTATCCAAATTAGGAAACTGACATTGGCACACTGCAATTAACTAGACTCAGATCTTACTGGATTTTTTTTTTTTTTTTTACCAAAACTTTGTTATTTACTAGGCTTGAATCTGAATTTTTTGAGGAAAAAAAAAAAGCCAAGCATGGTGACTCACGCCTGTAATCTCAGCACTTTGGGAGGCAAAGGCAGACAGATCACTTGACCCCAGCAGTTTGAGGCCAGACTGGGCAACACGGCAAAACACCATCTCTACAAAAAATACAAAAATTAGCCAGACATAGTGGCGGGTGCCTGTAGTCCCAGGTAGTAGTCGGGAGGCTGAGGTTGGAGGATCACCTGAGCCCAGGGAAGTCAAGGCTGCAGTGAGCCGTGACCATGCTACTGCACTCCAGCCTGATTGACAAGAGGGTGACCCTGTCTGGGAAGAAAAGCTGGCCAGGCCCAGAGGCTCATGCCTGTAATCCCAGCATTTTGGGAGGCTGAGGCAGGATCTTATTGGATTTCATTATCTTTTGTATGAACTAATTTCTTGCTGTGTATTATATATTAAACATATATATGTTTATTCTATAAAATTTTATTATATGTTGTTATGGTTTGAATATTTGTACCCTCCAAATCTCATGTTGAAATGTGATCTCTAGTGCTGGAGTTGGGGCCTGGTGGGAGATGTTTGAGTCATGGAGGTGGCTCCTCATGAAGGGCTGGGTGCCCTCCCATTGTAATGAGTTCATGTGAGAGTAGGTTGTTTAAAAGAGCCTGGCACTTCCTCCCCTCTCTCACCATGTGATGCACTGGCTCCCTTTTTGCCTTCCACCATGACTGTAAGCTTCCTGAGGCCCTCACCAGAAGCAGATGCCTGCACTATGCTTCGTGTGTAGTCTGCAGAACCATGAGCCAAAATTAAGCCTCTTTTTAAAATAAATTACCCAGTCTCAGGTATTCCTTTATAACAACACAAAACTGACCAACAAATATGTATACATTTACACAGAGTCAAGATACAGAACTATTCTGTTACCACAAGGAACTCCCTTGTGCTACTCATTAATAATGATGTCCATTTTCACTGGATTTTCTCTGTATTATTACAGGGAAGATATATTGCATATTAGTGCTGCATTGCACTCCCTCCCTCAGAGAGGCTCCTGGTAACATTCTCCCACAAATCCAAGATTTTTAAGTTGGTTAAAATAGTGTTAAAAAAAAATTCTGGGCTGGACATGGTGGCTCACGCCTGTAATCCCAGCACTTTGGGAGGCCAAGGCGGGCGGATCATGAGGTCAAGAGATGGAGACCATCCTGGCCAATATGGTGAAACCCTGTCTCTACTAAAAATAAAAAATTAGCCGGGCATGGTGGTGCGTGCCTGTAGTCCCAGCTACTCCGGAGGCTGAGGCAAGAGAATAGCTTGAACCCGGGAGGCAGAGGTTGCAGTGAGCCGAGATCACACCACTGCACTTCCAGCCTGGCGACAGAGCAAGGCTCTGTCTCAAAAAGAAAAAAAAATTCTGACAAACTAAATATAGGGTTTAAATGAGCAAAGAACAATTCACGAATTAAGCTGCCTTCAGAACTAGAAGACAGGCTGAGCACAGTGGGTCATGCCTGTAATCCCCATACTTTGCGAGGCCGAGACAGGAGGATCAATTGAGGCTAGGAGTTTGAGACCAGGCTGGCCAACATAGTGAAATCCCATCTCTATTAAAAATATATATATATATATATATATACATATATATATTTTTTATTTTATTGAGACAGAGTCTCACTCTGTTGCCCAGGCTGGAGTGCAATGGCACAATCTCGGCTCACTGCAAGCTCCGCCTCCCGGGTTCACGCCATTCTCCTGCCTCAGCTTCCTGAGTAGCTGGGACTATAGGCGTCCGCCACCACGCCTGGCTAATTTTTTTTTTTTTTTTAGTAGAGATGGGGTTTCACCGTGTTAGCCAGGATGGTTTCGATCTCCTGACCTCGTGATCTGCCTGTCTTGGCCTCCCAAAGTGCTGGGATTACAGGTGTGAACCAATGCTCCAGGCCAAAAAAATTAAAAAAAAAAAAAAAGATAAAAAGAATTAGAAGAGGTTCAGAGAGTTCTGCTCTTCAATGTGGGCAGGCAGCATTTATGGACAGAAAATGTAAGTGAGTTACAGAAACAGCTTGATTGGTTACAGCTAGACATTTGCCCTATGTGGGCATGGTCTGATCAGTATGCTGCCTGTGATTGGCTGAAGCTCAGCTGTTGTGATTGGCTGAGACTCAACTGTTACAAAAACATACTCCTAGTTAGGCTTTCAGTTTCTTCCTAAACTGTTAGGCTGAGGTCATTATGTAGGGACTCAAGGTTGGAAGCATGCTCAAGGCAAATTTAGTTTAACAATATTGAAATTAACTTTAATTGTATCTTATCTCATCAATTACAATCTTAAATGATTATGATTTGTAAAGTCAGAAATAGTTAAACACTTAATTTTAGACATATGTTTCTTTTTCTTTTTTTTGAGATGGAGTTTACGTCTTTTTCCCCAGGTTGGAGTGCAATGGCATGATCTCGGCTCACTGCAACCTCCGCCTCCTGGGTTCAAGTGATTCTCCTGCCTCAGCCTCCCAAGTTGCTGGGATTACAAGCGCCCACCACCATGCCCAGCTAATTTTTGTATATTTAGTAGAGATGGGGTTTCACCATGTTGGCCAGGCTGGTCTCAAACTCCTGACATCAGGTGATCCCCCCGCCTCGGCCTCCCAAAGTGCTGGGATTACAGGCGTGAACCACCTGTGCCCGGCTGCATGTTTATTTTTCTAGGAATCATTACTATCTTCTTTCTGTTCTAGAATCATGACAATGTTTAAAGTACAGTTTTAGGATGATACTTTTTGTGGCCATCAGTTGAAAGGAAAGATGACTTGTTAACAATTCGAAGGAAAGATGCCTTGTTAATGGAAAAGGGTTGCATGAAATAACGTTTTGGATACGGGTCACAAGAGAGATGCTGTACATTCCAAAAAAGTTTGTGTAATTGCTAGAAAATACTGACGTATGACTCCCTAAAATGGGCAGTGGAACTTGCTGTGATCACTCAGAGCTAAGCTCAGAGACAAGATCTCTAAGGGAATAAAGATGGTGTTTTAGGTGGACCATCAAATTAATGATGCCAAGAACCTACAGTTATTCTAAGATGGCAGCTGCAAAAGAAAAGCTGAACGGGAGTCACCCTCCCCTGACTGCACCAGTATCTTCTTCCTCATTGTTCCAGTCCCCTATGAGACTTTGTTTAAGGGGATGGGAACCTTGAGATAAGGGATGGCAAACAAATACAAATATTTGAGTATAAATGTTCAACCTGTTCTTTTCCCAGTTAACACACCAAAGCGATTGGCCTTTTTTGAAACCTAGGAACATCAATCCATCCTACCAGGTCTCAGGGTTTTAAGTGTTAAAGAAGGATGCTTTAAATATAAACTAACTAGCCGACTGCTAGTTGTCTGACTTGTCTGACCCAATATCCATTCCCAGTGTTTTTCTCTTTTGTAATCTTTATAGGTGGCCAAATTACAATTCTAGACAATGAGATGTTTGTGGAAGTCTACTGAGTTTGGGAGATGTAGTATCCCGAGAAAGCTTTCGCTTTCCTGAAGAAAAAAAAGACCATGGATGGTGGAAGCCACCCCTTTTCCCCTCTTCCTATCTTGAACAAAGGTGCGTAGGCTAAAACTGCTGCAGCCATATTGCAACCATGAAGTTAATTTCAAGACAATCACAGAAATGATGGCCCTGCTGTTCTTGAGCTGTTGAACCAAAAAAGGTAACTGCCTACCTGTAGATTTGAGGTCTTGTTTAAGCTATTATAATGGAATCTTTTCGGAAAAAACGTGGGCCCAAATGCATTCCTAACTGTACAGCCATTAAAAGGACACCTTTTAGTCCTCTCTTTCATCCTCACAATTCATTACTCCTCTTACAGTCACTGATAACACCATCTAATCACCCTAAAAAACTCAGTTATCCTTGATTTCTTATTTCCCCTCATCCTCTAGGTAATCAAGTCTTATTTATCATAGCTGGCTAGTTTTCAAATATATCTCTGCTTCGCCATTCTCACTGACACTGTTAGTTTGGACTTTCTCTCCAACTCATGTCTGGACTGCATTAACAGCCTCCTAACTAGTATCCCTGGTTCCAGTCTGCTATCTACTATGCTTCAGAATTTTTTCTCTAAAATCTTATCAAGATATTCTCCTGCTTAAAAATCTTAAGTGGCTTTTTGTTGCCCACAGGATGAATCACGAACTCCTTGCCACAAGTATCATTTGTTATTGTTGTCTGCATGTTTAGACCGCATCTCTCATATCCAATCTGGCACGAAGTAGGTGCTCAAGTGTGTGTTAAATGACTTTAATCTTTTGTATGGCTTGTTTGATATCATACCACTTAACTATTTAATTAGACTAAGTACAGTGGTAGCATGCTGGATACTCAATAAAGATTGTTGAATGTAGTTTCCAGATTCTACTGTAAAACAATCCTTTATCAGTAGTTCCTGATAACACGCATCTTGGTGTGCATTCAGTTGATCTAGCCTAGTTTACAGGAAGAGGCTCCCTTCACTAATGTACTGTATGGCCTTTCAGATTATAATTAGTCATCTATATTCTCTAGATTGGGCTTGTGCCAAGACTGTAAGTTAGGAAGGTAGGTGGAGTCTATGTGGGCATTTCTGACAATTTTTTGATCCACGAATAGCTCCTAGCAAATTTACAGCCTGCCTGCCAGCAAGCTGTGCCAAGTTAACTAAACCAGTACGGGCCACAGCCATTAGCTGCTGCTACAAACACTTCGCTTTGCGAAGCAACGCTGAAGGCGCTCTTTTGGAACTCGGGGGGTTGGGGGAATGCAGCCGCCGCATTGCAGCACAAAACGGAAGGCTTCACACGCCGGAGCTGCCGTCCGCACCCAGATATCTCTGTCTCCCTTTTCCCCTAACCTCCTCCAACTGCGGGCCCTTTTGGGTGCTGCTCTGAGTTCTTCCTTGGCCTCGGGAAAAGCCGAAGCGGCTCTGGAGAGAGGAAGGCATGGTTTGGAGAAGAGGTGCTGCGGCAACAAAGCGACCCGCCCAACGCCTCCTCAACTTTCTCCTGCCCCCGGTGTGGTATTGTTTAGTCCTACTCATTCCCACTCTCCGAGCCAGCCTGCAAAAATCTGTATTTCAGGGGAAATTCCAAGGGGTAAAACACCTCCTTCAGCTTAACAATTGGTGTTTTGCTGTCTAGATTTCCTAGCAATGAACTTGTCGGGCCTCTCCATCCGCCAGTCTAAGCCCAAGGCCTCGGCCGCCGCGGCTCCTCGGAGCGCCCCTTTGCCGCGCACGCGCCCCTCGAGGGCTCTCCCCTGACCTTTCCCGGGAACCCCGTTCAATTACGCTTCCCGTCACCTCGCGCCGCCCCCGCCCTTCCTGCTCTTTCCGTTTCCTTTTTCGCGCCTGCGCGGCCCCAATTGTTTTGGCTTTCCGGTGGTATCCGGCAGAGGAGAAGGGCGGGGGCAGCTAGAGTAAGGGAGGGGCGGGGGACGGTCGCGAGGACCCGGGAAACTGCAAAACTACCGCTGGTGCCGACAGGCGCGCGCGCGAGGCAGGAGGGCGGCGTGGCGAGGGCGGGCGCCGCAGGCTGGCCAACGGTCCACTGCCCGCGCGTTCCCGGGCCGCGGGCGGGGGCGAGAGCGCGCGGCGGGGGCGGGGCGGGAGCGGCGGGCCCGGCGTCTCGCGGCCCCGGGCTGACGAGGCGGTGCGGGCGGGCGGCGCGGCTCCCGGGGGAGGAGTCTGGCGGTGGTCGGGCCCTGAGGAGCGTGCGGCGGCGCCCGCAGAGGACGCTGCTTTCCGCGCTGGACGGACCGAGCGAGGGAGGGTGCGAGGGGAAACCGGAAGGAAGAGGCGGCGGCGCCAGCCTTCCTCGGCCGGAGGCGGAGGCGAGACCCCGGCCGAGGCCGCGGCGGGAGGGCCACGCCCCCGCCGCCGCGCCGGAGGGGCTCAGTGTGGACGGGGCCACCGGCTGGACCGGATCTCACCCCTCGGGACCGAGGGACGCGGGTGAGCAGGCGATGGTAGCGCCGGGCGGGCTGGAGCCCGTGGCGACCTGTGGAGGGGCCGGGGAGGAGGGCTGTGGCAGGAGGGGGCTCGGCCCTTTGTGGCTCGGCGGGTGGGAGGCGGCGGCCGCGGCATCTTTCAAACCGGAGACGCTTCCGCCGCGGGCGGGGGAGGGGCGCGTGCGGCCGGCGCCGCCCTCCGCACCCCGCGGCGGCCCCAGGGCGGCGGAGCTCCGGGCCGGTCCACGGGAAAGGGGCGGCCCGGTGCGCCGCTCGCTGGGCGTTTCCGGCTCCGGCACCGGGCGCTTCGGCGGCCGCGGGGCTCCCGGGCGGCGCCTTGGCCTCGGCTCGCGCCCGCCCTTATCGAAGTAAAGCTGTTTCCCTTGAAGACTCGCGACGTGTTCGCGACATGGTGGGCCGAAGGAGGACACCCCCTTCCTTCTGTATTTCCTCCTCCCGTACATCTGAACTAACCAAGAGGTCTAGACGAACAGAGCTCCTGTTATGGTCTATATCGACTTAAAAAAGAAGGCAGAAACTGCCCTTTGAAACGGAAAATTGTGTACGTGTTTACTTTGTGAAATCTTTAACTTCCTTGAATTCGACCACCTCTCCCTACGAATTGAAAAACCGGGGAATAGAAAAATCGCTTAGTTTGATGTGGGGTGGTTATTTTGAGTTAACATCTTTTTTTTTCCCTTGGGCTTAGCTATCTAAGAACTCTTTACTTCAAAAGGTAGAGGAGTGTCCATTCCACGGGCTACCACGGTGACCCCTTCCAGTGAAAATAGGAAAAGAATTCAAAATACAAAATGAACTTTAAAAGGGTATGTTTGTGTGAACTATCTTCTGTGTCAATTAGCCTTATGAAGACGTAGGGGACAGGACTGGTCACGTGTTGTTTATACATGAATCTGTACGTCGGGCTCACTGAGCATTCAGACATTCAGAAACGAAACCGTATCAACGCTGTGCACTGACCAAAATAATGTTTTCTTTTATCGAGGCAACTAATTAACAGGGATCTTCCCCCCCCTTCCCTCTGAGTTGTACATTTTTGCCGAATTTGAGTAGTATGGGTCTTAGATCTCTTGTGATTGTGAATGCTTTAGTTTGGTTAACCTTTGATAAGGACTTTTTTTTCTGACCTAAAGTAAATCGAAAAGCCAGTCGGTTGTTTTCTAATCTCGATGATGTGGAATTTTGCTATTCTTTCCATCTGGCTGATAACTAATGTTAAGCTTACTTCTTCACTTTGATCTTCTGTTGGCTTAGTGCTTATTGAAGCCGTTTTAGGTTGGGGCCTGGAATCCTCAAGAGGTTGTCTTCTGTCAGTGACTCTGGAGTGCTGTGGCCTTTCTGTTGAGCATGCTCTGTAGTCCACACGTTTCCACAAAGTGGTGTTTTCTTTGCACATAGTTCTGTAGGAAGACTATGAGTGCTATAATTCTACTCCCCTTTTTGTTCTCATAAGAAGCATTATAAAATCTGTTAACTTATGTTATTCACAGGGCATGTAAGGAGATGGGAAGTAATCAGTACATATGTCCATGCTACTCCATAGATTTTCTTCTAGGTGGTAGAAATATTGAGCTTTTCATTCCTAAACATTGAACATTGAATGTGCAAGGTCAATTCCTAGAAACTTGAATGCAGTCTTAAAAGCCAAATGATAACATTGGTTTTTCCAAAGATGTTACACATTTAGAAAAGAGTCCCCCTTCCCCTATTCTCTTTGCCCACATTCCTAAGACCAGTAAGGCCAGGAAAAAGGATTGGTCCTGGTGTCATAAAATATGAGTGAAATTTTCAAAGTCCTTTGTTAGCTTAATGTTTTCGGTTTTGTAGAGTTTGAATGGACCAAGTGATACTTAAATAACTCAGTATTAGAAATGACAGGTTGATCTCAAGTAATTTTTTTTTTTTTTTGACACAGTCTCACTCTGTCACTCAGGCTGGAGTGCAGTGTCACGATCTCAGCTCACTGCAACCTCCGTCTTCAGGGTTCAAGTGATTCTCCTGCCTCAGCCTCCTGAGTAGCTGGGATTACAGGCGCGCGCCACCAGGCCTGGCTAATTTTTGTATTTTTAGTAGAGATGAGGTTTCACCATGTTGGTCAGGCTGGTCTCGAACTCCTGACCTCGCGATTCCCTCGCCTCAGCCTTCCAAAGTGTTGGGATTACAGGCGTGAGCTACCGCATACGGCCGATCTCAAGTAATTTTTTTTTTTTTTTTTTTTAAAGAGACAGAGTCTCGCTCTGTCGCCCAGGCTGGAGTGCGGTGGTGCGATCTTCGCTCGCTGCAAGCTCCGCCTCCCGGGTTCACGCCATTCTCCTGCCTTAGCCTCCCGAGTAGGTGGAACTACAGGCGCCCGCCACCGCGCCCGGCTAATTTTTTTGGATTTTTAGTAGAGATGGGTTTTCACCGTGTTAGCCAGGATGGTCTCGATCTCCTGACCTTGTGATCCACCCGCCTCGGCCTCCCAAAGTGCTGGGATTTACTGGCGTGAGCTGTTGTGCCTGGCCACCTTTCCCTAGCTTGCTTAAGTCAGTGCACAGAGCTGAGAGGAAAAAGGAAAAGTGATATCCAAAATAAAAGGACATACTATACTTATATAATTATTGTATCACAGGTGGCATTGCCTTTATGTTGTTTAATTTTTTAAAAGTGAGATAACTTGTTAATCATAATATAGTACAGCTTATACTTGTGACCTGAATTTACTTAGGGTGCTGAGCATAATTAACCTGATGGAGCCACGTCATCTATCAGTATGGTTGGAAAGAGAGAAGAGACCTAAGCTCTGAATGTGACTAGAGTAGGGGAAGCTATGCCGAAATATTTTTTTTTTTTTTTTTTGAGACGGAGTCTCGCTCTGTCGCCCAGGCTAGAGTGCAGTGGTGCCATCTCGGCTCACTGCAAGTATGCTGAAAATTTTAAAACTTGATAGATTCTTCTAAAGGCCAGGTTTTTGTTTTTTTGGTTTTTTGTTTTTTTTGATTTGTTTTTTAATTGATGCCTGTCACAACTCCAGAAAATTCTGTTTGTGTAGCAGTTGACAATCTAAAAAACAAATGGTCTTTTCCAGACATTCTCAACTGTCATGGTTGTTTTGATAACTTGAAAGCAAACTGTTTCTAGCACCCATCTCTTGTCCTTCCTAAGGAGAAAACTATCTCAATTGAAATAAAGGAAGGCTTGTTTTATGACTGGTGCCTTTCTGGACTCTCATTTAGTTTTTTACACTGACATTAGCCTTCTCAAGATTAGTCTTTTTTTAAGCACTAGTTTGTTTCATTATTTGTACCATCAAAATGAATTATGTGTGAGAAAAGGAAAAATTATCTTAATATTTTAGAACACTGAATTAAGATTTCAAGTGTCAAATGTTTGCAAAAAAGTCCCAGTATTCTCTAAAAATATTGGATTTCTCTTATGTTTAGACAGAATGAAAAAAGAGAACTGTATTTGGAGTGCTGAGACCTTGAAATTGGAATCTTTGTACCTGGTGTAGGTGGGGAATCCAGGAGTTGGGAAAGTGCTACAAAAGCTTCACCAGTGGGTGGGTTAATAAAAATAATTTCGAATATCTATGTAGTAATGCTGTGTGTCACGTACTGAACCAAGTATGAAATGTAATCCTAGAACAATTCATTGAGAAGAGAGTTCTACTTTTAACTCCATTTTATAGATGAGCAAACTGAGGCATAGAGAATAAATAACTTACAAAGGGCCACACAGCTATTAAGTTGCAGAACTGGGGCTTTAAACCCAAGTAGTTTGGGTTTGTACTCAATTATTTTTCAACGGTTGACCTCCATGGAGAATGCCTTGGATCTTTTCCAACAAAAATTTTTAATCTTCTCTATTGACATTTGTAGCATTGGGAGATGCAGCACTCCCTAAGTTAGTAATGTACAATTTGAATGTGCTTCCTACAGGTAAATGATTTATAGCCGCACTGCCCTTCCTAGAGGGAGACCTATCACTCCTTCGTTCCTACTATTCATTTTATTTTTAGTTGGCAAATAATTGTATGTCTTTGTGGGCTACAATGTGATGTTTCAATCTATGTACACATTGAGGAATGATTAAATCAGGCAATTTACGTCTGTCACCGCATCTACTTATTTTTTTTGTGGTTAGAACATTTAGAATCTTTAGCAGTTTTGAAATATGCAGTATATTATTGTTAACTGCGATCATCACCATGCTGTGTAACAGATCACTAAAACTTACTCCTCCTGTCCAATGGAAACTTTGTACCTACTACTGTGCTTACTGTAGCAGGCCTTGCTAGCAGCCTCCTTCCCATCTTTTTATCCTTTCTTCCTTTTTCATCCACAGCTCAGTTAATTGCTGATTGGTTTCTTTATCACATTCAATAGTTCTTTAATCCTTTATTGGTTCCTCAGTCTCTGTATTCTGCCTGGTTAACATTGGAAAAGTTTGCTTTGCTTCTCTTTGTGTTTCCAGGCTACTCAGTGGGAGGATGCTACAAAGTACACACCTCTAGGAATGAAAACTTGGTTTCAAAGTGAAATTAGACATCTATCTCCCCTCACTGCCTCCCCCAAAAAAGCCAAAACACTGCTGTCAACCTCTGAAATCTTTAAAAGTATTTGGGACTTTTTAAAATTTCAACATTTCATACTTTTAATCTTGGTTCCTTATTCTTTAATATTAATAATCAATCTGTAAAACAATTTCACTGTCACTGTTATCTCTTTATGAGTATTAAAGTAGTATTTACTTTGTGTAAATTTTCCTTGCTGATATACTTTTGGGCATATTTTGCTGCTTACAGTGAGGAGTTAAACACCTTTTTAATACTGTTATTTTATAGGAAAGTTAAGTGAGGAATTCAGACAACCAACTTAAATTTGTTGAATAGAAACACAGTTGTCTCGGTTTCAGTGGGAGATTAGTTCCTAGGTCCCCTTGGGATATGAAAATCCAAGGACACTCAGGTCTCTGATATAAAATGCCATAGTATTTTTGATAACCTGTGCATATCCTCCCAATACTTTAAGTCATCTCTAGAAATATTTTTTTGTGGGAAGAGTTTCAGATTTTTAAGTAGAATTGTGTATGTTACTATTGATTGCTAACTGATTTAATCCTGACAATCATTTAGTAACAATGTTTCGAAACTTTCATGTGGTAGAATTCATTCAGAACCTCAGAGACTTGGGCATCCTAGAGAAAATGTATTAGAAGCATTTGTTTTCAATCAATTTATAAATTTTTGACTTCTGTAGGAAGTCTTCAGATTTAAAAATAAATAGGACTTTGTCCTATAATAATTCGTAGAAAGTCAGTGGGTAGAGGCCGGACGTGGTGGCTCATGCCTATAATCCCAGCATTTTGGGAGGCTGAGGCCGGCAGATCACCTGAGGTCAAGAGTTTGAGACCAGCTTGGCCAACGTGGTGAAACCCCATCTCTACTAAAAATGTGAAAAATTAGCCGGACATGGTGGTGCGTGCCTGTAATCCCAGCTATTTAGGAGGCTGAGGCAGGAGAACTGCTTGAATCCAAGAGGCGGAGGTGGCAGTGAGCCTAGATCACACCATTGCACTTCAGCCTGGGCGACAGAGTGAGACTCCATCTTAAAAAAAAAAAGAAGTGTGTAGACAGTGGAGGAGAGGATTTCATCCTGTGTATAACATTTTATCCTTATCTTTGCCATTCTGTGTGATCAAGCAAATCAGTCAAAAACACTGAATTGAGCCCAGGACTTAAAAGAAGGAGTAAGAATATGTATGCTTTTTATGCCAAAGTACATTGCACTTTATTAAGATTGTGAATTTCATTATATTGTGTTTGCATGACTCCAATTTAATTCCTATGCTGGTTAGCATTTTTTACCATGGAATATATTCTAATAATCAATGTTAGAATATAGGACTTTCTTACTAATCTGGAAGCACCTGATACCAGGAATTGTGGCATATAACAGGGATTTCCCAAAGTAATTTAAGTGTTTTTGAATAGCTTTTTCTCAGTATGGGTTTCTTTTTTGGCAGATTATCTTGGGGAGAGATTTTTTTTTTTTTAACCTTAATTAAAGGTACTCACACGAGATTAAGAACATGTTTCAGAAGTCCACGGAACTAGCAGGAATTGGGGAAAGCAGTTGTGTGACTAGGTAAAAGATGTTAGAATATTTTGGTTGAGAAGAAAAGTGGAATATATATAAATTAGATTAAGAATTATATTTAATTCAGCGTTCAGGAATTTAAAGTTTGTGCTTTTCCTTGTTTTTGTGATCTGAAGAGAAACATTATTCTTGCAGAAACAACTTGAGGTACGTATTTTAGTCACTGACTAAATATTTTATCAAGAAGCAGTGTAAGGCCAGGTGCGGCTGTTCATGCCTGTAATCCCGGCACTTTGGGAGGACAAGCAGGTGGATCGCTTGAACGTAGGAGTTCAAGACCAGCCTGGGCAACATAGTGCAATCCTGTCTCTTAAAAAAAAAAATTAAAATTTGTGTGTGTGTGAGTGTGTGTGTGTATGTGTATATATACACACACACACATATGTATATAAAAATAAATTTTTTAAAATAAAGCAGAGATTGGTAAATGTGGCCTGTAACCTGCTCTTGTAAACAAAATTTTATTGAAATAACATTTGTTTCCATATTGTCTTTGGCTGCTTTCAGGCTGCAGCAAGACTTAAATCTTTGGGATAGAGACCTTATGGCTCCCAAAGCCTAAAATATTTTGTCTTTGTTATGAGAAGAGAGAGTAGTGTACCTTTTGAAGTTTTATTATTATTACTATTTTTATTTTATTTTTTTTGAGACTGAGTCTCTCTTGTTGCCCAGGCTGGAGTGCAGTGGTGCGATCTCGGCTCACTGCAACCTCCCCCTCCTGGGTTCAAGCGATTCTCCTGCCTCAGCCTCCCGAGTAGCAGGGATTACAGGCACACACCATCACACCAGGCTAATTTTTGTATTTTTAGTAGAGACAGGGTTTCACCATGTTGGCCAGGATGGTCTCAATCTCCTGACCTCAGGTGACCCGCCCACCTCAGCCTCCCAAAGTGCTGGGATTACAGGCATGAACGACTGTGCCCAGCCTTTTTTTTTTTTTTTAATTAAAAATTTTAGAGGCAGGATCTTGCTGTTGCCCAGGCTGGAGTGCAGTGGCATGATCATAGCTCACTGCAGCCTTGAACTCCTGGCCTTAAGGTACCCTCTCGCCTTGGCCTCCCAAAGTGCTGGGAGTACAGGCATGAGCCACCACACCTGGCCAAAAGTTTATTTTGTAAAAATCAGGTAATCATTGCATATATTAATAAAATCCAGAAGATTTAAATAGGTCTTCAATAAGTTTTTCCTTCCTCCTGTGTGATCCACTGTTAGTAGTAGGGCTGAGCACCAGATACCTTTGCTCATTTTACCTGTACTACAATTTTTCTTATGGTAAAGAGTAAAATTTCTTTAACTCATGTCTCTATTAAAAGTTTGAAAGTAAAAGATCAAGATAGCTACATTTCAAGAAAAATGTTTCATATACCCAGCTTGCTTCACTCATTTGCTTGCTTCTTGGCTTTTGAGTTTGTCTAGAATAGCTGGTTTTTAAAACACCATGTTTTTGAATGACGGCTGTAGCTGTGGCTGTAATCTGTAGTAAGAGTAAAAGCCCTTGGTATTTTGGAGCTTTCGTGTTTGGCTTCTCTCAATCCAAGTATGTAAAGTGCAATGATTGGCACTTAGTATTCAATAAACATTTGTGGAATTAAATTTAGCCATTCATTCAGAAAAGAAAATTAAGTCAACAGTTTCCTTGATACCTGAGAACTAATCTGGGGAAGCTGGCTTCTACAGATGACAAGGTCTGTGACGTTTTGAAGCTGATTTTAGATATAGAATGATATACAAAATGTAATTATTGAAAAGAGAAAATTTGTAAAATATGTCACATCAGTTGGTAATTAATATAGTACATACTGAATTACTTCAGAGGATTTAGGGTATTGGGTTCAAGTTTTGTTTTTAGGAGGGAAGGAGTCTTTTACAGAAAATGTTTGTGTTGTGGGCATTTGAAGATTGTTGGTTGATCATCCTAAACTTTGCAGATTTTCACATTTTTATTTTTATTTTTGTGAGACACAGTCTTGCTGGGTTGCCCAGGCTGGAATGCAGTGGTGTGATCTCAGTTCACTGCAACCTCCTCCTCCTGGGTTCAAGTGATTCTCAGCTTGAAGCAGCCTCAGCCTCCAGAGTAGCTAGTATTACAGGCATGTGCCACCATACCTGGCTAATTTTTGTATTTTTAGTAGAGACAAGGTTTTGCCATGTTGGTCAGGCTGGTCTTGAACTCCAAGCCTCAGGCCTCAAGTGATCTGCCCTCCTAGGCCTCCCAAAGTGCTGGGATTACAGGTGTGAGTTACCACACCTGGCCAAGCTTTCACATTTTTAGTTAATACCTTTGGAAGTCCATGCTCCCAGAGGGGTGAGATACTTAATTTTATTTATTATTTTTTGTTTTTGTTTTGTTGTTGAGACGGAGTCTCGCTCTGTCACTCAAGCTGGAGTGCAGTGGCACGATCTCAGCTCACTGCAACCTCTGTCTCCCAGGTTCAAGTGATTCCCTGGCCTCAGCTTCCTGGGTAGCTGGGATTACAGCACGTGCTACCATGTCCAGCTAATTTTTTTGTGTTTTTAGTAGAGATGGGGTTTCACCATGTTGGCCAGGCCGGTCTTGAACTCCTGACCTCAAGTGATCCACCGACCTCAGCCTCCCAAAGTGCTGGGATTCCAGGCATGAGCCACCACTCTTGACCTTAATTTTATTTTTAATTGTACTTGTTTATTTACTTAGTGTCATATCTGAATGACTTACTTTTTCTGCCTATTTTAAGGTAACTTTTACGTAGGCTGCCTGTCCAGGAAGAAAACATATCCTGTATTACAAAAGAAGAGTGGGAAATAGCGGAATCTAATAAAGCTGTGTTAATGAGTATAATGACTTTGTACTTTTTTAGAAGCATTCAATTGTTTTAATACGGTTTCATGGATACGATAAAAAATCAAACCTAGCAAAACCCAGTCATAAATGAGGCCTCCCCAAAATCATTGCAGAAAATCATATTATATGGTTAATGAAATGACCAGAGTGAGCCTGTACCGCTAGCCTGCAAGAAATTCTGGGGTCTAGCGGCATGATTTAAGTCTGTCTTGGCCCTGGCCACCAGTTGCTGTCACCTTGTTTAAACATGGATGGGGACAATTTTGAGTCCAGCTACTGGGATTAGGACTTTTACTTTATTAATGCACGTATTTCTGTAAAATATATTTCTAGAAGTAGGATTAGTAGATTGGTATTAAGCATTTCCAGTGCCAAGTATTATTAATACTTGCAATTCTGAAATTCAAAAAGCTCTGAAAAATCAAGTTGTTAAAAAAAAAAAAAAAAACTCTTTGCTAGTAAAACCTGACCTGAAGTAACGTGAGGCTATATATAGTCTTTATTTTTCACACCATTCATAGTTGCTTCAGTAAAGATAATGTGTTTGATTATCCATTGCTACTTGAGACTTCTTGAGAGGGTTTTATAATGTAGGGTACATGGGTCACAATACCTCTATAAAATCTGGAAAAGTGTAAATTCTGGAGTGTGTCTTGTGTCAAGAGTTTTGAATAAAGGATTGTGGGTATGTATCAACTTACTCCTCTGTGTAAGAATGCTTGTTTTTCCACACCCTCAACAACACTATGCCTTGCTGCATTATTAATGTGTGGAAATAGTCAGTGATTTTAAGTATTATTTGCCTTAGCGATTATAGTAGTAGAACTCAGATTTATAGTGTAACATGCTGTTCTGGAAGAGCAGAGTTCTTACCTTAAATGACCCAGAGTCTCACTCTGCCTTTGCACCTGTTTTAGTTACTTTCAAAGTTAACTTGGCTGGAAACTTGACTGTATATCAAGTTAGCAGTTACTGTAATAGTATAGTTTGTCAGGAAGTATATGTGATTCTCTTTGACATAATGGATGGTATTTTGTGAGGAAAAATATCAGTGATTCTAATGATGGAGTCATTTCTTATTATGGTAACTAACGGTCATCTTAACAGTTGGTGAAAAAAGAGGTGGCAGTTTTTATAGTTAACATATTAGTAGCATTCTATTTGGGATTTTCCTCTTTTCCTGATTTGTAATTCCTTTGCCATGTGTTGTGAATACTGAATTCCAAATTAAATTTTTATTCAGCTGGAATTTTTTTTTTTTTTTTTGATGAATGGTATGCGGTATGACTAAAGCCTAGGTCCCCCCCCCCTTGAGCATTTAGCCACTTCCAACATTATTTGTTGAACTAAACCATTCTTCCTAGTTTGAGATGCCATATTTATCTTTATCATATCAAATTTCTTTTTTTTTTTGAGACGGTGTCTTGCTCTGTCGCCCAGGCTGGAGTGCAGTGGTGCGATCTTGGCTCACTGTAATCTCCACCTCCCGGGTTCAAGCCATTCCCCTGCCTCAGCCTCCTGAGTAGCTGGGATTACAGGCACGCACTACCACGGCCAGCTAATTTTTGTATTTTTAATAGAGACAGGATTTCACCGTATTGGTCAGGATGGTCTCGAGCTCCTGACCTTGTGATCTGCCTGCCTCGGCCTACCAAAGTGCTGGGATTACAGGTGTGAACCACCGTGCCCGGCCAATCATCTCTAGTTTCTTATGTGTACTTGGTTTTATGGGAGTTTTATAATACATTTAATATTTTCATAAAAATCATTAAAAACTTGCCCTTCCTCCCCTCAAATATCTTAGCAACCTTTGTGCATTCTTCCAGATAAACCCCTTGAAAATAGGATTTAGATTGGATTTGTATTAAACTTACATATTAATTTGGAGAACATTCATATTTGTGTGTGGAGTTTTCTGGGTAGGAACATATATCCATTACATTTTATGCTTTTTTTTTTTTAAGTAAAATTATATGCTTTTATTCGTAAAGATTCCTAGGAAAGAACCACTCTACAAAGAGGCAAATTACATATACTTCTCTTACTGAATTGAATGGCAAATTTGAAAATAAACAGTTTGAATCTCTTTACCATATAGTTTAAATTAAATGTGAAGACTTTGTGAACGTGTTTAAAATATATTCAGAGAATGAGAAATCTCTATGTAAGATAGCAGGTTTTTTGTTTTTTTAAAAAATATATTTTTTCTTAAGTATTATGATCATTTGTTGCCACCAGACAAATAACTAAGAGATCTGGCTTTGGTAATTTAAGTTACCTATTTTGAAAGAGCTTTAAAAATGTGTACTTATTCATGTGTTCGTTATTTTCTGTGACAGTTATATTTTGTATAGAAGGCAAAAGTTAACTTGAAATTACAACTGGTAATTTTCTTGTTTTTTAATTTTAAATGTAGACTAAGATCTTCATTTTTATCATGTTTCACTTTTATGGTAATGTCTAAAGTTGAACTTGAAATAAATATGATTTCTATTTAAGGCTGCCATTTTAAACGTTATATTCTAAAACTGTACTGGCCTAGATACTACAACTGAACTTTTTTTCTTTTTAGTTACTCCACAGGATCCACCGAACATAGGATGTTGCCACAAAATCTACCTCGTGTATTTTTCTCTTTCACTCATGAGCTGTGCAATTGCAGATTTGAGCACAATGTCTGCAGACTGTGTTGAAAAACTCTGAAGAACCTAATTAACACAGGATGACCTAGGAGTGATTCTAAGTCTGTAACAAGATATTACTCATTAGTGAATGTGTCAGTCTTGGTACTGAATGCTGCAGATAACAGCAAGTAGTTTCTCCTTTATTTCTGAAGTATTCACTTGACCTTCCATCAGTAAGACGGACTTTTCTAATCTGTTCCTGGAGATATTAATGGAATACAGTCATGTCCACTCAAGACGAGAGGCAGATCAATACTGAATATGCTGTGTCCTTGTTGGAACAGTTGAAACTGTTTTATGAACAGCAGTTGTTTACTGACATAGTGTTAATTGTTGAGGGCACTGAATTCCCTTGTCATAAGATGGTTCTTGCAACATGTAGCTCTTATTTCAGGTAAGTACTTTTAATGTTTTAAATAGAAATTCTTTGAAATGTTATTTAATTTTTTAAAAAGCCACATCTCAATTTTTGTTTTTAAGTTTTGCTTAAGGTTTCTATTCAGATGATGTAGTACTTGGCAAATCTCATTCTTGCATGTGTAAGGGACACATGAAAGAAGTTTTATAAAGGTTTAAATACAAGAAATGTTGCAATTAACTAAGGTAAAGTTTCAATGTTGGGAAGGCAGAAAGGTTTAGAATATTCTTTTTCCATTAAAAGAGAAAGAAAAATGGGATAATTTACACTTTGAGATTTTAAAATGCTACCTTTAGAAAACAGTGATCTCTGTTTTTAAACTGACAAGTTATGGGCTCAAATAGTAATTTTTAGAGGGTAAAAATTGGTGCTGTTAGATAGGTTAAGACTTTTCTTTACAAAATATATTTTTTCTCACTCTTTACTATTACCATTTGTGATATTTCTTTATACTAACTAGACTCTTTGCCAGATTTAAATATTTAATAACTAGTAGCATTGGTGTTCTCTATGCCTCTGAATGTAGAAGTTAATTTAGTTACTCTTTGCTAATAACATAAAGCTTAACTTTACATTTTTATGATCTTTTGCCTCTTTGTTGTACGTTTCCTGAGCAGAATAGAAGCCAAGGCATAGAAATTGCTTTATTTGTTCTTTGCTTTTAGGTAATTTTGACTTAATATTTGAAAGGGACAGGGCCAATAAAGGTGAATTAAATGTGGACCAGTATATTTCTACTACAAATATTAACAGCCATAAGCAGCAATCATCAGTGAGTTTGGTCCTGCTGTTTTGTTTTGTTTTGTTTGTTTGTTTTTTTGAGACGATCTCGCTCTGTTTTCCAGGCTGGAGTGCAGTGCAGTGGCGCAATCTCGGCTCACTGCAACCTCTGCCTCTCAGGTTCAAGTGATTCTCCTGCCTCAGCCTCCCAAGTAGCTGGGATTACAGGCGCGCACCACCACGCCTGGGCTAATTTTTGTAATCTTAGTAGAGATGGGGTTTCACCATGTTGGTCAGGCTGGTCTCAAACTCTTGACCTTGTGATCCGTGCGCCTTGGCCTCCCGAAGTGCTGGGATTACAGGCATTAGCCACCGCACACCGCCTGTTCTGCTGTTCTTTAATGGCAGCTATAGACAGGACAGATTTCATTTGACCTTTCAGGGCTGACTTACTTTGTATGAAGATACTGAAACTTCACATTCCCTAACACATCCCATGATGATTGCAGAAGCTAAGGCTCAAATACCAGTTGTTGCCTTTGCTATGCCTACAATTGTTTTTTTTTTTTTTTTTTTTTAAAGACAGTCTCACTCTGTCACCCAGGCTGGAGTGCAGTGGTGCTATCTTGACTCACTGCAACCTCTGCCTCCCAGGTTCAAGCGATTCTTGTGCCTCAGCCTCACAAGTAGCTGGGATTACAGGCACACACCACCATGCCCGGTTAATTTTTTTGTATTTTTAGTAGAGACGGGGTTTCACCATGTTGGCCACACTGGTCTCAAACTCCTGATCTCAAGTGATCCACCTACCTCGGCCTCCCAAAGTGCTGGGATTACAGGCATGACAACTGTACCCGGCCAAGTCTGGGAAGTTTCTTAACCAATCAGTCCCCCACAGATACCAAGGGACAACTGTGTATTATCCCTAAAAGAAATCAGGTATTTACTAAATAAATAAAATAGTTCAATATGTGTTTGGGGTTGAAGCCACCCATCATTAAAATCTTGTGCCTGGGACAGTTTCATATCCACAGGATATAATTTGAGCTTTTCCCAAGTGTTCTTCAACTAGATTCTGCTGGCAGAATTGTAGATTTCAAGATCTTTACATGTAATGCTCCTATACATCTGCTGTTAGAGATTTTGCCTTCTGAACTAAATACATTCTTCCTTTGTGGTTTGAGTTACCACTTCTGTCTATCCCACCAATAATTAGTAGGTACCTCTGAATAATAGTTTTAATATTTCTTGGTAACATTTATAGTTCATTTTAGACCCAAAATGAGAGAATTGCTTGAGAATTACTCAGCACTTCTTCTGTTGTGGTACTTCAGCCTGTTACAGTATTATGAAATTAAGTATTTGCTGTTTCTGGTCGGGAGTGCTGGCACATGCCTGTAATCCCAGCACTTTGGGAGGCCGAGGCGGGCGGATCACGAGGTCAGGAGATTGAAACCATCCTGGCTAACACGGTGAAACCCCGTCTCTACTAAAAATACAAAAAATTAGCCGGGCATGGTGGTGGGCGCCTGTAATCCCAGCTACTCGGGATGCTGAAGTAGGAGAATCACTTGAACCTGGGAGTTGGGTGTTGCAATAAACTTAGATACCACCACTGCACTCCAGCCTGGGCAACAGGGTGAGACTCTGTCTCAAAAAAAGAAAAAAAGAAAATCACCAGATCCTATTGGCTCTTTATAGTGGGTTTTGTTAGTTTGTTCCTTTTTGAGGTAGAGTTTCAGTTTTGTCGCCCAGGTTGGAGTGCAGTGGCTCGATCTTGGCTCACTGCAACCTCTGCCTCCTGGGTTCAAGTGATTCTCCTGCCTCAGCCTCCTGAGTAGCTGGGATTACAGGCACCTGCCACCACGCCCAGCTAATTTTTGTATTTTTTAGTGGAGACAGGGTTTCACCATGTTGGCCAGGCTAGTCTCGAGCTCCTGGCCTCAGATGATCTGCCCACCTCGGCCTCCCAAAATGCTGGGATTACAAGCGTGAGCCACCAAGCGCCCAGCTATAGTGGTTTTTGTATTCATTTCTGCCAATATAACTCAGTTTCTTACCTCTTAGGTATGTTATTGTCATAGCCTGATAGGCAGTTTTCCTGTCTCTAGCCTTTAGCTCTTATAGTCTGTCAGCTTAGAGTATTCATCCTACATTTATCACTTACATTTTGTTGTGCTAAATTCAGACTTGAAACCCTTTGGTTTTCCCCACTATCTACAAGGAAAAGCTCAGACTCTCTTGTCTCATTTAGAGGCCCTCTGTGATCTGACTGCTCTTCATCTTTCCAATTCATTTTCTGGTTTCCTGCATGAGCCCGTATGTTCAAGTTATGCCCCTTGAACAATTGCTTCTTATGTTCTACCCCGTTTTATCCATTTTGAATGGCTTCTTCATCTCTGTCCTTGAGGGGCCCAAGTTAGTGACTGTTGTGACACTCACTGTTGACCGCTACATGCAGAAGCTTTTCTCTCCTATTTTCATCTCTTACCTATATATGGGCATTCTGCTTTGTATTCTCTATGATGCCAATTGCCTTTCCGTCATGATTTCCTGTATATAATAAATTTTTAGGAAAGTGTCCTGCATATTTTTAGAGAATTGTTTGAGTAAATGAATTTTTAACAGCTTTATTGAGATGTAATTTACATACCACAAAATCTACCCATTTTAAGTGTATAATTAAATGAATTTTAGTATATTTACAGAGTTATACAACCATTTCCACAATCTAAATTTAGAGCATTTTCATCACTTTGTGTCTATTTATAGACACAAACCCCATTCTTACAGTTCTAAGGAACTACTAATCTACCTTCTGTCTCTATATTTTCCTTTTTTAGGTGTTTTATATAAATGGACTCATACACTATGTGGTTTTTGTATGTGGCTTCTTTCACTGAGCATAATGTTTTCAGGTTCATTTATGTTAAAGTATATATTAATACTTAGTTCCTTTTTATTGCTGAGTATTATTTCATGGTATGAATATAAGAAGTGAATAGAATTTTGAGATTTTCACTGAAAATGGCATGGTGGAATAGTCTGGTATATATTTGGGACTGGATTTTATTCTTATCTTTCTCCCTCAGAATTTTCATTGGCTAGGCACAGTGGCTCATGCCTGTAATCCGAGCACTTTTAGAGGCTGAAGCAGAAAGATTGCTTGAGCTCAGGAGTTGGAGACCAGCCTGGGCAACATAGGGAGGCCTTGTCTCTACTAAAAATAAAATAAAAAAAAAGCTGGGTGTGGTGGTGCATACCTGTAGTCCCAGCTCCTTGGGAGACTGAGGAGAATCGCATGAGCACAGAAGGTCGAGGCTGCTGTGAGCCGTGATCACACCACTGCACTCCAGCCTGGGGGACAGAGCAAGACCCTGTCTCAAAAAAAAAAAAAAAAGTTTCACTTATAAGTAAATACCCTAAATAAACACCTCTTGTTATCTAATTGTTCTTTTCAGCTCTACATTTGTTTTGCACAAAACCTTTACAACTTTTGTTTTCTCCATCTCCCCTGTAGGGCCATGTTTATGAGTGGACTAAGTGAAAGCAAACAAACCCATGTACACCTGAGGAATGTAGATGCTGCCACCTTACAGATAATAATAACTTACGCATACACGGGTAACTTGGCAATGAATGACAGCACTGTAGAACAGCTTTATGAAACAGCTTGCTTCCTACAGGTAAGCATATATATATATTTTTAGACGGAGTCTCTGTTGCCCAGGCTGGAGTGCAGTGGCGCGATCTTGGCTCACTGCAACCTCCGCCTCCCAGGTTCGAGTGATTCTCCTGCCTCAGCCTCCTGAGTAGCTGGGATTACAGGCGCTAATTTTTGTATTTTTAGTATGGGGTTTCACCATGTTGGTCAGGCTGGTTTTGATCTCCTGACCTCATATCCGCCTACCTTGGCCTCCCAAAGTTCTGGGATTACAGGCGTGAGCCACCTTGCCCAGCCTACAGGTAAGCATTTTTTTCCTCAGTTACATACATGAGTTGTGGCTTGTTGGTTTATTATGTGGTTTATTTTGTGAGGAAACATTGTTAAGCCTTTTTTATTTGTTTTTGAGACGGGGTCTCGTTCGGTCACCCAGGCTGGAGTGCATTGGTGCAGTCATGGTTCAGTGAAGCCTTGAACTCATGGGCTCAGGTGATCCTCCTGCTTCAGCCTCCTGAGTAGCTGGGATGACTAAAGCTGCACACCACCATGCCCAGCTACTATTTTTATTTATTTATTTATGTATTTTTATTTATTTATGTATTTTTATTTATTTATTTTTTTGAGACGGAGTATCACTCTGTCGCCCAGGCTGGAGTCTAGGGGCGCGATTCGGCTCAGATGCAAGCTCTGCCTCTGGGTTCATGCCATTCTCCTGCCTCAGCCTCACGAGTAGCTGGGACTACAGGTGCCCGCCACCACCCCTGGCTAATTTTTTGTATTTTTAGTAGAGATGGGGTTTCACCGTGTTAGCCAGAAACGTCTCGATTTCCTGACCTCGTGATCCACCCGCTTTGGCCTCCCAAAGTGCTGGGATTACAGGCGTGAGGCACCGCTCCCGGCCAATATTTTTATTTTTTGTAGAGACAGGATCTCACTGTGTTGCCCAGGCTGGTCTCAAAATCCCAGGCTCAAGCAATCCTCCTGCATTGGCTTCTCAAAGCCCTGGGATTACAGGTATGAACCACCATGCCTGGCCCAGTAATGTCTTTTATCTATGTAATTTTCTTATTACATATTTTAGAAGGTAAAAGATTTTTTTCTTTTTACAAAATGTGTAAGAGAAAAACAATAGGATTTGATTACCGAGTAAACTAAGTAGTTTTGTGATGGGAATGTATATCTGTTAATAAAAGAGATAGGTGAAAATTTTATACTGGTTTCGTGTGTTTTACTGCCTAACATACCTGAGAATTTTGATTTCAAGTTAAAGTAACTTTTTTTCTAAGACGTAGTTTCACTCTTGTTGCCCACGCAGGAGTGCAATGGCACAATCTTGGCTCACAACAACCTCTGTCTCCTGGGTTCTGGTAATTCTCCTGCCCCAGCCTCCCGAATAGCTGGGATTACAGGCATGTACCACCATGCCCGGCTAATTTTTGTATTTTTAGTTGAGATGGGGATTCGCCACATTGGCCAGGCCAGTCTGGAACTCCTGCCCTCAAATGATCCACCTGTGTTGGCCTCCCAAAGTGCTGGGATTACAGGCATGAGCCACCACTTTCAGCCAAATTAAAGTAATTTTTAACAGTGTTTATTGAATTTAAGTGTTTCAATTTTTTTTTTTTTTTTTTTTGCTTAGAGCTTACATATACTAATTTTTCATGATACTACTTTTCACAGAAAACTTGTGGAAATTATGATAAATATTTATAATGGCTATGTGACCATATTGAGCAATTAAGGAGAAGTATTTAAACAAAACAAGTGATGGTTGATATATTTATGTATGACAAACTGTTTTACTCTTTATTTCCCCATCATGTTCCCTTTTTAAATTTTAAGAGGAATATAAGAGTTTTTTTCTTCATTTCATCTCCTGTTTTGGAATAACACTGTATTTCACAAAGTTTCTTCAGACGGAGAACCTTTAGACCAAAGGTTAAATTTGGAGAGCACTGTTCATGATATTTGTTAAGTACTTAATAAATATGCACTGAATGAATATGCATAACACTGGTTGAATGCCAACACCTGGGTATAATTCTGGAAACCAGAACTCAGTTCATGCTTTATGTAGTCTCCTTCCTTTTTAATCTTCCGTAGGTTGAGTACCCTTTATCCAAAATGATTGGGACCAGAAATCCAGTTCAGCCAGTTTCAGATTTCAGATTTTTTCAGATTTTAGGATATTTGCATTATATTTACTAGTTCAGCATCCCTAATCTAAAAATCTAGACTCCGAAGTGTTCCCTTGAGTATTTCCTTTGAGTGTCATGTCAGCACTCAAAATATTTCAGATTTTGGAGCATTTTGGATTTTGAATTTTTGAATTAGGGATACTCAACTTTTTGTGTGACAGGGTCTCGCTCTGTTGTCCAGGCTGCAGCGCAGTGTTGAGATCACAGCTCACTGCAGCCTCGATCTCCTGGGCTTAAGTCATCCCCCAGCCTCAGCCTCCTGAGTAGCTGGGTCTATAGACGTGCATCACCACACTTGCCTAATTATTTGATTTTTTGTAGAGACAAGGTCTTACGTTGCCCAGGCTAGTCTCAAACTCTTGAGCTCAGGCAGTCCTCTCACCTAGGCCTCCCAGCGTGCTAGGATTACAGGTGAGAGTTACAACACCTGGCCAACCTTTACTCCTTATTACACTAACCTTATTGTTAGTGTTCTACTCTACCCACAACTCTGGGGAAACTGAGGCTGGGGTAGCTTGCTGGTGTGCTAGTAATTCCAAACTTGAACGGGAGAAATGCTTACTGTAAGCACTGTCTTTATATAGCTTGCAAGTTGTCATTACTTTTTATTTTTAGAGACATGTCTTGTTCTGTTGCCCAGGCGGGAGTGCAGTGGCATGGTGATGGCTCACTGCAGTCTCCAATTGCTGGGCTCAAGTAATCCTCCTCCCTATAATCCCAAAGTGCTGGGATTATAGGCATGCACCAGCACACCCAGCTAATTTTTTGTTGGTCCTTCTTTTAAAAGCAGGCATTTCTCAGAATTACTAAGGCATTAAGGAATTTTAAGAAAATCTGATTCCAGAATACTTTGTTACTGTAAATACTGATGCTGCTCCTCACATTTTTTTTTCTGCCATCTTAACTAAAACCGTATACTACATCTGCTTGCTCAAATGCAAAACAGGACTCTGCCTTTTAGACTGTGTTGCCCTGGCAAGCCTGAGATGGGGCATTCTGTGACTACCAATATGACTTTCACTATCAACCACATGAAATGATCATGTGTTTCAGTACCAGATGCTGTACTAATACTTTATGTATATTCTCATCTGATCCTTACAGGCTCATTTGAGGGAGATAACCATTATTTCCCCATTTTATATAAGAGATAATTGAAGTTCAGAGATGTGAAGCTTCTTTCCTAATAAGTAGTTTCCAGGTACCAGTTGGCCAATTAACTTTTAAATCTAAGCAACCTGACTTCTCAGTGTAAACAGTTTCTAGTTAATCACTGTGATGCTGAATAAATATAGTAGGTAGCACATCTGATTCAACTGAGATCTACCTTCTTAAGAAAAAACAAATCTAGGAAGCTTACAGTGGCTAAGATGGGTCATTTAAATGTAGGTAATTTGTAACTGCATGTAAGTCTACTTCGGGTTGCTTTGATATCTTACCTCTTTAGATAAGAATGGCAAATAACTACTCTTACTCATTGTGTGTGATTTTCTGGTTTTATGTAACTATATTGTCCAAATTGAGGAAACCAGAATCGAGTTATTCAACAACAATAATTTTCTCTATACTATGATTTATTTACATTTTTTCGTATAGTTCTCTCAATTACATATAAAGTCTAGGAAAGTATGACTAATGTATGAATTTCCTTACCTGTTCCTTAAGGCTGTTTTGTTTTTTAAGAGCTTATTTATTGTATTACTGGTTCCTAAAGAGAACAGTTAAGTAGGCCACTGAGCAGGAAAAATTACTGCAAAATTATATAGTCTTCTGAGTTTATTACTACCAGAAGACCTTATCTCTTAGCCCAGATGTGTGTATCTGAAAATAAAAATTACACCATGGACATCTGATTAATGTACTTACGTCTTACGTAAAAGTAAAATGTGTCTGTCCTGGCCCTATCAGCCTGTTTTTTTTTCCTTCTCATTCTAGGTAGAAGATGTGTTACAACGTTGTCGAGAATATTTAATTAAAAAAATAAATGCAGAGAATTGTGTACGATTGTTGAGTTTTGCTGATCTCTTCAGTTGTGAGGAATTAAAACAGAGTGCTAAAAGGATGGTGGAGCACAAGTTCACTGCTGTGTATCATCAGGATGCGTTCATGCAGCTGTCACATGACCTACTGATAGATATTCTCAGTAGTGACAATTTAAATGTAGAAAAGGAAGAAACCGTTCGAGAAGCTGCTATGCTGTGGCTAGAGTATAACACAGAATCACGATCCCAGTATTTGTCTTCTGTTCTTAGCCAAATCAGAATTGATGCACTTTCAGAAGTAACACAGAGAGCTTGGTTTCAAGGTCTGCCACCCAATGATAAGTCAGTGGTGGTTCAAGGTCTGTATAAGTCCATGCCCAAGTTTTTCAAACCAAGACTTGGGATGACTAAAGAGGAAATGATGATTTTCATTGAAGCATCTTCAGAAAATCCTTGTAGTCTTTACTCTTCTGTCTGTTACAGCCCCCAAGCAGAGAAAGTTTACAAGTTATGTAGCCCACCAGCTGATCTGCATAAGGTTGGGACCGTTGTAACTCCTGATAATGATATCTACATAGCAGGGGGTCAAGTTCCTCTGAAAAACACAAAAACAAATCACAGTAAAACAAGCAAACTTCAGACTGCCTTCAGAACTGTGAATTGCTTTTATTGGTTTGATGCACAGCAAAATACCTGGTTTCCAAAGACCCCAATGCTTTTTGTCCGCATAAAGCCATCTTTGGTTTGCTGTGAAGGCTATATCTATGCAATTGGAGGAGATAGCGTAGGTGGAGAACTTAATCGGAGGACCGTAGAAAGATACGACACTGAGAAAGATGAGTGGACGATGGTAAGCCCTTTACCTTGTGCTTGGCAATGGAGTGCAGCAGTTGTGGTTCATGACTGCATTTATGTGATGACACTGAATCTCATGTACTGTTATTTTCCAAGGTCTGACTCATGGGTAGAAATGGCCATGAGACAGACTAGTAGGTCCTTTGCTTCAGCTGCAGCTTTTGGTGATAAAATTTTCTATATCGGAGGGTTGCATATTGCTACCAATTCCGGCATAAGACTCCCCTCTGGCACTGTAGATGGGTCTTCAGTAACTGTGGAAATTTATGATGTGAATAAAAATGAGTGGAAAATGGCAGCCAACATCCCTGCTAAGAGGTACTCTGACCCCTGTGTTAGAGCTGTTGTGATCTCAAATTCTCTGTGCGTGTTTATGCGAGAAACCCACTTAAATGAGCGAGCTAAATACGTCACCTACCAATATGACCTGGAACTTGACCGGTGGTCTCTGCGGCAGCATATATCTGAACGTGTACTGTGGGACTTGGGGAGAGATTTTCGATGCACTGTGGGGAAACTCTATCCATCCTGCCTTGAAGAGTCTCCATGGAAACCACCAACTTATCTTTTTTCAACGGATGGGACAGAAGAGTTTGAACTGGATGGAGAAATGGTTGCACTACCACCTGTATAGTGGGGAAGTTCAGGGAGTGCACGCCTGAGTTATGTGCTTTGTCATTTTCTTTGCTAAACAAAAGAGGCTATGAAAGAACTAAATATGAGTACATAAAAATCTATCTTTGATAAATTTTATTTTTATGCCCTACTTAATATTTGCATCAGTATAATATATATCAGTGAGTCTTACAGAAAGATATGCTTCCATAATATGAAATAGATTATTCAATAATTGAGAAACTTTATGTGTAATCATGAGAGTATAAGAATCTGGATTATCTAACATTGTTAGCCCTGTGTATGTACAGTTCAAAAAGTTCATTTATAAAAGTAGTTTCCTGTTCCTAGTGTGGTATATCACAAATTGTGCTGAGGTTATTTTAGTATGTGTGTTTCATTCCCGTGCTTCTGTTCTGAAGTCCTGGAATACAGTTTTCAGTGTAATTAATTCAACTGCACTTAACACTAATGTCCATGTTGGTATAGAAATGTCTAAATCCTATACTCTAGTTGAGGAAGATCTTCCATAATTTTATGGTATTACACAGGGAAAGCTATGACTGCAGGATCAGTCTAACTATACTATTAGGTGCATGTATTCTCTTTTCACTAACTTATACTTGTCTATCTAGAATACAGGTCTTCCAGTCAGCTGGTCATTTACCAGGTGTGGACTTAAGTTGCTGGGCTTGCAGTAAGAATTGCCAGCCCCTCATTGTGCGGGTCTGCGTGGAGCTTTAATAAGAAAAAGCCTCCACTTTCTGTATTATGTTAACATTGGCTCATGCATATAACTACCTGCTGCTGATGTAGTTCTCCATCTTCAAGATTTAGAGTGGGTTAACCAGGTCATTACATCTTAATTTAATAACAAGCATTACTGTAGAGTGATTGTGTATAGATCTGTTAGCTGTCAGTGTGTTTTTTTTAACCTGTTGTGTGCGTGTGGGGGTTAGGATTAGTAAGGTGAACTGTTCAGGAATATTCTGCACTAGCTGTGCAGAAGAGCAGATAACTAGCGCTGCTCTGGCATTAATCCCAGGAACCACTAGCAGTAGTGGGGCGCCACCAATCTAACATGAGCACAGGTGCTTCATGACAAACATTACTAGCATGTTCAACTGCATCATGTTCTGGCACTGTATTTTGAATGACATTAATTTATTAAATAAATTGTATATATTCAATATCTATTTTTCTTTTGTTATGGGAATGGTCTGCTTTTTAAATTTTGATTTTGCTAGGTCAACTTAGCTAGTAATAGGTGGTTTCTTCCAAATTTTGTTTGATAAAGATTGAGAGATATGCATAGGCTTTACTTAGGCTAGTGTCTTTCTATGCTGCTGGCATGTTAGAATCATCAGATTCTGATCATCATCTTTAGAAGCTTGAGATGATGCCTGAACCTCACCCCAAACAAAATGGTTTCTTAGAGCACATCATTGGTCATATTTATAGACTTGAACTGCCCCTTCACTGCCTACTGAATGAAGTCCAGGTTCCTTACCACATTTAAGGCTCTCTCTAATGTGGCTTTAAATTACCTTTACAGCCCTACCTTGCATTGTTTTCCCATAAGCCTTCTGATTAGGGTTTTGCTATGCTTTTTTATGCTATTCATGCTACTCAGAATGGTTTCTTCATCCCAACTTTACCTGCAGCTGGCTCAAGAGCTATTTAGGCAGTTTTTAAAGAATGTTTCCTGATGACCATGTCTTAACATGAGGTGAAAAGTATCCTTTCTCACGTTTTCTACTACCTTGTACCTAGATCTTATTAATTGTACTGATCATTCTGTTGACTATTACTAGTTTTGGCCAGGCAGGGTGGCTTATGCCTGTAATCCCAGCACTTTGGGAGGCCTAAGTGGGAGGATCGTTTGAGCCCAGGAGTTTGAGACCACCCTGGGCAACATAGGGAGAACCCCCCTCTACCAAAAAAAATAAAATAAAATTAGCTAGTCATGGTGATGTGTAGTCCCAGCTACTAGGGAGGCTGCGGTGGGAGAATCACTTAACCCTGGAAGGTCAAGGCTGGAATGAGCCTTGACTGTGCCACTGCACTCCATCCTGGGTGACAAGACTGAGACCCCATCTCTAAAAGATAAAATAAATGAATATTATTAGTCTTCATGCTTTTCTACAAAACGATCAGTGTTGATTATTTATGGCTGCATCCCCCTGCAGTGTAGCGCAACACGCTGTATAGTTGGTGATAAAACTGTTGGATTAAAGCAGATAAATACGAAATGCTTTGGAAAGTTTGAGAGTCAAACCCGATGTGCCAATTTTTTTATTCTCATTAGTAGTTCCATTAGTCACCTTTTCACTTATGTCTCCATCCAACTCAGATCTGTCATCTTAATACTTCTGCCACTATCATGGCAATATCTTAAACTCCTTTGCCCTGTTGTCATTAACTTATAACTGACAAAACCTGAGCCTTACATGAATTCAACTCTATCTTCCTTACTTTTTTCTTTTCTATTTCTTTTTTCTTTTTTTTTTTTAAAAGCTGCTGTGTGATGATGGAGGCAGAAATTAGAGTTATGTAGCTGCACACCACGGAACACTAAGCATTGCCTACAACCACAGAAACTGGAACATGAGCATGGCCATTGATATGTTTTGGCTCTGTGTCCCCATCCAAAATCATGTCGGATTGTAATTCCCAGTGTTGGAAGTAGGGCCTGGTGGGAGGTGATTGGATCATGGGGGCAGAGTTCTCATGAGTGGTTTAGCACCATCCCTCATTAGTACTGGTTTTATAGTGGGAGAGTGCTCATGATCTGTTTTTTTTTAAAAGTGTGTGGCACCTCCCAACTCTCTCTTCCTCCTGCTCTGGCCATGTTAAGACATGCCTGCTTTTCTTTTGCCTTCTGCCATGATTATAAGTTTCCTGAGGCCTCCCCAGAAGTAGAAGCCACTATGCTGCTTGTACAGCCTGCAGAACTGTGAGCCATTAAACCTCTTTATAAATTACCCAGTGTTGGGTATTTATAGCAATGCAAGAACAGACTAATATAGAAAATTGGTACTTGGAGTGGTGCATTGCTATAAAGATACCTGAAAATGTGGAATCAACCTTGGAATCAGGTAATAAGCAGAGGTTGGAAGAGTATGGAGGGCTCAGAAGAGGACAGAAAGATGAGGGAAAGTTTGAACTTCCTAGAGACTTACTGAATGGTTGTGACCAAAATATTCATACTGATACGGACAGTGAGGCTCAGGTCTCAGACAGAGATGAGGAATATTTTGGCAATTGGAGAAAATGTCACTTTTGTTATGTGTTAGTAAAGAGCTAAGGATCTGTGGGACCTTGAACTTGAGAGTGATGATTTAGGGTATCTGGCAGAAAAAATTTCTAACCAACAAAGTATTCAAGATGCTACCTAACTGCTTCAAACAGCCTATGCTCACATGCAAGAGCAAAGAAATGACCTGAAACTGGAACTTATATTTAAAAGGGAAGCAGAGTGTAAAACTTCGGAAAATTTTCAGCCTGGCTGTGTGGTAGAAAAGAAGAACCTCTTTTCTGGAAATGAATTTAAGCTAGATGCAGAAATTTGCATAAGATGAGCCAAGTGCTGATAGGACAATGGGGAGAAGGCTTTGAAGGCACTTCAGAGAACATTGTGGCAGCCCCTCCCATCACAGGCCCAGAGGCCTGGGAGGACTGAATGGTTTTTTGGTCCAGAACCAGGGCCCCACTGCCCAACACAGCCTCCAAACACTGCTCCCTGCATCCCAGCCAGTCCAGCTCCAGCTGTAGCTCAACGGGACCCATTTATAACTCGAGTGTCTGCTCCAGAGGGTGTAAGCCATAAGCCTTAGAAGCTTTCACATAGTGTTAAGCCTGTAGGTGCACACAGTGCAAGAATTGAGGTGTGGGAACCTCTGCCTGGATTTCAGAGGTATGGAAAAGCCTGGATGTCCAGACAGAAGCCTGCTCCAGGAGCAGAGCCTCATGGAGAACCTCTACTAGGGCAGTGCAAACAAGAAATGTGGGGTTGGGTAGTGGGGCACTACCCAGTGGAGCTGTGAACAGAGGGCCACCATCCTCCAGACCCCAGAATGATGGATTCACCAGCAGGTTGCACCCTCTACCTGGAAAAGCCTCAGACACTCAACATCAGTTCTTGAGAGCAGCAGCAGAGGCTGAATGCAACGCCACAGGGTTGGAGCTGCCCAAGGCCGTGGGAGCCCATTCCTTGCACCAGTGTGCCCTGGATGTGAGACGTGGGGTCAAAGGAGATTACTTTGGAGCTTTGAGGTTTAATGACTGCCCTGCTGGGTTTTGGACTTGCATGGGGCCTGTAGCCCTTTTATTTTTGACAACATTCTGCCTTTTGGGAGTATTTACCCAATGCCCGTACCCCCATTGTATCTTGGGAGTAACTAATTTGTTTTTTTTTATTTTACGGGATCATAGATGGAAAGGACTAGCCTTGTCTCAGATGACACTTTGGACTTTGGAGTTTTGAGTTAATGTTGGAATAAGTTAAGACTTTAGGGGACTGTTGGGAAGGCATGATTGTATTTTGAAATTTGAGAAGGACGTAAAATTTGGGAGGGGGCAGGGGTAGAATCATATGGATTGGATAGGACCCTGTCCAAATCTCAAGTCTAATTGTAATTCCCAGTGTTGGAGGTAGGGTCTGGTGGGAGGTGATTGGATCATGGAGGTGGAGTTCTCATTAATGATTTAGAGCCATCCCCTTTGTTATGGTATAGTGAGTGAGTTATCATGAGATCTCATTGTTTAAAAGTGTGTGGTACCTCCCACCTCTCTCTTGCTCCTGCTCTGGCCATGTAAGACGTACCTGCCTCCCCTTCACTGTCCTCCATGATTTTAAGTTTCCTGAGGCCTTCCCAAAAGCAGAAGTCACTATGCTTCCTGAACAGCCAAGGGAACCGTGAGCCAATTAAGCCTTTTCTTTATAAATTACCCAGTTTCAGGTATTTCTTTATAGTAGTGCAAGAATGGACTCATACAGCTCTGCTGACACCTTGATTTCAGAATCCTACTCTCCAAACTGTTTGGGAATACACATCTATTGTTTTAAGCCAGTCAGTTTGTGGTATTTTGTTAGAGCAGCATTAGCAAACTAATACAGCAACATAAGGAACCCAATTAGCAAATGAATAGGCACTGAAACAAGGTGTGTGGTGGGAATTACCAGCTTTAAAAGTGGGAACAGTAGCCGGGCGCGGTGGCTCACGCTTGTAATCCCAGCACTTTGGGAGGCCGACACGGGCGGATCACGAGGTCAGGAGATCGAGACCACGGTGAAACCCCGTCTCTACTAAAAAAAAATACAAAAAAAATAGCTGGGCGTGGTGGCGGGCGCCTGTAGTCCCAGCTACTCGGAGAGGCTGAGGCAGGAGAATGGCATGAACCCGGGAGGCGGAGCTTGCAGTGAGCCGGGATTGCGCCACTGCACTCCAGCCTGGGCGACAGAGCGAGACTCCATTTCAAAAAAAAAAAAAAAAAAAAAAGTGGGAACAGTAAAGACAGCCCCCTTAAAGCCACTGGGGCACAGAAGGCAAGATCTGCACTATAGACTTGGAGTCTGGAGAAGCCTGCAAGAGCCAGCCACACAGGACCCTAAGTGAGAGGCAATGGATCCTGAGCCTAACCAGGACCACAGAAATAGGGTGCGAGAGAGGTGACAGCTGCCAGAAATACACAAGAGGCAAAAGTGGCAAGATCTGGTGATTGGTTGGATGTTGGGGGGACAACGCAGTGGGAGAAACTTAGGTGGATGGTGATTTTGCAGCAAAAATGAATAAAAGCCAGTTTGGGGAATAAAGGGAGTTTATGAATTCAGTTTTTGACATGCTGATTTGGGGAAGCTTATGGAATATACAGATGTGTTCAGCAGACAGTTGAGTGTATAAATCTAAAGCTCAGCGAGATGCAATACACAAAGATAAACGTTTGGGAGTCAACAGCATGAAGGCCATTAAGATCACAGACAGTAGGCAAAGACGAAAAAGCAAGTGTCAAGGGGAGAACCCTGAGTAACATCATCATGAATGTGGTGGGCAGAGGAGCCAAGACAAGAGACGGGAAAGTGACAGGCAAAGCTGGAAGGGCAGTACTGGGAGTATAGGGTGTCTTGGAAGCTGTAACAGCATCAAGAATATGAGCATGGTCAATGTTGTATAAAGGGCAGAAACCTGGGAAGACACAGCATGAAAATCCATGGTTTAAAGATGGTAGACATGATCAGTGGCAGTGTTACCAGTCAAGGGAGCAGAGATCAAGTGGCCCTGGTTCAAGTTGAGTGGTAGATGAGAAAGTAAACAATTTCTAAAAGATGCGTGGCAGAGAGTGAAGGAGAAAAGAGATGTCACCAGAGAGAGATGGACCACAGGGAAGGGCAGAGGAGACTTCAGTAGTCTACAACTTAACGGAGACTCCTGGGAGACTTTGATGACATATGAGTGTCAGGATAAAGTGTTGGGGCAAGGGAGGAAGAAGAGGGGATCAAGGCTTCTGTGGAGCACAGACCTTAAACTGGGATATATTTTAGTATCTGCACCAAGAGGAAGGGTTAGGGTGATTTAGAGGCAGATTAATTCGTAAAGGAAGCTGAAGGAGATCATTTCTCAAGGGATTTTTTTGTATTGGGATTTTATTTTTTGAGACAGGGTCTCACTCTATTGCCCGGGCTGGAGCGCAGTGGTGCAATCACAGCTCAACAAAGCCTCAACGTCCCAGGCTCAGGTGATCTTCCCACCTCCCAAATAGCTGGGACTATAGGTGTGAACCACCATGACCAGCTAATTTTTTCTATGTTTTGGAGACCAAGTTTCATCCTATTACCCAGGCTGATCTCAAACTCCTAGGTTCAAAGCTAGCTTTCCAGGCATCAGCCACCATGCCCAGACACGATTTTTTTTTTTTTTAAGTCCAGTCTGTGTTGAGAAAGGGACAGAGTGGGGTGGAGGTGGGGAGGGTGTAAAGATTTGGAACTGATCCAGAGGAGAACAAGAAAGCAAATGGAAGAATTTGCCCTGGGGGCCCTGTGGAGGCTGCAACCAATGCACCTCTGGGGGTGCTGTCTGAGGGGCTGTGTGATTTAGGGCCTTACTTCATCAAGGTGGGAGGAACAGCCTCACCATAGAGCACCACATGAGAGGAATTTGGAGAGGTTTGGAGCCGTAGCCCACTCCTGGCTCCTCTCTGCTTCACTCTCAGGCTGGTTGTGACTTCCCTGTTCCTCATGAAACAGCTTTTCACAGCTTCTGTCCCCTGCACTCCCTACCAGCTTGACCCATAACCCATACTCCCTGAGCCCCCAATATCACTTCCTCCCCACCCGCTTTTTCATTGCCTATTGTTTCATCTCCCATCCCTGACTCAACTCAACCCTGCCCTCATGCTTCCCTTCCCTGAAACTTTTCTCCACCTCCTTGGCCACCCACCCAGGTGTCTGTGCCTAACGGTGGGTCAGACCTTCTGGTATGGGAGTGTTTAGAACAAATCGGGGAGCAGAAAACGAACAAAAGGATGGAGACAGTGATTGGAATTAAACGAATCCTTGGAAGGTGGGAGTCAGGAATCTCTGGCTTCTGCTAAAGGAAACAGCCAGTGCTAGAGCAAAGGCTAGGTCCAGGCCATCTCCTCTCCCTGGCCTTGTCATCACCTGCCTGTGCTGGGTCATTTCCAGCAGCACTCAAGCAGCCTCCAAACAAAACAGACACCATTTTTGCCCCATGTGCTCCTTCAGCCATAGCCTTATTGCTCCCTTTTCCAGAAGGCCCCTGGAGTGATCATTACACACACAGGGACCCCATCCCTTACCCCTCAGTCACTCCCCAAACCCCAGTCATCTGGCATTCACCCTGCCATGCTTCAGAATCTATTATTTCCTTTTTCCCAGGGAATTAATTCTTTTTCAGCCAGCTCTAGCTAAAGCATTTTTATGTCATTTGAGAAAAGGACTGACTGTTGAAGTAGGCAATTTGCAATTACACAGCTTGTTCATGACAGCCTGGTGTCTCACACAGCAGCCAGATGTTTGTGTTTGCTTCCTTTCTTTGGTCTGTCCGTGCTGCTACCACCTTTGGTTCCAATCCAAGCTTGCCCTCCCAGTCTCCTGGTCTTTATTCTCTGGTTGGTCCTCTTTTCTGTGTCTAAGAGACAAGACCTCTGAGCAGAGTCACTCATCAGCATCTTCCCCCCACTCCCACTGAATGTTCCTCATTTATTTTCAAGTCTTTCCTAAGCAGATCTCCCTTTGGGGCACACTAGCCTATGGCAAAGCTCTCTGCTTTCTGTCCCCATGTCATTCTAGGTGCCCCATTTCTTCTCTGCCCCTGCTCATCCTGCATGATGCTCTGCTTAAAAGACAGAGGGAAGCATTATGACCTCATTCCCGTTCACACTTGTCCTCAAGTTTTATCCTTGGCTTCCAGAGATCACATACTTGTGACTTTCCATGTGAGCATTGACATGCTGACACTTTACAAAACTTGTAGGACCATGGAGAGCTTTCTGGGGGAAAAGTTCAATTGGGGCTACAGGGAGGAGGGGCAGAACATGGATAAGCGAATCCAAGGTTAAATAGAAGCAGAGAAATGGCATAACGCAATCATTCTGGGCATTAAGGAAAAAGTAAGAAGGAGAAAAAGAGCAGCAAGGTCACTTGGCCAGGACGGTGAAGATGAGCAGATTCAAGTGCAAGGGAGAACTTAGAGAGCTGCTAATGTGGGCCTAGACTAGCAAGGGGGTGCTGGTGCTGGCATTTGATTTGGTTTCCAGTGTGGGTCAGATGAGGTGGCATTGCAGGGCCGAATTGTGCAGGTATGCTGTGGTCTCCCATCACACACCACCAGCTGTGGTCCCCTGTTGCAGAGTAAGAGACCCCCAAAGAAGTCCACGCACTAATCTAGGAACCTGTTATCTTACATGATAAAAGGGACTTTGCTGTTATGATTAAAGTAAGGACCGTGGGCTGGGAAGAGTAAGCTTGATTATCCGGGTGGGCCCAAGGCCACCACAAGGGTCCTCATAAGAGGGAAGCAAGAGGATCAGAATGAGTAGGAGATGTGACAACAGAAGCAGGAGGTCAGAGTGAGGTGGGGAGGGGGCCCTGAGCCAAGGAATGCAGGTGCTTCTAGAATTTGAAAAAGATGAAGAAATAGATTCTCCCTGAAGCCTGTAGAAGGAACACAGCCCCACTGACACCTTGCTTTCTTCTGACTTCCAGAACTGTAAAAGAATAGAGTTGTGTTGCTTGAAGTTGCTAAGTTTGTGATAGTTGTTTTACAGCAGCAATAGGAAACTAATACACTCCCATATAGTGGAGGGGGGTTGATGGGTGCACATGGGAGACTTTGGGCCTTTGCCAAAACTTCAAGGGGCAAGATATGCTGCTGGGCAGCTCTGTATATGGCAATGTCATCCCCTCCTGAGGCCTCACCTCTTCTCTCCAGGCCAGACCTCTCTGAAATCCTCCTCCAGGTTGGCAGTAATGCACTTGTTAGTGCCAGTGAGGCACAACTACTCAACCAGTCACCACACCTCTTAATTCAACCATGACCTGCCTCACTCTGCACTGTGGGGGGCACTGGGGAGTCTGCATTTCTTTCCTGACTAACACCTAGATAGAGCAGAGAGAGCCAGGGACAGCGAGTTCAGGCCAACAGCAAATGAAAGGAAGGCAACTCTCCAGGCCCAGATAGCCCGTGAGGTCAGCATTCAGCAACAGCGTTCACTAACGACAGCCCTGCCAACTGTA